>NW_005871099.1:5671359-5783728 GCF_000147115.1 Myotis lucifugus | reverse complement strand
ATAGTAAATTTTTAAAAATGCTCTTCTGAGAAGGGAAATAAAAGAAGGGGTACAGATTTTCATTAATTTCTATTGACCAATAACATTCTTGACATTTTATCTCATTTAATTATCAAAGTTATACAAAGTAGATTTTATTATCTCCATTTTGCAAGATAGGGCTCAGAGAGGTGAATAAATTCCATGAAGGTCATTATACCTGTAAGTGGGAAATGTGCATCTCTCTTATCTTGAACTTTTCTGAGAAAGTGAGAATGCATGGAGGCCAATGCCCAGTCACCAGAGTGAGGCTACCACTAACCAAAGTAGGGTCTGTACCACCCCATCTCTTCAACCACAGGGAAGAACATTTTCATTCCTGTCATTATTTTCTGTCTATAATTAGAAGGGCTCTTAGCCAAGTGACCTTTAGTCAAGTCTAGTATTTCTAATTAATACATTAATCTTAAGGTAAAATTGTTGACGATAGCTTGACTTCGACTAATCTTGTACTTCCTTTCCTGTTGCCAATGTTTTGAGCTTTTGGGTGAGACTTTGAGGAACATTGACTTCTGTAACTTGATGACTTTTTTTTATTTCTGCCATTAAATTTTGTGAGTGCCAATGTGTGTAGCCTAGTTTTTGTAATGGCTAAAGTAGGAGTGAATGGAAACTTTGAAGTGATACTATATCACTGTAGCACTTGGAAATTGTCTTCACATGTACCTAAATCAGAAATATTCATATTATCTTAAAAATTATCACTTTTAATGACATCACCTATTTGATCAGATTTTGTAAATTACATTTAAAAATACCTCTTCCAAACAGGATACTTACAAAAAGAATCAAAGTTTTACTATAAAAATCTGTTGGAAATATCTAGAGTATTAGTAAGAAGTTATTATTCAGTGAACATTTATTGAATACAAAATACTCTTCTACTAGATGTTGTGAGAATACATGGAAGGCAAAGATTACTTTTTAAGTAGCATTTACCTTAAAAAATAGTCTTTTTATATAAACAAACAAAAAAACTTTAAAAAATTTGTTTGAGAGAGAGAGAGAGAAAGAAACATTGATTTCTTGTTCCATGTATTTATGCATTCATTGGTTGTTTCTTGTATGTGCCCTAACAGGAGATGGAATCCACAACCTTGGCATATTGGGATGATGCTCTAAACATCTAACCTACCCGATCAGGACTAGATTGAAATTTTTTAATAATAAAAAGTCATTTTGTATATGACCTTTATACAAACTGAAGGGATTTTTGGTGGTATGTCTTGGATAAAAGGTGGAATACATTTACAATTCATGGTGATTTCTAGAAAATTTGGTGTTTCTAGAAATTTGGTGTGAATATTTTGCACTGGGTCATCCCTCTTCCCCTATTTACAAAGGTTACATCTGGAGGGAATATCAGGAGTTTTGGGGAAGCTTAGGGAATGAAATTAGATAGGGGTTTAGTGTTCTGTTGGCCAACATTTCAGTCCGGATTAAATCAGAGACACAGAACCAGTGAAAGATACATTGAGATTAATTGCATAGAATTGGTTCATACAATTCTGAGGTGTGGCAAGGCAAGCTCAAAATCAGGAAAGGCAAACTGGGACCCTCAGGAAGCAGCTGAGGCTACTGTCCACAGAGAGAATTTCTTCAAGAATACTCAGTCTTGCCAAAACCGGTTTGGCTCAGTGGATAGAGCGTCGGCCTGCGGACTGAGGGGTCCCGGGTTCGATTCCGGTCAAGGGCATGTACCTGGGTTGCGGGCACATCCCCAGTGGGAGATGTGCAGGAGGTGGCTGATCGATGTTTCTCTCTCATCGATGTTTCTAACTCTCTATCTCTCTTCCTTCCTCTCTGTAAAAAATCAATAAAAAATATATTAAAAAAAAAAAGAATACTCAGCCTTACCTTAAGTCTTCTCAATGGATTGGATCAGGCCCATCCAGATTATCTGGCACAGTCACTCTCACTTATAGTCAACTGAGAATGGCCTTTTAGCACATCTGTAAAATAGCAACACCTAGATCAGTGTTTGGCTGAATAACTGGATGCTGTATCCTTGCAAAATTGACACATAAAACTGACCATACCAGCCAGCTATGATTATTTTTTAAATGCACAGCTGAGAAATTCTAGAGTGGCAATGATTTATTCCCTCGGTTGTTCCACACGTACCTCTCTATGTCAGCATAGACAGGTAAGATTTACCTGTTCAAGGTGTTGAGGGAGCTTTCTTTCTCATAACTCTTCATTTCTGGTGTCAGATCGCCAAATAAAATATCATTTTATGGTTGTAGCAATGGCAATTTAAATGAATCCAAGAAGATCAACTTTACTCAGGAAGATAAGTCAAAGACAAAATTTTTCCTGTCTCTGTTGCTTCAAAAAAATAAAAAAGTAAATACCTTTATTCCACATTTTAACCAAGATGACCTATGTCCACCAGAATATGACATTATTAACTTATTATTGGCTCAGAGTTCTGCCTAAAGGGAAGCATCTCCATTGATCTGATTAAGAACCTCATATACCCATAAACTTAGGAAAACTACAGAATAGTCTATTACCCCAACAACAATATTTTGCAGTTTATTTTTTTCTCTTACAATTGAATCAAATCCCATCACCATGCAAAGTCAAAGAAAAGTTAAAGAAACTCGGCGAAATCAAGTTGAAAAATATTTTTTATAGAATTGTATATGAATGATATAATACATACACTTTGTTTCAAAGCCAATATGTTTTCCAATATGTTATTTTCCGACCAGTAAAGGATCAAACTTCTCTAAAATACTAAGTCACTAAATGGCAGCTGGAATCTAAGCTGTTGCTTTTTCCTACAATTTACCAAAACCAGCCACTGGATGGTTTTTATGACAGTGTGTAATGTTGCAAAGTATTAGTGGGCTAGCAATGCCATGGCCTTTTCAACCTTTGTCTCCTATCTTCAGTTCTCTTAATGAAAATGATGACTTTTTCCTCTTGGTATTGGATCTGGAATTCAGGCTAAATATATTATCTTCTATATAGTTAGATAAGTAATATTTAAAAATAGTGATTTCCAAATTAGTTTATGATATAAATTAAGGGAAAATGGCATTAACATTAAGTGCCATATATATATATATATATATATATATATATATATATATATTTATTCACATTCAGTCCATCCCCAAACTTTGTAAGTTATATGTCACTATTTCCACTTTATAACTGAAGAAACTTAACTTTATAAGGGTTAATTAACTCACTAAAGAAAAAACAGTAAATGCAGTTTGAGAGTCCAAACCAAGATTAAAATCTAGGCTTATATGCCTCTAGACATCATGTATTTTTGGCCAAATGTTAAAAAATGAAAGAAGGGAAAGAGAAAGGGAAGGAGGGAAGAAGGAAGTGGAGGGAGGGAGGGAGGGAGGGAGGGAGGGAGGAGAGGGAGGGAGGGAGGGAGGGAGGGAGGGAGGGAGGGGAGGGAGGGAGGAGAATAAAGAGAATTAGGGCTGGCTACCTAATAAGGTAATCAGTTTGGAGATTTTTCATTTTTTCTAGACTGCAGTATTACCTACCATGTGCTTTCAGCATAATTAAAATGAAGGGTGAGGCATTTTTGTTAAGAAATAGGCCAGAAGAGACTTTTATAAAAGCCTCATTTTGACATCCTACCTTTTCCCCCACAATATTCCCAATTTAGTCCTGATAACTATATTTTTAAAAATATTGTTTAGATGACAGTATTTTTGGAACCATATTGAAAAACATTTGATGTGAAAGAAATAGAAAACATACCTTTCTTTCTATAGAGCACTTGACTTTCATGTTTTTTAATATCAAGGTATTTCAAAGAGAGCAGCTGCATTGTATATTGATGAAATAGAAAATGTTGCAAAAGGTTATCCACTTCCTTTCCGACATAAAATATGAAAAAAAGTTGATGTTTTCTTTTTTCCTTTTTTTGATCTTTTCAGAAGAAACTTGAATACCGAAGCCTAATACATTCAACCTGCCCAATGCTGCATTCTTACCTCAGCAATTTGCTGTTGACAGCTTGTTTGGAAATCTTATTAGAATGAGGAAGGAGATGGCGCGGTCTGCCAGTGGGTGATAGTGCCCCAGGGGCAGGCCTAGGACGCTGACATGATATCTGTACAGATTTATTCTCTTGGAGAGAGCATTGCTTTCTATCAAAATAATAAAGTAACTCTGTTTGCTCTTGTAAGTGGGAGGTAGAGAGGACAGGAGAGGTGTCTCCATGCTGGGTAACAGGAGGGAGGGGACTTAGTATACAGAGTGCGGGTGCAGGGAGGATAAGGGGACATGGGTAGGAGGTAGATGTTAGAAGGAACATGCGGTCCAGCCAGTGTGGCACAGTGGTTGAGCATTGACCTATGAATCAGGAGGTCATGATTCAATTCCCGGTCAGGGCACATGCCTGGGTTCTGAGTTTGATCCCCAGTAGGAGGTGTGCAAGATGCAGCTGATCAATGATTTTCTCTCATCATTGATGGCTCTATTTCTCTTTCCTTCTCCCTTCCTCTCTGAAAGCAATAAAAATACATATTTTTTTAAAAAAGGAACCTGGGAAGATACATATCACTCTGTGGTACTGTCCAGTGAGACTGTTGACTATATTTAGTATTTCAGAATTTTTATAAAATTGTATTAGCCCAAATGTTAAAATCAATCCATCTTCCTTCTTAGAAGGCAGCCATGTAAAGGTCTTTAGAAACCAAAAATAATTTTTTTTTATTCTGTTTCATTTCAAAACATCAAAATGGTGATCAAAGCAACAGAATTAGGGGGACCAATATTATGAGATGTTCAAGTCTACTAAAGAAGCTTAGTGCATAATCACAGACAGTAGAGGTTTCAGCTCTACTAACAGCAGTTACGAGTTTGCCTAAAGAGAACTTGTATAACAATTTGTAAGGTTTTAAGGTAAAAATAGGAAGTGTTAATGAAATAATGTTAACCAAAGCAGGGAAGTACATGTCTGTGTTCTTTCCAAATGAGTAGTCACATAAACTTCACAAACAACTACAATTTTTGAATCTCCAAAATAATAAAAGGAAGCCAAAAGGTGAGTTAATATGCTATGTACTTTTAAAATTAATATTTGGCTTTGGGGTGTTTTAAAATCATTGTTTTTAGATATAAGTATAACCAATATCTAAAAATACACTGGAAACATGATAATGAAGATACAAGATATTCAGTGACAATGACCGGTTTTCTTCCTTCTATTAATAGACAATTTATTCTTTTTCTTCCTTCCATTTTTGGAATAGATACTGTTCATATTAAGCAAAACACCCACTATATATATATATATATATATATATATATATATATATATATATTAATTTTCATCCATTGGGGTATGTAACAGTGCATATGGCCCTGTGATAATGTAGTGTATCTATATGTTTTAAATTTCTCTCTCTCTCTCTCTCGCTCTCTCTCTCTCTCTCTCTCTCTCTCTCTCTCTCTCCCCATGATGCCAGAACAACCTATCCAAGCAGAATTCCTCTACTCAAACTGTCCCTGAAATGAGAAACTAGCTAGTTCCAACGGATTTCCATTATATGTGACACAGAATTCTGGAAAACAACACTGTCCAGAGCTCATTGGAAATACAAACAAATCAAACTACTTACGTGAAATACGGGTTTGTTCTTAAATTTGAAAACAGCATTTGTGGGGAAAATAATCAGGCTTCAAACAACTAAAAGTTGACTGGAATTTACTAAATTGTTAACTACAAGTGAATTGGAGGTTAAAAGTGACAGAGGCAGGAGAAAATAAAATTAAATGTAACTTGATACCATACTGCTGAAACCAGAGTATTTTACTGAGAACAGATACATATTCAGTGCTAGGGGTTGGTTTTATTCAAATATGGGAGATAAAGATCTATGGCAATATGAATAAAAACTCACCTGGGATAAAATAGTCTAGAAATAAAAAACCATTTTTAAAAGATAAACTGGAATTTTCAGTACCACTCAGTACTGCTGTTGTACTATTTTGAGTATCATCTCAACACAGGGACAATGCAACGCAAATAAAATGTATAGAACTTGTGCGGGTATGGTTTCAAGACATAAAAAAACAACAATGATCTGAGGAGGACAAATATAATTGGGGTTATATATGTAGGAGAAAGGTCTATAAAAATGAGTCCTTGAGAAAACAAAAATAATGTTGAACTGCCTTGGAAATTTCATTTTTAATGAGAAAATAGAAAAACAAAGAAATTGGGCTTCACTTATATGAGAGAGGATTTAGCCGAGATTTTATTTTAAGCGGCTTCTTCGGATAGTGTAGATGAAATGCCTCAATGTTTCAGAAGGGGAAAGGAACTTAGTGCACCCCATCCAATTCTGGAGGCTGAAATTACATCACATAGGGAAGTCTTGAAGCCTGTCTCTCAAGAAACCTGACATTACCTCTAATGAGTTTTCTGCTGTTCAAAGTCAGATTCTTTTGATAGAACTTGATCTATCAGCGCACTCCAGTTTGATCTCAAATATAATCAGAATCTGCAAGATTGAGCTCTACAATCAAAATGTCGCTGTTCTAATTTAAAATGAGAAGAGCAATTGCTGAAGGGATAGGATGGTCTGGCTGGTACATTCTAAGCAGGCGAGATGTATGGAGAGCCAAATTACACACCAGGATGCCAGTGCATCAATTTATAATGAAAAAATATATAATGCTGTGGGGACTGGAGACTCATTCTCCACCCTGCCAAATCTCTCCCTGTAGGCTGACCATGCGGGGAGCCAAATTAGAATCAGATGCCTGCTTCTTGAGCATGGAATCAGAACACCAGGAGCAGATGATGGTTTGGGAGTTAAAGGGGATAGACTCTTTGGACCATGAAGCCCTCTTTGTTTGGATGTAGTTGGATACAAAGTACATCTTGCTTCCTCTGCTTTGGCCTCCACATTGCCCTGTCTTTCCAGCTTCCTCCTGACCCCATCCTTTATTATTTAGCTCTGTTATATTATCAGTCAGGTTACAGTGGAGTCTTGCTGGCTTGGGAGCCATTTAGTCTCTTTGTGCTAATTGTGTTCCAATCCTTTCAGTAAGTGTTGATATTTTAGTTTAACTTGCAGGCGACACTTTTATCTTTAAAATACTTCAGCCCTGGCCAGGTGGCTCGGTTGGTTGGAGTATTATTCCATACATCAAAGGGTTGTGGGTTTGATTCCAAGTCAGGACACATACCTAGGTTGTGGGTTTGATCCCATGTTGGGGTGCATCCAGAGACAACCGATCAATGTTTCTCTCTCACATTGATGTCTCTCTTTCTCCCACCCTTGATCTTCTATCCCTAAAAACATCAATAAACATGTCCTCCAGTGAGGGTTAATAAATAAATAACATACAGTACTTCAGTGAGTCCCTCAAGACCCCAAAACTGATGACCTAGGACAACAGAGAACAGAGACAATTACTTAAAGTTCTTTCCAATCCTATATTTTGTGGGGAAAAATGTTTCTAGTGCTATATTATTACACACAGATATCTGAATTTCCTTTCCAAAGAATAGGAAAAACAAAATGAAAACTGTATAGACTTAGAAGAGGAGGCCTCCATATAACTAAATCTTTCATACTTTGTTTTATTTCAGTTCTGAGAAGGGGAAAAATGATAGATGTTTGTATTCACTTCCAGGAAACTTGAATTTTGGCTCCCCTAGGGGCTGAATGAAATATGCAGATGTAATAGTTTGCTTCTTAGTAGCTTTTATAGATATTTTGATCGTTTTCTTCACATTAGAGCCTCCAATTTGGAATGGGCTGTGAGAGGAAGAAATTTGCTTAGGAGAAAAAAAAAAAGTCTATGACATGTGAAACCATTTACTTCTGGAAGCTTTTATGATAACAAATACTAGTACTACCAAGATGAGAAACCATTGGGGTAAATAAATCTTAGTATCTGCATGTTATTATTGAAAATACTAAATGCAAGCCATGTGTTTCAGGTGAAACTCCACTGGAAAGCTATCATAGAACATAAAAAAGATAATAAAAAACAGAAATACAAATGGCAGTGACTGAGAGTTATACAATTAATGTATAGCCAGATATAGTGAATTTAAGATTGACAGTAGATTTACCCTTGGGAAGGAAAAGGAGAGAACGGGATGGATGTTAATTTAAAGAACTCCAGGAACCTCCCAAGATGTTGCCTAATGAGGTGATGTAATAAGAAGTATAACTTGATGCTACATTTGCATAATGCCTTTTTTCCCCTGAAGAGATTGCTTTGAAAGAATAACAAAGAAAATGAAGTGAGGTAGAAAACAAATAACCAAACACAAATATTGTCTCAATGTTTACACATAATAAAAATAACTTCCTACCCTCAGATTTATTCTTTCTCCTGAGAGCCTGCCTGGATGTTCTCAGAATGTAAAATGATACTTAAATTAATTGATACTTTGGGATTTAGATTTCTTTATAACTGTGCCACTCAGGTACATAACATTCATCTCAATTTCGGAATCATGCAAAGCGGTGGTTGTGTGAGTTCTGCCCTGTTACTCAACACCAGACAAATTCCCATAATCAGCTTTAATTGATACACAAACTGCTATGGTAAATAAGGCAGCCTTTAACTAGATTGTTTAAAGAAGTCTATCTTTTGGCATTTATTCTGTTTATTTTGTACTTTTTTTCCCTTTTATTGGGAGAACTTTCTCTTCCTGTAGATACCTGGTTTCTGAGCAACTCTGCTTATGCAAAGAGGAAAAGTTTTAGATTGCTCTGAGATGCCAGCACCCTCATGCCCCTTCACCCCCAACAAACATACACGTTAAACAGAAGTGCTTATCTCCAGACTCCTGTGTTCAAGGTGCTGCTGTCCTGGTTGTGGTTATGTTATACTTATTATAAATCTGTTTCTTGATGATGTTTGTGTTGATCCCAGGTCCCTTCTCTGCCCTGGGCCCTACCCACCTCTTGCAGCCATATCGGATGCATAATGCTCCAGTTAATTGAACCCCAAACTCCTATAGTTTCAGTGTTTTCTCTCCTTCGGTCTCAAGCACCCAAATGTTTTTATTGCATATTTGATGTCACTTTATTTCTCTAACTCCTCTTTTCTAACATTTTTGCATTTTTACTTGAAGCCATATACAGGTGTCCCAAAAAATGTATACACACTTTGAATGATTATAAAGTCGGTGTTTATTAACATACAGTTCATTTTCAAAATTTAAAAGAATCTACAGAAATGAATAATATTTTTTGTCAATGCCTGTTTTCAAACTGATAACCTCTGGTCCAGGCACTGCTGATAACTCGAAAAAATGGAATTGCAAACATCAAGAATAATTTCTTTGGTAGTTGTGTGCCCTCTAGTCGTTGACAGATGCTGGTCTTGTACCATAAACTTTTATCTTTTAAAATCCAGTGGCACTTTAGGATACACTTTTTAAAATTATGTTTTTATTGCTAATAAACAGGAAGGGAGAGGGGGAAAGAGATGGGCTGCCTCCCGCACACTCCCTACAGGGGATTGAGCCTGGAGACCCAGGCTTGTGCCCTGACCAGGAATTGAACTGGTGACTTCTTGGTTCCTGGGTCGATGCTCAACCACTGAGCCACACCGGCTGGACAGGATAAATTTTATTTGTTCAAAGCTTGGTCTGGCTTCCTCCATTATTTCAAATCAGTTATATCTGAAAAGGTGTTGAAATTAAGTGAGTTATCAGCTGTTAAACTCTATATACATTTTTTGGGGGGACACCCTATATTTTGGTTATTTTTTAATGTTGCCAATTTAATCTAAAACACAGGTATAGAGAATAGATGGAATTGTATGTAACTTTTACCTTTGCTTGAAAACCTTTTGATAGGTTTTTTTTAACCTTCAGTAGAAAGAACCTAGTGTGGTGTGTGCTACTGCTGGGCTTCAAATAAAAGTCTTCTGCTCTGACCTTCCAAATTCAGCCCTTTGCTCTGGTGACTGCTTCTTCATATGAGCACCCTCTGGTCTACAGCCTGTACTGTGACATGACACTACCCTAATAAAAGGTTTGACTTCCATCTCAGTAACCAAAACCCTTTGTCCTTTCCATCTATATCACTAAGTGGTCCATCTGCCTAACTTCTCAGGAGGTATACTTGAGTCTTGGAGCTCTTGTAGGCTTGCAAGAAAGGCCAGTCCTTTCTTAGAAAATTCAATACCAATTTTTAATTTATCTCCTAATAATACCCAGGTCATGCATATATTAATTAAATACACAAACCCCCAAATCTGATTTCTTTAACATAAATGCAATATCAGACACTTTGCCCAATAAAGAGCCTCCGTTCCTCAAGGAACCCCGTATCTTTTACAAACGACATCCCAGGTTCTGCATCTCCATCACAGTCCAGAGGATGACATCCCAGCCTCGTCAGGAGTCATTTAGCCCTCGGATGGCTTGGCACAGTCCCTACACCTGCTCCCACATTGAGGGGCTGATTAACAGTGCATTGCAGCTCTTGGCAAGACAGAGCAGGAAATAAAATTAAGGTGTAGGGGTTAGGCAGGAAATGCAGATAAAATGACTTGGGAAATGTAGCTAAGCAAGATATAATTACCTAACTTATAATTAGCCCAGAACATCAGGCCTTCCATCCCTAAAGGCTTCTTTTTTTTTTGCAAAGAGATAAGTGATGCCATCAAGAAGCAGATGGGACTTGTATGCATGTGGGTGAGTAATGGCCACTTCTTACCTCAAGAATAGCCTGCTCAGAATTTGGTTATAGCATTTCCTATTGACGATAAATCGTTAGCTTAATGGCTCATTATTTCTATGTCTTCCATTGCTTTGGGCTAGTGCAATTATTGCATTCTTTTAAAATGTTCTGTAAAAGTTCACTAACATCTCTATATGCCTCTTGACCTCTCTCATCTTATCTCCTAAAACTACCTAGTAAATTAATACAACCAAGGAAAGCCAACAAATTTGATCAATTTGAATATGTCCGCAACAATTGTTGGTATATTTTTTATTTTAGTCCTTAAAAATGCTGTGATACATTTTGGGTTTGTAGAAAAGAGAAGATTACTCAGGTCTAGAGTGTGATTTTTGCCCCATTCAGTGCTCCTGCTTCAATGGGACTCTTTAAGTAGCCCTGTCGTCACAAGAAAACAAAAGAAAGAGCCTGGCTGGCATAGCTCAGTGGTTGAGCATTGACCTATAAACCAGAAGGTCACAGTTCTACTGCTGGTCAGGGCACATGCCTGGGTTGAGGACTTGATCCCCAGTGTGGGGACTGCAGAGGAAGCCAATCAATGATTCTCTCTCATCATTGATGTTTCTATTTCTCTCTCCCTCTCCCTTACTCTCTGAAATAAATAAAAATATATTTTAAAAAATAAAATAAAAATCAAAGTAAAATAAAGTCCCGTTGGTTCAAGGAATGTACTGTGGAGAGAGGGTGACCTGATACTAGAAGGGTTCTGGTTTCTATTTATATAGTAGACAAAGGTAAATGTGATGGAAGGTATAATTTGCTCTTTCCTTCGATCTATATAGTACAGGCATCTTACGATGTTAAAAGTAACCTGGCCAAGACTATGCTGCCTGTAGGAAATGGGTTTCAATTGTGTTTCCCTCGTGGAGTGGTACCCTGGAATTATTGGGCTGTATACTGTTTGCAATTATAACCACAAAAGCAGTTTAGCTTTTAACACCCTTTATTTCTAAATATGGACATGTTTACTTACCCATTCACCCATGCTGCAACTTATTAATTCTTTGTACCACTATTTCCTGAATATTGAATCTATGTAAATCACTTTGCTAAGTTCTGTGAAGAATAAAAATAAAGTCCAGTTTTCTGTGTACTAAAATCTGTTTAACCACTAAAACATTAGCAGAGTATTAAACTAATACAAATTTTCCATTTTATATGAGGTGAAATGCAGAGTAGTGAAATAATTTAAAACAACGGTTCTTATATAATCATATATACAAATATATAATTTACAATTATTTAATTTTCCCTTTTAGGTTTTTTTTTTTTTTTTTTTTTTTTTATATCCCTTTTTTTTTTTTTTTTAATTTATAGGGATATAATTTTTAGAAGTAGTAAACATGATTTCCCATAATGACTTCTTTAATGGGAACAAAATGGGAACAAGCAAAATGCCTTAATGCTTATAAATGACTTGGAAGATGTCTGTTTGTAAACCAATCAGTTAGGGTAGTTATCCATTTTTGGAATACAAGGAGGAAACAAAAACAAAAAACCTTGTGAGTTAGACTGGGGCTTCCTAGCCTTGTTTTGATCAAGAATGTTAGCTCCATAAGGAAAGTGTCCCAGCGTTTAGAACTGTGCCTGGCACATGAGAATAAACATTATTATAATAACCATCAGTAGGATGATTGAAAATAGAACACAGAAGACACGTGAGCATCCCTATGCAGGGATTTGATGTAACTTTTCCTTTCAAAATAAACCATCTCCTATATTTTAGGAGGTTTTATTTCGTTTTATAATGTAAGTAGTTCCATTTTAATCATTGTCATTATAAAACCCTATTTATCTTTATGTGAGTTTCACCAAGAGCCTTATATTTCTCTTAAATGCATTTCTGGCCAAGAAACATTACTAAGTGATTTGAGGACATCCGCTGGCATGGAGAAGAAAATGTATTTGGGTATTTGTCTGTGATAGTAAGGATAGAACAGAGAGAGGATAAAACAAAAAGAATTGTCTTTGGGGGGGAGAGGAGGATGAGAAAGGTATTTCCTTTCACTCCAGAATAACATTCCACCTGCTTCTTAACCTGCCACTGGGTCTGCAAACTCACATAATGGGAAAAATCTGTCTCAGGAATGTATAGTCTTGCTATCCTTGCATCCTTTTGTTTTTTTTTACCACAATTGTAAAATTTGTCATCATAATCAAGATTCTCCTTCAAGATAATGCTGTGCTTCAGCTAGATCAGGGGATGAGGCATTCTGACATGTTACTGTCCTCTTTCCCGATAGAGCAGGGCTCGTGTTCTTTGATTACCATGAAATCTCTTTGGACCTGGGCTGCTAATAGGAATGGCTTCCCATCATGCTGAGGATGAAAACCAGTATTTTTATCTTTACTTTCCAGAGTCTTTCAGAGTCTGGCTCCAGACTATGTCTCTCACCTCATCTGTTGTTCTTTCTGTTGCTTACATAGCTGGGAGCTAAAAAGCAGGGGTTCTGATCTGGTTCTGGGCTCCAACCCCAGTGCTTTTAGTCAACACACTACAGTGTCATAGCAGGCTCCTCACCTGCTCCCATACAGTGTACGCACCAGGAGGCCCACAGGTCTAACTGCAATCCTGTCCTCAACCTCAGACCAGCAATCTTCCTGAAGCCCAATTTTGTTAAAGTATAATATTTATAGGGTTATGTATAAAAATCATAGTCACAAAGCTTCATTACTTTTCACAAAGTAAATACACCCAGGGAACCAGGCCCCGGACCAAGAAATAAAATATCGCCGTGGCCCAGCAGACCCCTGGCAACCCTGTCAGCATCTACTTTCCCCAGGGAGAACGCTGTCCTGACTTCTGAAACCACAGATGTGTTTTTCTGTTCTTGAACTTCATATAAGAGTACAATATGTACTTTTTTGTGTCTGGCTTCCTTTGCCCGATGTTGAATTGGGGAGATCTATCTGTGTTGACGGTATTCTCATTTCTCATTTCTGTGCATGTGAGTGCACTACAGCTGGGTTTCTGTTTTACTGTAGATGGACATTTGGGTTGTTTTCAACTTGGAGATGATCCACATAGCACTGCCATGAACAATGCTGTGTATGTCTTCTGGTGAGTGCATACATATATACACTCCGTGAGAGAGATGTCTAGATTCTAGATGTTGACATATGTGTGTGTTCAGCTTTTACTAGGGCTGCAAGTTTTTCAAAGTAATTCTACCAGCAAATATATGAGAGTTCCCATGACTTTGTATCCTTGCCAATATTTGTAAATGTGTCTATATCATTTTAGCCATTCTCCTGGGTATGTAGCTCTTTCAAAAAAACATTTTTTCCTTAAAATAACTAATTCATGTTAACTTTAAACAAAGGATGAAACTCAGATAAACAAAGGAGAGACATTAATTAAGTGTAGCAAAGCAAACAGAGATGAGATATTAAAAATCACCTGCAGTTCACCACCCAGAGATAACTACTAATAACATCTCCGGTGTTAATCTTAGACTTTCTCTATATTTATGCCTTGTAATACAGAAAACAAGGTTATATGTAACTTTGTGTTACTTAATTTAACAAAAATGCAGTGAAAAACTTTCAGTACAGATAAACATATTTCTGCAACATGATTTTTTTTGTTTGGTTTTTGTTTGTTAATCCTCATCCAAGGACATGTTTTCCATTAATTTTTTAGAGAGAGTGGAAGTGATGGGGAGACACAGAGAGGGAAACATGGATGTGAGAGAGACACATCTATTGGTTGCCTCCCACACACACCCCTACCAGGGCCGGGGATGGAGCCTATAACCCAGGTACATACCCTTGGTCGGAATTGGACCTGCAACCCTTTAGTCCACAAGCCGATGCTCTAGTCACTGAGCAAAACCGGCTAGGGCTGCAGATTGAATTTTAATGTCTAAATAATGTTTTATCAAAAACCATTAGTGTTAAAATTAACATATTGTGACCATATCTTTGCACAGGTCCCTCATTCATTAATTTTTAAAAATAAAATCCTAACATGGAATTGCTGAGTGAAAGGTATGTCCTTTGTTCAGGTTTTTGAAGGATATTGGTCCAATAATATTGTACTCCACCCTGCCATATGCTGTCAGCCTCCTACATCGTTGCCCATGCTGGCTGTGAGAATTCTTATTTAGGTCAGTGTGACACTATTTTATTGGTAGTCTTTACTGTTCACGAAGCAATGGCTGCAATTTAATTTGCACTCAGCTTGTCTAACTGGAGAGTGTGTCTGGATGTCTGGGCACATCTCCATCTTTTTGCTTCCCGTTAGCATCACTATTGAACGTTTCTGGGATTCATCTATTAGGCTCATTCATTCTTCTCTTACACCAGTCTCACTTTAGAGTTTGGACTCTGCCCCCAAGATTTCCTTAAAGCCACAAGCTAGACTGTGTTCTCCCCTCTAAGTCTATCTCCTTTTCTAACATACAACAGCTCTTCAGGAAGCAGCAGTAATGGCAGGTAACCTAGGATCTTGTTTATTACACTCTTCCAGAAAGCTGGGAATTTTGATTATCCCCGGACCCCGTCTTTTAGAGGTGGCATTAATCTTTTCTTATCTCTCTTTCTCCATTGGGAGTTCCTTTTGTTATGAATAGCTTCTGACTAAAGTGAATGAATGGAGTAACCTGTAAAACCTATGGGATGGCGTGTTACTCAATTTAGAAAGATATGAAACAGGAATTATGCATCTTCTGGGGTTTATTTTCTCCTGCGTTCTTGGGTCCCTGTGGCCCAAACCCCTCCTCCCACCCGAATACACGGCAACAGCGATAAAGAGGAGGCTTGAGGCCCAGGTCCCAGTGCACAAGGTGTGTGATGCCCCTTGATGATTTCCTGTGTGTCTGGAGCAAATGCCCCGGCCACAGGACAATGATAGTAAGGAAACCAGGGCGAGGTGGGCATAGACATCTCACCTGACCTCCCGGGCAAGGCTGCAGTTCTTAGTACAACTGCTGAGAAAATGGTCCCTAAGCTATAACCACAGGCTCAGAAGCTTCATTTTTCGAGCTGTATCTCATGAAAAGTGAATGTCCAGTGATGTTCACTGGAGAAAAAATTATTACGTTGATTTACCTTACACCTTCTAATAAGCCTTTGAAATTCCTAAAAGTAGGATGCAATATAGAATGTTTCCCAAATTGTTTACATAGAATAGCTAATAGGAATGTGTAGAACACTAGTGTTCATTGCATGACATGGTGTGTGAAGCTCAAGTCTGGAGATGTTTTGTGGGCTTCTCAAGTACTACACCCTCAAGGCCAGTGCTCTCCTCATTAATTAGACCAAGTCCCCGCTGAAGGGAAGGCCAATTTGAATGGGATGGCCCCAAAGTACATGGGACAGTGTGAGCTATTGCAGATGTTGTTGTTGTTTTTTAAAGGGGGCTGTTTTTTCCCAAATTAAGGGAAGCCCTCTGGGATTGTGTCTCCCTTATTTAGAGAATTCTTTAGAGAATCAAATATCAGGCTGAGGCAAATAAATGCTGGTTTCTACACTCAAGGGATGTTTTCCTTTTAATACATACTTTAAAGTGTCAGAATTAAAGCATTGCAGTGAATCCTGAGCTTTAAGTTGAGCTAAATTCCTAGGCAAGGTGATGTAAATTGAAATTATATGTCAAATTGGGGTTTTTTCCATAGGAAAACTTGTATTATAGGGAGATACAGTCCTGACCCTGATCCTGATACCCCTAAGTTAATAGGAATTACCATAAATGTTCAATTAATCAAATATAAACAACATGCACATACCCTGCTAAACTTTCTAAATTTGAATTATTTATATAGGATGGCAAACAGTTACAGAAAATGATATTTAACATGACTCAGTTTCAGAGGCTTTTATATAAAAGTCTTAGCTTCCTTATAATTTCTAGTCCCCCCCCCCCCCCCCCGCTTTTAAAGGTGGTTATGTGGCAAAGCAAGTAGCATAGCAGGGAATAACTTTTAGAAGATTCATGGAATTCAGAAAGTGTTTCTTGGGAAAATTTGAACTGACTTATCAGCAGGCACTTAGGAGAGATTTAAAGCTATTAAATGACTTTTTGAGAAAGTTACCCATGGAGCTGCCTTTTTAAAAAATATTATATTTGTTTCCCTGATAAAATATAGGTATGACACATATCACATTTTTAGGTGATCTTCAGAGTTCAAAACATCACCTTCCTATTTTCATGGGGGGCTCTTCCACCAGTTGTGGCACATCTACTACCCTAGTGTCTGTATCCATTGGTTATGCTTATATGCATGCATGCATACAAGTCCTTTGGTTGATCTCTCCCCTCCCCTCCCTTCCCTCTGAGGTTTAAAAATATTCTTTGAACCTTGACAATGTTGCTGCTTCTGTTTCAAAAAATCTCATAGATTTGCTTAGAATGCAGCTGCATTCAAAGCTACCCAAAGCCCAGTTTGATCCTGAGTTCACAGAATCAAAAGTATTTCCATTTCAGCATATGTTCTGCACTTGGCTTATAACAATCGACAGGAACCATCACTAGAGGCAACATTTAATTTTTCTCTATTATGACAAAACATAATAGGAAGAAGATTCCTATTCCAGACTAGAATCATGGATTCATTCTACTGCCCATTTGCCAATAACCAGCAATATTACCAAACAAAGGAATTTTGGTAATAATCTCATTGTTCTACAACTCCTTGCAGAAACTACTGTTGTATCTTTTCCCCTCCCTCGGCTGCCTGTGTTATGTAGGTCTTGTTGAATCTAAATTAAGTGCCTGCTTATGATGACTGCAGCCCTCGGGAGGCATGAGCCCTCGTTCCAGACCAAGTGGGAAGAATGGCATAAGTCTACAGTTTCTGTTATTCCATAAATTCCACATGAGGTATGACTTGTACAGCCGAATGACTGCTCTGCTACAGTTCCACTGTTGAGATTGTCTTTCTGGAAGGAAAGAGGAAAGTTGTGGGAGAGTGGGAGCTAATTGAAGGCAATTACCATGTAACTGAGTATCACTCATGTTCTGATTGCTGCACTATCTATTACATACATTATCTTATTTAATCCTTTTGCAACATCTTGTTCCCATTTTTCAGCCCAGTGAAAAATGAGGGCCTAAGAAGTGAAGTAATTACCCATGGAGAGGGCAGATCAGCAGTTTGGATTACCTTGGAATGAAACTAAATCTTATCCTCTTTAGTATAGTATGCTGCCTCCTAATTATACAAGAAAAAATAATCTCATTATTCTGCAACTCCTTGCAGAAACTACTGTTGTGTCCTCTCCCCTCCCTGGGTTGCCTGTGTTATGTAGGTCCTGTTGAATCTAAATTAAGTGCCTGCTTATGATGACTGCAGCCCTAGGGAGGCATGAGCCCTGGTTCCAGACCAAGTGGGAAGAATGACCAAGACTGGATTCAGGGGCAATACATTCCCAGAGGCAGACTAAATGAAATGAGGCTATGTGTTCCATTCCTAACGCAAGTTTAAATGAATCATTGGGAAACAAATAGAGGAAATTGAAGAGATAGGAATCAAGAGAGACCTGTATTTCTTTATGACTATCAAGTAAAAATGTAATTTGCAGTATATGTTAAGTGATACAGTAATCAGCTGAAGCTTTTAAAAAATCCAAATGTAATGAAATAAAATAATATACATGCCAAAATATACCTAGATACTGTTAAATGTAAGCGGTGGATCGTTAATAACCCTGGCTGTTTGGGAGAAGCTTAATAAACAAGAGATACATTGCAGCTCTGACTATTTATGTTTATTATTATTTTTTTTAATCCTGAAGGAAATTTTGAAAGGTGGAAAGCACAGGCAGAAAGGACATGAATAATGCATCTGAGTAATTGGGCTAGCCTGAGATGCTTAGCCACACTCCCATTGTGGGCAAATAATATGGAAGAAAAGATTTTGGAGGAAAGTTGTAAATGCTATTTAAATGGAGAAAAAATTTATTGAAAACATATCCAGTAATATCTGAATACCAAATGAAAGACTTTACAGTTTCATCTCTCCTTAGAGATTTTTTTTCTAGTTGCCGTTGTGTTGTTTGGGAGAAAATTGCACTTTAATATTTACAAACCACTTCATTTGCAAACTACTATTACTATAGTTTCTGCCTGTGAAAATGGTTAAAGCTGCAGGCAATGAAAAGACATGGTATTAGAGATTTTCCCTATAAAAAAAGCTCTCATTTTATTGTAAAAACATAAGCAATATAACTATATAATATTATTTATAGAGAGTTATTCATATAAGTAATATTTCAATGCACTGTGCTGAGTTTTTGAGATATTTCATAGCAGAAGCTCTGAGAAAACATATTTTACATAGTTGTTTAAATGCAATAGTGTTCAAGTAACTATCTTCATCATAAGATCCAAAGAACTTTGCATTGGTAGTTGGAGCTTGTAGTTAAAATTCATTCCTTATCACAATATAAAATATAGGTTGCCACTTTTTTTCTCCTCAAATAAGCTGAGGTTAGATTGTCCCTATTGGGACTTGAGACTCTCCTATTGATACTTGAAAAAGTCCTTGGAGCATTCAATCTGTTCTTTGAAGATTTTTCTGATTTTTAGTGAGTTTTATTAAAATTATGCACCATCAGTTGTTTTCTCCTTTCCTATCAGCTATTTATCTTAGATCTTTCAAGTTAGAAAATTATTCCTAATTTCCTAGGTATATTAGTCACCTAGGACTGCCACAACGATTACCAAAAATTTGGTGGCTTAAAACAACAGAAATGTATTATCTCAGTTCTCGATGCCAAAAGTTTGAATTTAAGGTGTCAGCAAGCCGAGCTCCCTCCAAAGACTCTTGGAGAGAATCCTTCCTGAGTCTTCCAGCTTCTGGTGGTTCCAGGTGTTCCTTGGCTTGTGGCCACATCACTCCAATTTCTGTCTGCCTCCATCTTCACATTCCTGCTCCTCTGTTTCCCTGTGTGTCTCAAATCTCTTTTCTCTTACAAGAACATCAGTCATTGGATTTACAGCCCATCCTAAATCCAGGGTGGATTTATTTTGAGATCCTTTAAGTTAGTTACACCTACTGGGATCCTATCTCCAAATAAGTTCACATTCATAGGAAGGGTGAGGATTTGAACATGTCTTTTGAAGGGGCACAATTGAATCCCTAACAAAGGATTAAGAACAGACTTTGAGGTTAGGCAAAACTGGATTAGAAGCGTGATTCTGCACTTGCATGGGAAGAAGTGTCATCATGTCCATAATTCCTCAGAGCTTTGGTGTCCTCCTCTGTAAATCATGGGCGATGATATTGTGTGAGATATCCCATACTGTGCTGTGAGATAATAGGTATAAAGTAGTTAGCCCCTTGCCATGTTAATAAATAGTAGTTATTGTTGTTTTAAGTGATACTGGCTTCAGTTTCCATGGAGTTCCTCTTTTCATACAACAGAAATTACAAAGGAGAAAGGGAAGTTACATGAATCATGTCTGTATTGAAACTCATATATATATATGATGACTGATTTTGCCTAAACAGAAGGATATGTTGTAAGGATCAACTGGAAATAATGTATGGGAAGTGCTGAGCACTAGTATTTAGTGTTAGCTACAATGTCTGCATTTCGCTGAAACCTGCTACACAACTTTATAGGGACCCTGGCAACACAACTGCCTTTTCAAACCTCAGAATCCTTTAGGGCATTTGATGCAATTAATAAATGTATAGATATAATTGTGTGTCTCTCCAAATAAGCCATATGTATTACAAATATTGATAACTAATCGCAGTTTTATTCACCAACTGGTGGTTCCTAACTTGCCCTGAATCCTGTTAACTTTTTTACACATACCTACCCAGGATTGCTGTAGAATCTCCAGTTAAGTTCATAAAAACTCAGCCCTCCAGAAGTCTATAGTGCCTTCCAGCTGTCTTCTACCTATGCCTTATACCCAACTGTGGTCTCAACTGGCTTTGAAAAGGGCCTGAAGATGTAGTTTCTCTAGAAAATCTTTTTAGATTTCTCTCCCCAAATACTAACTGTACTAGGATTAGTTTACTAATCATTGAATGTTCTTCTTCCCTAGCGGCTGTCCTCTTTGTTATTAGTTTCTTTAATGGCATGAATCAGATGTTGGGTATGTCTGAGTTGACTTTGCTCTATTAATAATGTCTTTAAAATCCTCAGCTTCGTGACCTGGCAGGATAGTTCAGTTGCTTAGAGTGTCATCCTGATACACAAAGACTATGGGTTTGATGCCCAGTCAGAGCACATACTAGAAGCAACCATTGAATACATACATAAGTGGAACGACAAACTGATGTTTCTCTCTCTCTCTCTCTCTCTCTCTCTCTCTCTCTCTCTCTCTCTCTCTCTAATAAAATCAAGATAACATCCTCAGCTTTGTTAAGAGTATCTTGAGAGACTACAGAATGAATGCTTCTAACTTGTACTTGAAAGTTCTGCCTCCTTTATTGAGGACAGGATCCAGCAAGATGACAGGCGAAGAGCACAGGGAAACACATGCCTGTGGGCAGCATGGCTAACGATGTTCTCCCTTCCTTCTCAGATACACATTCTCATTTGCATTTTAATTTTAATGTCTTTAGGACCATGAAAGCATATTTAGGTAAATGTGCTAATTAGATCTTTGTAAACAACCGTATGGTATTTTGGTTTATGAAATTTAAAGAGCAATTAAAAACACATCTAGTTTACTTCCTATGAGTGGGGGTGGGGATGGAGTCAGTAAATCCTCAAAGCATCAGTGGATCTGAAGGAAGAGCTACATTAGAGATGTGCTTAGCAATCTCACCGGGGAAGCTTAAGGAAGCCTGAGACTTTTCTTCAGAAAATCATGAGGCCAAGGGATGCTGCACCTCGAGCTTGCCATCATTAAATGGAAATGTTTGAAAATCACATTTCAAACCTCGTTTCAACTAGTGTGCTTACCTTAGAGGAATTTTCAAAAGAACTTTGTGGTCTGTCTGTTTTTAATGAGAGTGTGTCATCCCTCCTCTGGTGACTTATCCATTTTTCTCGGTTCCTCTGTGCAGAGCAGGGTGATGTATGAGTGGAATAACTTGAGCTGACGTCGTACAGTGTGATCCATTATCTGAAAGATTTAGGGAGAGGGCTTTCTGAAAAAAAATAATTAAGGAAACAAATGTTTTTAGAAATATAATAAAGATTTTTTACGGTTTTGGGTCAGGAACATCAATTTTTATAATATTACATACACTGAGGAAATGGCCCGCCAATCACCCAAATAACACTTGTATTTTGATTTTTCTTGGTTTTGCTTTCCCCACAGAGAAACTAATAAGCAATCATAAACAGAGAATAAAAGGATAGAAACTGCCTGAAGTTGGCTTAGAAGTTCCTTCCTAGGAGCCATTGATTGAGAAATAGATTAAAGAACTAGATTAAAATTGGACTCAGAAAAAATGGACAGCATTTTCCAAAACTATGGTTGTGTTGTAAAGGTGCATTTATTTTCTCACCAATTGCTCATTGTCAGAAGGCCTGGTCTCCTGACCGTGTTTGCCCCTGCTTTTTAGTCTGAGTCTGCCTCATAAGAACCCCCTGGTAGGCCCCATTCTGGGAACTACAGAACTCTAGGGTCCCCCTTTTTCCCCCCCAACAAATGCCCTTGTACCTTGCTTTGGAATAATATTACTTCTTTAATGTTTACCTTGTTTAGTTGAGACATCTTTAGTTTCCAGGCCAGGATCATCATTTGATGATACAGAACTCATTAACACTGAACCCCAAATATCAAACCAGGATTGCAAAAATACCTGAATTCAGTCAACCAAGAAAGTTTAAAAGATGTTCTTAGCTGTGCTGATTAAAATTGGTCAGCTCTGAATGTGCTAGCTTTGTTTTGTGTGGGGTTTTTTAATTCCACTGGGTACAGATTCTAAATTTCATGCATTCTTTCCTGCGTTAACCCATGATCTGTCACCTGTGCCCTCACTCAGATCCCCACTTCAGTTGCTTATGATCAGCCATATAGCAGTGAGTAATATGGATATTGTCCTAGACATGCACAGAATAGATTAAAATTTGCATGGCAAGTTCAGGTGGCCACCTGCAGCATTTTTGTGAGGAAATAGTGGATGTGACCATCCTTAAGTCCAGGACCCTGCAGAACTCCACTTCTCCTATGTTTATTCCTTATAAGTAGGTGAGCTCTTTGCATGTTTGTATTATAACTATAGTGTTTCTACAGGCATGGCTATAATATCCTGGGACTACCTTCTTTGGTTTGGTGGTCATGGTTTTAATCAAGAATATTAAGACCTATCAGGAATGACATTTAAAATATTCAACCACAAGAATATCATGGGCACTGACCATTTATAATGGACACTAGCCAAGTGCTAAAGCAACATCCTGGGACCCCCTGCCCAGCTAAATCTGAGACATGGATACACTTAGGTAGGTATTTTGGGGGAGAGCCCAGTACAGTTGGTATAGTCCATATGGGGACTAGATTCAGAGATCTTCAGCAATATCCATTTACCAATTTTACCAAAGTATTTCTATATTTTAACAACTGTTAGGGCCAAACCAGGATGTATTCACTAAATATTAGCCATAGACCATGTAAATCAAAGTAAATAGACATCTAAAGAAGTCACTCTAAGAAAGTAAAGTCCTTCCAATGTTATTGCCATTGCATCCCCCCCTTGTTCCATCCTATATAATATAAAGCTAGTATGCAAATTGATCATCACACCCTCACACAAGATGGCTGCCCCCATGTGGTCAAAGGTGGTCAACCCCATATGGTCACCAGATGGCCACCACAAGATGGCTGGCAGGGGAGGGCAGTTGGGGGTGACTGGGCTGGCAGGGGAGGGCAGTTGGGGCAATTGGGATAGCAGGGGAGCAGTTAGGTGTCAATCAGGCTGGCAGTGGAGTGGTTAGGGGTTGATCAGGCTGGCAGGCAGAAGCGGTTAGGGGCAATCAGGCAGGCAGGCAGGTGAGCGGTTGGGAGCCAGCAGTCCCGATTGTCAGAGGGATATCGGACATCCCCTGAGGGGTACCAGACTGGAGAGGGTGCAGGCTGGACTGAGGGACGCCCCCCCTCCAATTCATGAATTTTGTGCACTGGGCCTCTAGATATATATAATAAAATCTATGATGTATAATATACACAAAATATATAATAGCATAAAGGCATATTAGAAGTAGTCTTGTACCCAGTTAAGGATTTTGTTTGAATAAAATAAGCATACTCAGAAGGCTGGAGTACAATTAACATTTTATATATACATATATATAATTTTATGTTAAAATATATATTTTATACATTATGCCATTATATGCACATGCAGGGTGTCCCAAAAGATGTACCATATGCATACATTAACCGCTGATAGCTCAATTTTGAAAATGAAATGTACTTTAATAAACACTGCCTTTATAATATTCATTTTGGGGGGACACCCTATATATGCAGGGAGAGAGAGAGAAATGACAGCATTGGAAAATCATATCTGTATGTTATATCCTTATTTGGAATTCCCTTCCAAGTCTCTTTTTACACCACATAAGAAAATTAATGTCAGGTATTCATAATCATTCCTCACATCTATAAAAGAGCAAGTTTTATGTGTATGTAATGAGAAACTAAAGGACATATTTTTTACTGTCATCAGTTGTTTATATTTGTTTCGTTTGGTTCTTTTATATAAATTGATTGGATTTAGAAGCTCACTATAAACACTATGAAATGGTCAAGACTTAAGAAGCTTTTCTTTAATCTCTAAACTGCTTAGAGCTTTCGGGCATGACCAAGTGATACCCTCTTTTAGCACCTGAACGAATGCCACTCCTCCGTACCATTGTACAGACACTCAGTGGGCTACATTTGTGCTGTGGGGAGCAAAGCCCCCCATATATGAACCCTAAAAACCTAAAGACATATGAGAACCTCCTGATACCTGTCATCCCCATACCAGATGGGGTTTGGACCAGAAGAAATTACACTTTTCTTCCCAGACATCCTCATTGTAGAACTTTCCAGGATGGTAAACTTCTTGAGTTTATCTCCTATTCTGAGTGTTACATCCAGTCTCTGGTATGGAGATGTGATTTGATAAATGTTCTCTGGGTTGATATAATTTTCTTCATGAACATTATCACCTGATGATTTGAAGATGATTTCTCAGTAGAAAGTTATTTTTATATCTGCTTTGGGAAGAAAAGTGGGATACTGAAAGATGTAATGGAAAGGGGTTATTGGAGAAAAGCAGAAAATAGTAAAATAATTTCTTGAAAGCAAAGGTTATTAGAAAGTATAAAAATTTAATATAATGTAGGTCAGGGTGTTGTAAGCGGAGAAAGACCTGTAATTGGAATAAGGAAGATGGAATTTTTTTAATCTTATAGTCATTACTCTAATATATAAACTGCAAAAAAAAATAATGTATATCAAAGCAATGTAATAAAGGATTACAGTGAGGAATTTTATGAGATTAAGCTGCAGTTAATTTCCATATGCATTTAAGATTAATAAACTGCTTATTAAAATATGCAAATAAAGGTTTCCAAAGCCTTAGAAATATTTTCTAGCACATTACCCATAAATCTCCTTCAGTAACTATTTTGTTACATAATTGGGAAATAACAGATTGATGAGCCAATCTAATTATGTGAAATTTACATGTGTATAGTATTTTATAATAAAGGACATGAAACTCATGTTAAAGTAGGGAAAAGTAGTTGCAACATTCATTACAGTTATTAGTTGAAATTTAACTCAGTTTGAAAGTACTTTGTGGAGTGACAAACTATAAGCCACACCAAGTAATATCTATAGTACACACCAGGTGCGTAATTGCAGGGTGAGGCTGCTGGTCCCGATCCTCTAATGCTTACATCTCATTCACATCATATCCACGCACAAATTTCAGTAATATTGCTGATCATTCAGAGACCTAGATAACAGTTAATTGCGTCAACTACTAGCACTTTAAGGAAAAAATGACAGATAAAATTTTTCAAAAAATTAGTCTGCTTTCTAAACGACTAACTAAATTTTCTATTTCAGAATAAAATGTTACAAGAGTTGCTGTTCCCCCCTCATGTGCCCTTGTCAGCATGTTATGTTTTCAATGTGTAAGGTTTAACCTTCATTCCAGCTTCCGGGAGAGATGGTCAATGTGCTTCATCACCATGGATCTTAAGCCCATTGAAAAAATAATTTCTTCTCGCCAGAACCGGTTTGGCTCAGTGGATAGAGCGTTGGCCTGTGGACTGAAAGGTCCCGGGTTCGATTCCGGTCAAGGGCATGTGCCTGGGTTGCGGGCACATCCCCAGTGGGGGATGTGCAGGAGGCAGCTGATCGATGTTTCTCTCTCATCGATGTTTCTAACTCTCTATCTCTCTCCCTTCCTCTCTGTAAAAAATCAATAAAATATATTTAAAAAAAATAAATAAATAATTTCTTCTCTTCAAACTATTGAAGTTCCCCAAAGGAACTTTAAATCTTCAAAGTATTATTTTCAAATATAAATACTGTTGTGAGTTTCAGATCCATATAAAAGTCAATGAGGCAAATTTGATTCAACAGTGAATCTTTAGTATTAGCAAAAGGTTTACATGGATACACCTATTCACTTTTCAACCACATTCTGAAGTACCTCACAACTTATTAATGGATAGTAACATAGTAGGCCCTTGTTATCTAATGTTATGCTATTTATCACTTTTGCAACTTCTAATAGAATGACCACTGATGGCTCTGCATTATCCAGAATTACTTTCTACACTGTTACATATGTTCATGAAAGTTGTAATGTTAACTATGTCATGCTCTATTAAGTTTTAGGAAATTGGTAATAGAACTATGGTATATAATCTGACATTCTACTAACCTAACTAGTAAGTCATTTATGACAACTGTATTAAATGAGAGTTTACCAAAGCTGTTTTTAACAAAAGAAAACTATAGACTAATTAGCTATGAATGGGAGCTACTGGAAGAAGTTATAACTTACAAGTTAAAACTTAAAGCCAAGCTTTTGAATGGGCACCATGTTAATTCACCTTGACTATCTGTTGCTCATTAAGGATTCTGCATTTTTATTTATGGGTAGATTGTTTCCTTTTCATGTATCTTTTAAAAACAATCAGAAGTATGAGCTGGATGGAAGACATATTTGAAATACAATTTATTTTATTTTGTTGACATATGTGGATCTAAGCCAGTGGTTCTCAACCCTTGGCTGCACATTAGAATCACCTGGGAATCTTTTTTAAATCCTGATTTCTTGGCCCCATCCTCCGGAAATTCTGTTTCTTTGTTATGGGGTTGAGGCCACAACATTAGTAACAAAGAAACAGAATTTCCGGAGGATGAGACCCAGAAATCAGGATTTTAAAAAAATTCCCAGGTGATTCTAATGTGCAGCCAAGGTTGAGAACCACTGATCTAAGCTATCATTTTCCACATCCTATTTCACCTGTCATTGCTGTCTCAGAAATCTATTTCCTCTTGCATAAAGCTGCAGTGTTTAAAACTATAAAAGCAAACACAGCAGTGAAGAAATTTCCCCATGGGTCTGTTTGCCCTATGCTTTAAACAGAGCTGTTTGAATATCAAAAATTAGCCTTCCTGAATTTGACAATAGAGATTGTTGTTTTGTTTTGTTTTACCACCTGCGTAAGGGCAACTGATTTGAAGAATAGTCTTTAAATTCTAATGGCTTGCTGAAAAATCCTGTCTATAGTGCAGAGTGATGATTCTTGCCACATAGGAGAAGCAGAATAGACTGGACTTGCTTTGAAAATATAATCCAAAAGGTTGGAGATATTGAGAGAGTGTTCTCATTCTGTGACCTTCTAGGTGCTCATTCATAATCATAAGTAAAATGTATTTCAGGTGCAAACAATGGTAATCTTGACTTCATTCTTTCAGTCATTCCACAGTGGGAGTTTATTATAAAGTGCTTCCTCTGTGTTGGGCACATTCTTTGCATATCAGATGCAGCAATGAACCAAGCAGAGGAAAATCCTCACCTTATGAGGCAACAGGAGAGGCAGGCACACAAACAAATGGAGAAAGAAACAAAGATATACACACATACATGTGCGTGCATAAATTACATAGCATGACAGGTGGTAATAGTGCTATAAAAAAATACAGCAGGGAAGAGGAAGTGAGTACAGGCTTAGGTTTGAAGTGTTAAAATGTTAATACCTGAGGGAAATGAAAGTGCAAAATATAAAGATATCTGGTGGGAGTTTGCTCCAGGTCCTGATGATAGATAAGGAAGCAACCTAAGTGTTCATCAATAGACTATTGAATAAAGAAGATGTGATAATATAATAAAGAGGGAAAATGCAAATTGACCGTCACTCTGCCACAAAGATGGCGGCACCCACAGCAGAGGCCGAGTTCCCATAACGAGCCTTAATGAGCAATCAGCAGGGACCTGAGGCTGCCCCCGCCACTGTGGGGCTTGACAGGGGACCTCAGGCCGTGGCCCCTGCCTGGCGGGCCTTGACAGGGACCTCAAGGTGCACCCCCTACCCCAGTGCTGGGTCAGGAGATCTCTAGCTGTTCCCCTTGCCCCAGGCCGGAGGACCTCAGGCCATGCCCCCCACCCAGCAGGGCTTGATGGGGGACCTCAAGGCATGCCCCCTGCCCCAGCCTGGGCTTGGGGACCTCAGGCCATGCCCCCCCAACCCTGGCGCCGAGCCAGGGGACCTGAGGCTGCGCCTCCCACTCAGTGGGGCTTGACAAGGGTGGGACCGGCCGGGTCTGGATCTAGCCCAATGGGGGGGCGGCAGCAGAGTTGTGGTCTCTCATGATTTTGAGGCACACGTGGTTGGGCAGGGACTTGACTCTGGGTCCCATGGTGCACCCCAGACTCTGACAGGAGGAAGATTTTCATATACATTTTACTAATTTTCTTTCATCTCTGACACTTCTTTTATAGAGAAAGGGCAAATAGCAATATTAAAATATTTCCTCTAATTAATCCCCTTTTAATGTGCACAAATTTTGTGCACCAGGCCACTAGTGTATGTGTATATATATATATATATATATATATATATATATATATATATATATAAAATAGAATATTACTCAGCCATAAAAAGAATGAAATCTTACCATTTATGACACCATAATAACCTAGAGGTTATTATGCTAAGTGAAATAAGAAAGACAAACACTGTATGATATCACTCATATATGGAATCTAAGACAGTATAAACTAACAAAACAAAAACAGACTCATAGATACAAAGAACAAACAGGGTTACTAGATTGGAGGGGGTTGGGGGACTGGGTGAAAAAGATGAAGGGATTAGGAAGTATAAATTGATAGTCACATAATAGTCATGGGGATATAAAGTAGAGCATAGGGAATATAACTATATATAGGCATACTATACAAGTGGGAATATTGAATGGACAACTGGATATGTACCTCTGGATCTCTGGGAGAGATGCTCTAGTGTTGTTAGTGTGTCCAAAGAGATCCCCAAGAGAGTTAAGGAGATAGTGAAGTTTTGCTTAACAGAAAAGTAGGGAAGAGGAATAGAAGTTAGAGAGAAAATAGAGTAAAAAAAAGTTTTGTGATTTTTAAAGTTGGGCAAAATAGCACACTTTGCTTGGAATGGATCAGTAGAGAGAAAAATAAATAATGATATATGAGAAACAAAGAAGAATTTCTGAAGAAATTCTTGACTGTGCAAAAAATTGTGAAATACAGTGTACAAGTGGATAGATTGCCTTACATAGAATCCAGCAGAGTTGAGCCAAAGTGATAGAGAGGAGGCAGAGTCTACGGGCTCACTCACAGGTCAGTTAGTGGATATTGTGATGAAAGCTTTGGACTATTTCTCCAGATTCCATTTCTTTTCTTAGTAAAGTGAGAAGCTAAGATGAGAATCTATAGAAACTTAAGAAGGAAAAGTTACACGATTGCCATCAGAGGGAGAGGGAGAAGGAGAACGAGTGAGCAGAAAAAATAATTTATCCATTCATTGAGGATTATGCAGATGTATTCAACACAGCAAGAAAGGGCAAGGGAAATGTATACAAGTCAACAAATGTATGACTAAGTATCAGAGAGGACAAGTGAGGCCATGAGGAGCAGAGAGAGTGCAGAGGTAGTGAAATCAATGATGCCGTGATGCTGGAGTTATTAAGACAACGATTTCTCATCTTCCCAGTGATAAAGTCCATATTTAAAAGAAAATATCTGGCCCATGGTTTGATTCCCAGTCTGGGGCATGCAGGAAGCATCCAACCAATGATAGATGTTTTTTTCTCTCTCTCCCTCTCCCTTCCTCTCTGAAAACAATAAAAATGTATTTTTTTAAAAAAAAAAAGAAAAGATCTGTGTACATGTTATCATACAATAGAGCATTTTCCATTCTTCATTGGGAAGGATCCTCATTCATGTGTGCTATGCCTCATTTTGCAAGGAAAGCATGTTTATATAGGGAAATCTTAATGATTATAAATGCTCTGCATATAGTCCAGGCTGACAGAAGTCATTATTTCATAGAAGGAAGAATGTGTTAAATGGGGAGAGAAATGTATGACCCCATCTCAACATTGTTTTTCAGTCTTTTGCTCCCTTTTTAATATTTTGTGTTTTTGAAGTCTCTTCTTATCATTTGACCTGTGAAAATACCTGGGAATGCTGTAGTTTTTTTACCAGAAGATATTGCTGGAATTAAATAAAGAAGAGGAATTACATTAGAGAGACCAGTGATTAAAGAATACAATATCTATAACATTTTTAAAAGCTAAAAATGGGCATAAAGCATCAAAGTCTCTAAGAGTATATAAATGCCTAGGAGAATTTTTTTTTAATAGAACTCATGGCTAACTTCCTATTGCCATCCCGATTTCTCTCTCTTGCTCATGTCAGCCTTTCAGCTCACACATTCCCCTTTCTCCTGAGTGTCATAGCTGCGTTCCCAGCACTTTATCAGTTCACAAGCCATAACTGACCACTGGTGTGTGCTTCCCCAATTCTGTTTGCATGACAGCAGTTTCTCTTTTTAACATCATTTTTCCCTAAGGAGGAAAAAGAAAGAGAGGAAGATAAAATATTCACCTAAGAGCCTAGCACTAGGTTGGGCATGAATCTTTGGGAAATGATGAAGACCTTGTGAGCTGCTGGGATTATACTATGTTGCAGAGAAGAGGGAAAGTTAAACAGGACAATCTGTCACAAGAATTTTGTAAATGTCTCTGGATTCTAGTAGATGCGTCAGCCCTGTTTCAGCAATTGCTATAATTGTTGAAAATGTCTGAGTCAACTGACTCAACCAAATGATACCCAGTCCTGAATTCTCTACTCTAGACGTATCAATATTTTGAGGTTTCGGTGATTTTTCTTAACAAATATTGTCAAATGGCCATACAAAATGCATGTTGCTGGGACTGTCGTAAGAAACAATTGACCCCTTGTTTAACCATATTTTCCATCATAGGCTATATAATTCCAAATATTTGGATCTTATTTGGGGTGGAAACAGAATTTGAATCAAACATAATGTCATTCCTTTTTTATTATTATTACTGATTTTAAGAGAGACATAGATTTGTCATTCTACTGATGTATTCATTCATTTGTTGCTTCTTGTATGTGCCCCAAATGGGGATCAAACCCAATTGATTTGTCGGGATGATGCTATACTCAACTGAACTAGTCAGCCATGGAATAATGTCAATTCTTTAGTGGTGTAGGATATTAATTTTTTTAATATATTCTTTTTTATTTCAGAAAAGAAGGGAGAGGGAGAGAGAGAGAGAAACATCAATGATGAGAGAGTATCATTGATCGGCTACCTCCTGCATGCCCCACACTGGGGATCGAGCCTGCAACTTGGGCATGTGCCCTTATCGGAAATCGAACCATAACCTTCTGGTTCATAGGTTGACACTCAATTGTTTTGATCTACCTCTAATATAATTTAAAAAGGATTCTATTTTTTTTTATCCCTCATACTTTCTCTTTATATATTTCTATTTCTTTCAGCTCCTCTATAATTGATCTATTGTAATCCTCATGTTTCATTGTATTATTATAGTGATAAAACCATTTAACAAATTCTACTTTATGCTAAAGATCTTACTGTGCACGCTGAATGATTATAAGAGAAATTAAAAGCACAACTTTGTTTCTGAAGGTGAGAAAGTCTAGATGGAGGTCATATGGATATGACACTGTAAAAAACTTGTGCTTGCAGAATACACATGATTAAAGTTGAGTGAGATGATTAAAGAAAGTAAATTTTCCTAAAAGAGCCAGGATTTGCATGGAAAGAATGAAAAACACATTTCATATTGGAGAGAATAGCATGAGGAGAAGCTGGACTTGGTGGCGATATCTTGCTCCCCCTATTATTCCAGCAGTTTTCCCTTAAACCAAAGAGGTGCTCAGACACTCCTAGTGATTGATGCAATCGTCATCCATGCTTTCCTCTCTCATGATAGAGCACTAGGAGATGAAGTATAGGAGCAAATAATGCAAAACATCTCTCACCAAACTCATCTTTAACCTCCCTTACTCTCTTTCTCCCTCACTGTCTCCAGCAGGTGCTTCAAGAAAGAATCTCAAATCAATTATGTTTTATAAAGGATTTCTGGATCATGTGGCAGTTCTAGATTTCATTTATTGAGGAAACGCCATACGGTTTTTCTTAGCAGCTGCACTATTTTGTATTCCCACCTGTAGTGTACGAGAGTTCCAATTTCTCCACATTCTTGAAAACACTTTTTTTATAATAATCACTAACAGGTATGACAAGGTATTTGCACTCCCATGCTCATTGCAACATTATTCAGAAAACCCAACATATGGAAACAACCTACAAGTGTCTATCAACAGATAAATAGCTAAAGAAATATGTTATATACATCCAACAGAACATTACTCGGCATTAAAAAGGAAATAATTCCTCCATAGGCATCGACATGGATGCACCTTGAGGACATTATGCTGAGTGAAACCAGCCAGTTCCAGAAAGACAAACATTGTGTGACCCCACTTACATGTGATATCTAAAGTTGTCAAACTCACAGGTGCAAGGAGGAGAATGGCAGGTCAATGATGCCCATTATCATATATAATTCGAGATACTAGTCAATGTAAGTAGAAAAGAGGAATAAATAATAAAAAATTAAAGCCTGAAGGGGAAAATCATCATTAACAACAAATGTAACAAATCTTTCCAAGCAGGAAACAGAAACCAGATATTATAAACAAAAGGTTGACCAATTGAGCGGAAGTACCTGATAATTTTGACTACCTGTACACATTAACATATATGAGAAGAAAGGGGCTGATGCCCTTAATACTTGCTTATAACTTCATTTTAAAAACTGTAACTTGGTCGAGAATGAAACTAATAAAGGGTAATTTATTGTGCCTTCAGAAAGCCAACAGGGGTCAAAGCCGATGCCCCCTCCCCATTAATTCCATTTTTAAAAATAAACTTTTTTTCAGACTAGATTTAGTAATATAGACAAATCACAAAGATAGATTTCCCTCTGTTAACATAAAAAAAATTTTAGGCCTGTAAAGAATTGTGTGAGTTTATTTGAGCCAAACTGTCGACATATGCTAGGAAGCAGAACCTCAGCGAATTGAGATAATGCTCCAGAGAATGGGAGTTCATACCTTGTCTTTCCTCCACGCCTCTTGTATTTTTAGAATTATTTTTGTTGAGGTAAAATTCTCATAGCATAAAATTACTCATCTTGTAGTGAACAATTCAGTGGCATTTAGCACATCTATAATGTTATTCTGCAACCAGCCCTATCTAGTTTCAAAACATTTGTATCACCCCTAAAGGAATCCCAAACCATGAAGCAGATAACTCTCTCTCCCACCTCCCGACAACCACTGATCCGCATTTGTCTCTCTGGATTTGCCTATTCAAAATATTTCCACATTTAGAGAGTCATCCAATATATCACTTTTTGTGTCTGGCTTCTTTCACTTAGCATAATGTTTTTGAGGTTCCACCCACTAATTCTCAATGGCTTTTTAGTTCTGACACAAGCAAATCAGGTAATTTTATCTTCCTGATTTATTCACAGACTGTTCCTCATCCTGTGTTGTTAATGGTCTGACTCATCTCTAGGCCTGAGGGGTGGACTCTGAAGTATTTTCCCTTCATAGCTTTTTCCTTTCAATTTGTTAGTTATAGCAAAAAAAAAGTTGTAGACGTATTGAATAGGTAATGATTGCAGAAAAATATGATGATAAACTATCAGGATTAGGATGATTTAGAAAATGACTGAGGGATAACTGTGAATTACTACCATTTAGTAACTAGAACTCAGGGCCACAATTGCATGTTTGAATGCTGGTGTCCCTAGGTTGTATCTACTAAATGTTAGTAACTCACATCAACATCCCTGGTCACACAGATGACCTAGTCAGTGTGACTGTACCAGCCTGTTACCCTCACGGTTACAACTCTTTTCTTTAGTCACCTGGGCTGTATACCTGTACACTTCAGATTCATCCCCAGGAGTTATTTTCACTATTTCCCACTTTTATTCTCAGAGGGCAGGAAGTTTAACAGCCACAAAACCTATGCCTAGAAGAATGAAGAATTGACCCATAGTCTCAGTGGTAAATTGAAGAAACACCAGCAGGCAGACATGAAAGCAGAAGGAAAATTATTGGACTTTGGAAGCTTGTGGGTGTTTACAAGGACACACCAGGTCCCAGAGCTCTACATGGAGGGAAGTACCACCCCAAAATGAGGGGGTTGGAGGAGGAACAGGTGAGACCAGTGTAGAGTGCTTCCCTTGAACGAAACTGCCTGAAACAAGAGAGCTCTCTGTAGTCCTGGTATCCTATTTAATAAAAGCCTAATATGCTATATATCCAGTCATCCAGTCAGCCGTTCAACAAAGCAAAGCGTAATATGCTAATGATATGCTAAAGCCACTCAACTGCTTGCTATGATGTGCACTGACCACCAGGGGGCAGACAGTCAACCTGTCAACCAGTCGCTATGACATGCACTGACCACCAGGGGGAAGACGCTCCGATCAGCAGGTTAGCTTATTGCTGGGGTCAGGCCGATCAGGACTGAGCAAGATGGGCTGGTCACACCCTGGAGCCCTCCTGCGGTCCCTCCCCAGCCCCAACTGTGCATCCATGGGGTCCCTCGGCCTGGCCTGCACCCTCTCACAGTCTGGGCTGAAGGAACCCCCATGAGTGCACAAATTTCATGCACTGGGCCTTTAATCATTTCATATGTTTTCTTGTAACTATTACTCACTCTCTGGCCTGCAGGTCTCCTTTTCGTCCTGGGAGGGAGCTGCTGAGAGGTTCCTACTGTGGACTCAGTCCTTAGAGAGGCACCTCTACTATGCCTCTACTAGTGGGCTTGTACCTCTAATGTGGAGTCTGGAGCTCAGAGGACACAGGTCTTAGTCCACTACGTTTCTCTGAGAAGCTTCGTGTGGAAAAATAATTTTATTTGTTAAAATGTCTCCAAATTGCTGGGAGGGCTCCTCCTGGAGCCTCCTTGGCTCCCCTCCGTCACGCACATAGCTCCCCAGAGGTAGGTTTTGTCAGTGGGGTGTCTCAATATGTCAGGCTGGCTCCACGTGCACTTAGATGTTAAACCATTGTTGCCGAGTATTTTTCTTTCTTTGCCTCCATGGAAAAATGACCCTTGTGTAAAGTATAAACTATTTGTTTGTAAGGCAAATGCACTCTTCTGTTGCACATTTCTGGGTCAAGAAATCTGTCAAATGCTGCCTTGAGTTAATGATAACTAGCAGAATGAGCTTGCTCCACTCTAACATTAATTCATCGTGTGACTTAGTGAGTGTGGGTATACAGCCCATAAAAAGCCATAAAAATGAGTTATCAGCTGAGAGTACTCCAGTTTTTTTTAGCAATTCACTGGGTATCTTGCCTTAGATACATTTTTATTAAATTGCATGTCCAAACAGTACACTGCAAGATAAGGGTGGAAATTTATCTCCTAAGAGTTGTTGTTTTTTTTTAATTTCCATTAATCTATTCTGAACTTGGTTTCTTATTTGAGACTACAGTAATTCTTTTAACAGAATCAGAGACTATATGCCAATCCTTACCTTTTAATTACAGACATATAGAATATTCATTAATAGGATTTATAAGATTTCAACTGTTTAATTGATATATTCAGTTCAACACCAAGCACATTTTATTCTGGCCAAGGGGCCCAACTTTTCTTAAACCTCAATAATATTTAAAATCATTTGGCAATCAAGTTAAAATACATATTCAGATCTTGGCAGTGTGATATGCTCTAATTACTGCATTTTCACATCTAAATCAAAATTGACACTATGATAAATGTTTCTTTCATTTCTGTATCAGAATTATTTTCTTTCTGTCATATATCCCCAAAAACTAACGGCTATAAAAGCAGTTTGGAAGCTGTACAAAGTTTGATACTGTGCAAAGAGCTAGGTCATGGACATCGAATATCTGGGTTTTGAATCCAGTTCTCTCTACCTGTCTGGACATGAGCTTGTTACTACATGTATTTGTGCCTGTCCCAAGTAGATCCTGGGAAAGGATCTGGGGAGTTTATCTAAGGTGTCCTTAGAGAGAAACTTTAACCGTGCAGGTGTGGGACATTCAAGTAGTTGCTAGTGAAGAGGCTATTCCACGCAAGCAGGACCAAGGGGGCAGGCTTAGGACCAAAAAGAGACCAGAAGCTTTAATTTAACTTTTAAGCATATGCAAAATAATGCAATTAACTGCCGGAGAAATTACACCACATGAAACATATGCAGTTGCAAATCACACAGCACTTTATTACTCACACAATTCCTGGTGCTGCGGGTACAGGCGTAAGTGGGATCCCAGTGGTGCTGTGCTCGGAGGTCCGGCAGCTAGGCTGGCCTGGTCCAGATGCAGGGGGCCGGCGTTCCTCACCCGAGAGCTCAGTCGCGTCTCAATCGAGAGGTACTGACCGTTCTTCTGTCGTCTGGCAGAGAAAGGAGCGTGGAGCGGCGTCACTTGCCGGACTGACAAGAGGACGTCCCTTTGTGGCTGTCTTGACAGACGAGCACTAGGCTGGTCGGGACCCCAACTTTTAAAGCCTGCACCCCATTTGCAGCAGTCCAGGTGGCTATCAATGAATTACGTCAATGCACACATGTGTATCTCAAACAGGGCGAGGGGCTATATGTGGTTATGTAGGGAGAGTACATCACTCACTCAAGTGGTTATTTTGACAAGTCACTCTGAGTTATTTACTGAAGTTCAAATCCTTATCCGAGGGACACACGCTTCAGGGCAGTGGGGAATGTGTTCTTAATATCACGCTTTAAGTTTCAAGGAAAGTTAGCTCAAACATTTTAAAACATTTCTTAGACATTTTTCAGGCATCCTCAAAGCATTTTAAACATTTCTGTATATTACTACAACAGCCCCGTTTACTCATCTGGGGGGAAAAATAATTTGAAGTAGCGCAGTAGTTCTTAACCAGGAGACTGTTATTATGTTGGGATTTGTTTTCCTTTTTTCATAATAAGTACATTGTCCACACCTTCCTGCTTGTCTCAGCACTATTCTGATTCAGTGGACTTGGGGTGGCTCATTTCCAGTTAAATTCCTTTTGGGAAGATGATCTTTCCTCTGATCCAGCTTTACATTCACCACCAACTTAGTTGCCGCATTCACAGCTTTGGTAGCATCATCAGCAACAGTATTATCGAGGTGTTTGCATCCAGTTCTAGCAACAAGAGTCTCGATCCTGTGGAACTTCCTGATAAGAAATGAGCTAGCCCCAACAAACCAATTTATGAAACAAAAATCTTGATGTGTAATGTAAAGTATGGTCCAACATATATTTCAACAAGGATATAGTATAGAGCATTTGATAGTAGAATGGTGCTCATTCAACTTCTCCCCTGGTAAGAAGTTGGGGCTGAACGAAGATTTTGTAACCACTGTGTTCATGGATAGCCTTCCTTCCCAGAACCCAGAGGACTAACAGGTCAGATCAGGCGAAGGGCAGAGTAAGAGGAGCAGACTTTCCATGGGTTTATTGATGGGGTGTAAATTGGTGATCTGAGACAAGATGCTTCATTTCTCTTATAGTTGCCTTTCAGTCGATAGCCAGGGCTTGCTTCATGGACATGTGGTGTGAGCAGTCACACAGGGACCCATGCCCAGAAAGGCCCCAGGCTTGTTTTAATGCTCTGCCTTCACTGTCTTGAAAGTCTTCATTTGTAAATAAAGGCCCTGTATCTTCATTTTGTCCTGGGCCCTGCAAATTACATAGCTAGTCCTACTTGTGGAATAAAACCAAGCACACCCCATCATTTTCAGGGCTTTTCTGTTTCCTTCAAGGCTTATATTTTAGGTAGATAGCTCAGTCATCGACCAGCAGCATACCCTTTTCTCACCACCACCCACACTTCAGCCATGTGGCCAGTTCATCCTCTCTGGTTCTGATGACAGGCCCACTCTGGTCCCTTCAGTTATGTCCTGGAGAGTAGCCCTTCTTACCAACTGTCTATACATCAACCTTATTGCCAACCAAGAGAGAAAGATTTCCTCTCCAAGTGCCCACATCAAAGTAATTATGACACTTCAAAAACTGACAACCAAGGCAAGTGACTGCCAAATAGTCCCATCCTGGTCTCTGTATCAGAAGTGAATTTCAGAGCGATCATTTTCTTGCTAATACAGTTCTGGCAGGAAAGAGGGGGAAGTAGGAGCCTCCAGACTTTTATTTCCTCTTTAAGCTTTTAATAGCCAACTCTAGGGCCCTAGGCATTTGCTAAAAGACACTTGTAGATGTGTTAGTAAATAGCTATTTAGGACTACAGATCAATGAAACTCCAGACATGATTAGATTTATAATTTATGTATTTATAGAGTCAGAACACAAAATTTTTTTTTCATATTCAAAGGAGTTAACTGTTGATTCTCACTTTTGGATTGGGTTAGCTTAGATGAGGCTCAAGCTAAGAATTCAGTTTATTTCATTTTGTAATATGATCCATGATGGGACCTTGAAAGTCAACTTATGAAAAGTGAGTTCTCCTTGGGGATCTAGTCTCTGGCTAAAGTAGTCATGTGCTTTTAAAGTAAAGAGGGAAGCGAGAGAAGTAGATAATGCAGTAGGTATGGTATTACCAGTAAGGTTCCAAATAGATTTTATGAAATCCCTTATGTTCCCTATAAATTTAGCTCTGAGCATTTTAGCAGCCTATGCAAAGAAAAGAATCTGATCAGCTACATGGATAATAGTGTTGAGAGACAGCATAGCCCTTGTGCAGGTTATGTGCAGCTATTCCAGCTGCCCAGGACACTTCTCCCATCGGGTATCAAAAAAAGGGTATCACATCACTAGTCTTCAAGGCCTCGGTGGTGGATACAGAGATATATTGCTCAGATCCCACCTCATTCACAGCCCAGCTAAGAGGAGTGTGGTCTGCTGCTGCCTTCAGCTGTTACCTCATTCAGGGTCTGTCTCAGCTTCCAAGCCAAGGCCATGCTCTTCTCTGGGTGACCTCTGGGCAGTGACAGCAGATACCAGAACAGGTACCGAGACTAAGCTATCTCCACCCATTTCAGGATTCTTCCATGATCCAGCGCGTTTCCCTGGGCTTGCAAAGACCTGGTCAGGTCTACCTGGGGGTCTATGGTCTCCACATGCCCAGGCCAGCATCTTATTCTTTACCTTCACTGGGGCAACTCCCAACAAACATCTTCAGTCTTAATTTCATCTCAGCATCTATTTCCCAGAGACCCCAACCTGTCCAACATTTATAGCAAATGCAAAGGTGAATATTATGGTGCTCCTTTTTATTATGATGCTGATATGTAAAGTCTGAGCAAGTGTCATGGAAGCAACATGAGGAGGGCAGCAGCATATGAAAACAGGTTGTAGCACTCAGCTTGGATGGATTCTAGAAGAAACTTTCTAGCAGTTTTCTATAAATATCATTCCTCTGTGCACTGAGCAGCCTTGAGTTCAAGGTTAGTTTCCCTGGGAAGAGGTGATGTCCAGAGGTAAGTCCACTAGGTACCTAGAACTCTTTGACTTGAAGTGTCATTGCCACCTTAACCTGGGCATGTTTGGGATTCATCTTTAGCACCTGTGTATTCTTTCTTGTTTTATTTTTTTTACAAATCACTAAAAAGGTCAGAAAGCACACAGGTTAAGAATCAAAATTTGTCACTTTTTTTTCCTTAGCTCATTGAGTTCAACTACTCACAGTGTTATGTATGTTTTCTTTGAAATCTCACATTCCTCTTGATCATACCATACCTGACTGATTTCCCCTTTTTCCTGACTTCATGGTAGATATGATCTAGTTATACACCAACTTTCTTTTATCTGTACATTTAATTATGATAATGTACTTATTGCTCCTGCCTGTTCAAGTTATTATAAATTATATTTACAACTCTTCATTGGTATGATGGTGCTATGGAACTGGCTCTCCTGTGAGTCAACACTGACTATTGACCTTAGCATTTGCTATGCATTTTAAGCTCTTTAGTTCAACACATAAATTGTATCTAATGTATGTTCTGCTTCCTCCCATCATCACCCCTGCAACCCAACTACACAAACTAGAATTCCATGTACTGGTTGGTGATTATAATGCTCCGTGCAGTCTGTGTGATTTGTTTTGTATAGAATGCCTTTTCTTGCCTTCTGCTTAAAGGATCACTCCTACAGACCTTCAAAGCTCAGCTTATGCATCACTTCCTATCTGAACTTTTCCCTGACTCCCTAGTTTGACTCTTTTCCTCTCATGTATTTCCATCATATTCAGTCGTATTTTTATCACAACATTTGCCATACAGTTGTTCCCTAAACATTGCTCCACCCTAAATATATTGTAAACGCCTCAAGAACTGTAATCCTATATGACTTGCCTTCATATCTAAATGAGTCCAAAAATGTTAAATGCATACAGTTCACTTTCCATTTTGACATCTTCATGCTCTCTTTTACTCCAGGGCCTAAAACTAGCTGTCAGAGCAGATGGCTGATAGGAACTGGCCTTAAATATGCTAAAAAGCGGGTTTCATTGTGATGGGGACATGCTTCTTTCTCAGGGGTTCCATTTCTGAAATGGAAATTAATTTGATGCTTCTCTAGAGAGATGTTCAGATTAATGTTACACCATTTGTAAAGGCCTCCAGGACTCTCAGATGAAGGGCATTTGATAGTAGCCTCATTGTTGCCTGAAGCTGTTTGTAGGGCTCATCTGTTTGCTCTACAGCAAGACATTACCATTCAATACAGCACATCCTGGGTTTAGGGTTTAGGGCCACTCCTTCTTGAACATCATTGTGCTTTGAATGTTGATCTTGACATCTCTGTTTTGAGTAATTATGAGGTATTTAAATGATAACCTAACATACAATTAAGACTCTCTAGTTCCTGGTAACAATTGTGATTAGAATTTTACAGTAATAGATAATGAATATTCTCCAGGGTCTTATACCAAATTTGAAAAGAAACCGAAGTTCTTGAGCTTTGGACACTTAACTGCAAAGACATCTTTCTAAGTAAAGACTATTAGCAAAAACCATAGAAGAGAGAATGGAGGCATTCATGAGCACAGCTTCAGAACCCTGCCCTCGTGTCCTCGCACTGAAGCTTCTGTGTAGGGAAGGATGCTCTTTCTTCAGTGCCTTCACAGGAAAGTCAAAATGCATTTGAACTTGGGAGCAGAAACGTGCTATTCTGTAGGAGTTTCAAATGTTCATTATTTATGAGATCAGGAATGACTTGAGCATGTGGCACTGCAAACAGCTGCAGTCCCCACGGCCCTAAAAGAAAACAGCCACCAGAACAGCCATTTCTGTGTATGATGTCTCGTGCCCAGAGGCTATAGAAATAAACTGCTATAGGCAGCTGTGCTTCCCTTTAGCTAAACATGCAAAGATTCCATTTTTAACACAGGATATCTATTATTAAGACAATCGACTAGGATGCTAATCCAACCAGGGAATCTAGGTCTGCAACATAAATATGTTAGATGCTTAATGAATATTTGTGGATTATTAAATTGTTGAATATATGCCAGTTGCTCCATTTTACTCACTGCTACCATTTATTGAGCATCTATTTGTGCTAAGCACTGTGACATCTTATTTAATACTCATAATAACCCTATGAGGGTGAAGGTATTATAACCATTTGATAATGAAACAGGCAAACAATATTGACTTATCAATATTCAAATCATTCTCTTTACCCTAAGAGATTTTGTATTTGCTTATTCAACTTCTGGAGCTTGTCTGGAACTCCTGCTAATTTATTTTCCTTTGACCATAAAAGGACAATTGTACTAGCATGGGATAACTTCCTCAAATACTTTTCGAGTGTAGTTGGGGTAAAATAAAAACTACACAGAACATGACTAAACTCCAGCTTTCAAATTCATCTGAATGAGCACACACCACACAGGCAATTGATAAAACATGGGCTATTTTTATAAATGGAAATGCTCTTTAAGGAGGTTACTAGCTTCCTAATTATTTTGTGATGCAATACATGATAATGTTGAAAAATATGTATTATGCATGATGTTTACTTTCTCTATAACATTTTATTAAGATTTTATTAAGATTCTGATTTTCATGTAAGAACCAGAGCACTAGTATTTTTTTCAAGTAAGACTCTTACAAAACAAAATACATTTCAGTCTTCAGAGAGTTAAGTAATAGACACTGCAAGTTCAAAAAGCAGGATTTGAGATAATTTTTGGTGAGACATGTTTTGCGGATTCATCGTGTATCTAAATGGCACCGCTCCACACTCCTGCCATGAGTGCCACACAAATGAAGAAAGAGTGATTAAGGGTGTTCACAGAACTCATTTAGACCCACCACTGTTGGCTTCTGAACAAAGTAATTACTAAAGGAAATCACACAGCCATTTACAAATGTAAATGAGAAGTTTTAGTTGCACAGCAGAACTTTTGGAGCCCAATGTCACAGCATCGTAATAGAATTATACACATACTAGAGGCCCAGTGCATGAATTTGTGCACTGGTGAATTTGTGCATGGGTGGGGTCCCTCTGGGTGGTCTGCAGGGATTGGGCCAAAACCCGCAGTCCAATGCCACCTGCAGCTCTTACCTGCTGCTCCCGCTCATCGTGGCCCCACTGTGCCTGCCACAGGCTCACACCTAATCAGTCCAGATAGGGAGAGGCTCACACTGCCGCACCAGCACTCACCAGCCATGAACCCTGCATCTGGTGCCCTCCCAAGGGGAGTGGCCTGTGGGATTAGGCTGAAACCATCTCTCTGACACTCCCTGAGGGGTCCAGGATTGCGAGAGGGTGCAGGCCAGGCTGAGGGAACCCACCGATTGGACTGGGGAGGAACTCCGGGAGGGCTCCAGGGCATGTCCTGCCCACCTCGCTAGTCCCAATCGGCTGGACCCCAGCAGCAAGTTAACCTACCGGTCAGAACATCTGCCCTCTGGTGGTCAGTCCACATCATAGTGAGCAGTTGAGCAGCCTTAGCATATCATTAGCATATTATGCTTTGATTGGTTGTTCGGTTGTTCCGGCATTCAGTCTGTTTGCATATTACCCTTTTATTATATAGGACTAGAGGCCTGGTGCATGAAATTTGTGCACGGGGGATGTCCCTCAGCCCGGCCTGTCCGACTGCTGGTTTTGGCCCAATCCCTGCCGGCCTGGTCGCCCCCAACTGCCCTCCCCTGCTGGCCTGGTTGCCCCCAACTGCCCTCCCCTGCCAGCCTGATTGCCCCTAACTCCCTGTCAGCCTGATCTCGCCCCTAACTGCTCTCCCCTGCCATCCTGACCTCACCCATAACTGCCTCTGCCTTGGCCCCCACCACCATGGCTTTGTCCGGAAGGAAGTTGGACGTCCAGAATATGGCTGGTTGACCTGGTCTAATTAGCATATTACCCTTTTATTAGTATAGATATGCTTGTAAACACATGTAAGTTTCCAATCAGCATTGATAATGTTCTGGGTATATTTCAAGAGCTTTAGTATCACTATTTCACTGAGACATAAAAAACATTTTTAATAACCTTCTTAAAGGATTTTTAAGGAAAAAGCTGTGGGAAATTTTCCTAGCATGGAGCTTTTACTTAGACTGTAAATGAGGAATAATGGGCAGAAAGAAATGCTGATATTTTGAGGTTGTCTCAAAGGAAAACTTTTATTAAGAGATATTTAAATGGTTATTATTTTACATTGGCAAATAAAATGCATGTTCTTGCTTCCTTCATTCAATTTTCTGCTTTCCACAAGAATTTCAGTGGGGTGGTTTATTGCAGAGATTCGGGGGTCCAGGCACCAGCTAAGAATCTTAGCTCCAACCTGTTGAGCCTGCTTCTCTCTGGTAGACGGAGCTCCAGAAAATAGTGCTTGCTGGCTTTAGCAAAGCAAAGCCAAGCCTGCCACTAGATTAATTAAAATTATTCGAATCCAGCTGCTATTTTTATTAATGATAATTTTACATGACAATTTTGCAGAATCTGTTAGCTACTATACACAGACCTTTTCCTGTCTCTAAATTATTCACCTAACTGCTAGTGGTCATAGATATAATAACAATAAAAATAGAAACAGCAACAACAAGGACTGAGTTGAAATGTTTTACACTGAGTAATATTTTAGTTTGCCTGAGATTGTCACTTAAAGTCATAAATTATCTCACAGGGAGTATGAAAGTTCAGCTCAAATTGGGAACTAAGCCTAAGCTTTTAAATATCTGGATAATATTGAAAACCAGAGTAAAATACTTAAGCATGTTTTAATTTGCCAGCATTCCTCTTGTAGCACCCACGCTATGGCTCGTGCTGCTCTATTTTTGAACTTCCATTTCCAGCTCTGTAATTGAAACCCCCACATCTCCTGGTCCCCTCACCAGACAAGGTTTTCTTTTCCGTGTCCTTGTTACCGCTGTGTAATTGCAAATGCCTGCCTACTCTACTCCCATCACCCACATCAAGTTAATATGATCCACCTTCTCACACACCCACCTTATGCATTTTAATTGAGAAACACTCCTGTATCCCATACATTCATCACTGAAGCTTAACTCAGGTTCTCTTTTTCCTCCAATTTTTTTTTGTTATGCTCATATCTATTATAGCTCTTCCCTAAGATTCACATATTTTATGAATTCCAATTTTCCAAATATTAAATGACACGTATATTCCTTCCAGTCTAAATTGACCTGATTGCTAATAAGAATAAGAAAGTAAAAGAAAGAAAAAGCCTTCATTTTATATATATGTATACACACACACACATACACACACACACACACACACACACACATGTTGACTAAATATTATATCTTCGGGTGGGAAGTACTAAAATTAACTTCTCAGAAACCAATAGCAGGCCCTGAGGAAGGTAGGAAGGTTAATGTAATATGCATAGTATTTCAATTTCCTTTCTTCCTCTTGTGTTGAGGATCACCAGACAAGCTATTCACCCTGGAGAATGGGATCAGGTTAAACAAAAGGGGGATGTTTTGATTCATGGATGCAGCATGCTTCAAAGCTCATCCTTTCCAAAGTGTAATGCTGGGCTTTGGGGCCTCTGGCACCCCTGAGGGTCCTAAGTCCTGGACCACAGCCTGTGTGCTATCGCATGACTTGGTGACTTGGTTATGAGGGCGAATCTCAGTAGTTGCCAGTCTGCCGAATTTATTAATCAGCACATCAATTCAACAAGTACTTATTCAGTGCTTTCTCTCTGTGCTCAGCACTCTGTTAGATGCTGTCTGGTAAACAAAATAAATCTAAAATGTAGTTTCGTAACTTAAAAAGAACCCTAGGGAGTTTGCTAGGCAGTCATATCTGATCTGTGACTGGGTTGGCACAAAGACCAATGCTTTTGAGTTTGTTGTTGTTGTTTTGTCTGTTTCTTTTTTGTTTTGATGAGGGTGTTTTTTCATATATTTTTCCTTGAATAGTCATGTTACAGCATTTTTTAAAAATTTGTTTCCTTGTTTTTGGTTTTGGACTTCAATGACACAATCAAAATACATGTATTTAGGGTTTATAGTTTTCAATCTTTGTGTGTGTGTGTGTGTGTGTGTGTGTGTTTAACCCTGTTAACTTTACTCTCAAGTGGAAAAAAAATAACTGAGATATCAGTTAATCTAAGTAGAGTCAACTTCAGAAAAATGTAGTATTTGCCTTTTGTGCTGCCCTTTGCCCCACTATGTGGGCCTTTTCTGTGTCCTCCAGACTGATGTTGGTCCCCATGGAAACCAGGCTGGTAAGGAGCATTACTCTCCTCTATTTCATCAACATTTACCTTACTTTGTGCCATTTTTTCATGGAATTATTAATATATAGAAATCTATCAACTTCTCTTTGATCATATGCCCTCCTGGTTTCTTTGTCCCAGTAGATCCGGGGGGGAAATATATGTAGGAAATCAAGCATGAATCTCAGATATTAATTAAAGTAAAGGCTCAGTGGTATCCTGTTCAGCTGGCTGCATTCTGAGAGGGACACTGGTTCTAACTGCTGCAATATATGTATTTCCACGATTTCCAAGGGGCCATCAAATTCTGGAGCACTGATTTTTAAACTCACAGGCAATTGTCTACTAGAGCTTCCGCTTATTACTAAACTTTGGAAATTATACAGACATCCTAGTCTTGGATGGGGCACGCCCTTCCAATCTGCAAATCTGTTCAGTTACAGACCAAAAGGCCTTATGGTGTGAGGAGAATGAAAACAAAGGTGGGTGGACATTTTAGTAGATTTTTTTTACCAAGTCTATGATGGATTGTTTTCCACTCTTGGCGAAATTAGTGCCAGTCTTACATTAGTGTGCCCTCTCCTCATAGACAGGGCTGAAGAGATACAGACCAGTCCCCTGTCTTTGACTCTAGATTTCCTGCAGACCGCACTTCTAATTTCGTTTGTCAGTAAATGTGTTCTAGTTTCTGAGCTAACAATTAATCTTACATTAATTACATTTACATGCACTGAAATAAGCTGATACAGCAGCACTTAAAATGTCTTCAGCAAAACATTGCATATGTCATTGTGGAGGGTGGTTACTTTTCAGATGCATGCAGCTGATAATTCCTTGAAAACACGTGGATTCTTAAAACCTTCATCTAAAGTATGACATTTATGGAATTTGACCCTAGTTGCGGGGCACCATGTATTAGGCAGTTCACACACTGTCTTCATCTCATTATAGCAAGTACTAGTGTACCGGTTAATAATCGCAGATTTTGTCATCAAAGAAAACAGGATAATTTCAAGAGAAACATCAGAAGTGCTTTATTCAAAGTAATGTCCATCATTAGCTATACATTTCCCCCATCTTTCAGGTAATTTCTGGATACCGTCCCAATAGAACTTTTCTTGTTTTGAGGCAGACCATTCAGAGACCCAATTTTCCACTTCCTCATATGTTTTGAAGAAGCACTTTCTGAAGAGCTGCTCAGAAAGTGTGTGTGCCATCGATCAGAACAAGTGGTAATCTGAAGGAGCAAGGTCTGGGGAATACTATGGGTGGGTTAATACTTCCCAGGCAAGATCTTTTAATGTGTCTTTAACTGGTTTTGAAGTGTGTGATGGTGCGTTATCATGAAGCAAAATTACTTTGCCGTGTCTTTTGGCACATTCTGGTCATTTCACAATCAAAGCATGGTTCAAATTGATTATTTGTTGTCGGTAGTGATCAGTATTAACGGATTCACCTCGTTTTAGAAGCTCATAATACACCACACCTTCCTGATCCCACCAAACGCAGAGCATTGTCTTCTTTCCGAAGCAATTTGGCCTTGCAGTTGATGTTGATGGTTGACCTGACCAGTGGTCGGCAAACTCATTAGTCAACAGAGCCAAATATCAATAGTACAACGATTGAAATTTCTTTTGAGAGCCAAATTTTTTTAAACTTAACTATACAGGTAGGTACATTGTTATTAACTTAATTAGGGTACTCCTAAAGCTTAGGAAGAGCCACACTCAAGGGGCCAAAGAGCCGCATGTGGCTCACGAGCCGCAGTTTGCCGACCACGGAATCCTGGATCAACCCATGATTTTGTGCATTTAGGATTCTCAAAATAAATCCACTTTTCATCACCAGTCACAATCCGATGCAAAAAAAGACTTTCTTTCTTGCCATTGAAGCAACATTTTACTGATGAGTTTTCGGTTTTCCATTTGTCTTTCCTTCAGTTGATGTGGCACCCATTTTCCTTCCTTTAAAATCTTTCCCATTGCTTGTAAACGATGGGAAATTGTTTGCTGAGCAACATTTAATCTTTATGCAAGTTGTTTTTGAGTTTGACGCACATCTTCATCCAATAATGCTTGTAATTGTTGTCTTCAAACTTTTTCAGGTGACCTGGACATTCTTTATCTTTCACATTGAAATCACTTTTAAAGCATTTAAACCAGTGTTCACAAGTATCTTGAGATGTAGCATGTTCACCATAAGCTTCCCGAAGTATACGATAACTTTTTCTTTAAAATAGAGTAATGAATTAAAACTTCCCACAAATGCTCATTTTTGGCACGAAATTCGACATTTTTATGCATAAAAATATTTATGATGTTGACACCTTCAGCAAATTTGACATATGAAGTTTTGAAGCTTGCTGTCAATACCACAAAATAGCATACATATCAAATCGCATATATATCAACATATGTGTAACTCTATCTATTGAAAAAATCCACATTATTAACTGGTACACCTAGTATAAGGGCAAGATCCATTTTCTTCTTTGGTTGTCTGGTTTATATTTTGTCTATTTCAATAACTGGTCTTCCAGATTTATAATAAAACTTATGTGGGACAGTTGCATGAGACTGTGATGGTTAATTTTATGTGGTCGACTTGCCTGGGCCCACAGTGTGCCCAGATTAAACATTCTTCTGGGTGTGTCTGTATGTTTCCAGATGAGATTAGCATTTGAATTTTCAAAGCAGATTGCTTTCCCCAATGTGGGTGGGCAGCATCTAACCCATTGAGGGCCTGAAAGAAGATTGTCTCCTTCCTGCCTGAGTTGGGACATGGGTCTTTATGTGTGTGTGTGTGTGTGTGAGTGTGTGTGTATCCTATTGGTTGTGTTTCTCTGGAGTATACAGAGACCTATTCCAACTCTCTGCCTTTTAGTACCTCTAATCCCCTAAGGACACAGTGATGAGCTCTCTCATATAGTGTTATCCCCTAAACCCATGGTCGGCAAACTGCGGCTCACAAGCCACATGTGGCTCTTTGGCTCCTTGAGTGTGGCTCTTCCTAAGCCTTAGTGGTACCCTAATTAAGTTAATAACAATGTACCTACCTATATAGTTTAAGTTTAAAAAATTTGGCTCTCAAAAGAAATTTCAATCATTGTACTGTTGATATTTGGCTCTGTTGACTAATGGGTTTGCCGACCACTGCTAAACCATTAAAATCTTCAGGAGCTCATAGTTGATTTATAAATATATTATGTTTTTAGTCGCCATGCTGTGTCACAGGTCAGTGCATCTCTGTGCGCCTCAGTTTCCTCAAAAGTCGAAACAAAGGTGAGCCACAAGCAGTGTAAGAACCCTCACAAGCCTAAAATTCTGTTATTCTCTGATTTCTGCTGTGGATACTCTGCTTTTTTTGCTCTGACTCACATCACACTGACTGACTGACTGATGTTGATTTTTATCTCACCAAATAAGATGGTTGGCTCTGGAGGGACCTTCCAGATTAGCAGCTCCAACACCTTCGTTTTGCTGATAAGGGAACTTAGGGGCTGAGAGATGAAATTACTTCTCAAATTTTCCAGACTCCGTGAGTGGCTGACACTAGACGTCAACTCTCCTGCTGATACAATTCGCTCTCCTCTATGCCATGAAATTTTTTTCTTGTATTTTTATTTAAATCAAAGACATTTTAAAATAAATCTGATCACTGAGATGTAACTCCTAGGCACAGGTATTTCAGAATATTGAAGCCAGGAAACAGGCAAAGGGAGATGAAAAACAGCATGTGCGATAGCAGCTAGACAGCCACATTAGTGTTGATCCACTGTGCCGGGGACGGAAATGGAATAAGGACAAGCCTAAAAAGATTCTGAGGTTTGGGGCAAGGAAGAAATTTAATAAAAATGGAAATAAGACCTGGAGAAGTGCAGCTATCCTTTTGTTTTTGACATTCTCTGCCATGACACCCTTAAAGAAGGGGGTATGATCTTTTAGTAGCCTGAAAGACTTTTTCACCCCAGAATGACAGACTTTATATTTTTTCTTTGGTACTGTAGTTGCAAAACTCTACTTATAATATTCATGCAAAAGGAACAATTTACATCTGTTGCTGTTGCTAATAGCAACCATCTTTCCTGCATCGCCAGCTTTTTGTGTCACATAAGCATTTTGGTCTGTTTCACTTTTTCTCACTCTGTCTTCACTACACAGATCTCTTCTTTCTACATTGTCAAGTGTTTTTACAACCTCCAGGAATCCTCTTTGAGTTCTCTCTCTGTTCTGTGCATGGATTTTGTGTTGTTGTTGTTTTTTTATTTCATTTACTGATTGTTCTGTATCTTTATTTCCTCACAACCATCCTGATGTGTTTCAAGATTTTTAAAAGCATTGCTGGCAGAAAATAATGGAGCTGTAACATTGTCAATATGTTGTAGGCAATGGGAATGGCACCAGGTATATGACCAGTGGGGTCAGACCAAACCTGAGTTCAGCAACCTCAGTTCTTGGATTTGGGCTAGGAAAGAATTCAAAGTCCAGACACAAACTATAAAAGAACATTTATTTGGTAAATTACAGAGGTGAAAGAAGTAATTTGTAGAATAAATGGGCTTAGGAAGCAAGTTTTGGAGGTAGAGGAAGGGCCCTTGGAGCTTAAGAGTAAGGAAGGTAATGAAGATATGCCTGGGGGAGGAAAAGGGAAAGGGACAGGCATGAGTGTGCTCCCTGTAAGGAGAGCACGCTAGGTCCTCTGTCCTAAGGGTTTTAAGCAGCGGTTCTCAACCTGTGGGTCTCGACCCCTTTGGGGGTCAAATGACCCTTTCACAGGGGTCACCTAAGACCATCGGAAAACACATATATAATTACATATTGTTTTTGTGATTAATCACTATGCTTTAATTATGTTCAATTTGTAACAATGAAAACACATCCTGCATATCAGATATTTACATTATGATTCATAACAGTAGCAAAATTACAGTTATGAAGTAGCAACGAAAATAATTTTATGGTTGGGGGTCACCACAACATGAGGAACTGTATTAAAGGGTCGTGGCATTAGGAAGGTTGAGAACCACTGGTTTTAAGGGTGAAGATTTTAGGGGAGGTCCCAGGAGAAGATCTCAATAGAACGTTCAGCAGCTTTCCATGTGTGTCCATTCAGGGTTGTATTCTCCACTGATTGGTCAGCACCAGGGCAGGGGGTCATTATTCCATGCAACTGGTCCTGACATCAGCCATGGCTGGTTTTGTTGCTTATCTGGGCCTGGAGCTGAAATACTGAGGCCTAGATGTTATCTCAATGGAGGAAAGGTCATCCTTGGGGCAAGGTCCCACCCTACAATTGATTGCACATTGCTGGGCACCTGGGGCTTTCCACCCTGCTGACCTTCTGTACCAGGCCCATCGTCCTTGCTCTGTTTATGTCTGTCTAACTGCCTGCAACACATGTTGTGGGAACCATGCCAGGTCCCCAGATAGTCAAGGCCAGTGGAAGCACAGAGGCTTTGTTATCAATACACCAGAACGGCCAAAGGCCACTCTGGGCATGTGCCTAAATGGGATGTCCAAGGACTCTGAGCCTGGGAACCATAATCAGGCCAAGATACCAAGCAGGTGCAATGACACACGGTACACTGTGCCCTTCAGTGGCCAATATGATTGATGTAACTATTGGCACGAAGCCTTCTTTGTCTAAATAGTATAAAAGTAGGTTGCTGACCAGCTAGTTGCTGGAGCATGGTGAGGGAGCAGCTAGGCTGGAGTGTGTGAAGAAGTCTGCTAGAGAAAGCAACTGGGCCGGAGAGATAGGAGAAGCTGCTGAGGCGGAGAGCTCAGATACCGCTATGATGTGAGGCAGCGAGTCTAGGAGGCAGCATGTGGCTACTCAGATAATAGCTGTGGATACAAAGACTGATGCTGGTTTAGGGGAAAGATATGTACCAGCCGGTGTCCAGTTGCCTGCCCGTATAGACTTTGCTGTGGAGAATTGTCTTGTCTGATGGCTATATGGCCACTGGCTTCTGCAATAAAGACTTTCTTTTTTTCTTTTCTGTTTTATACACCCACAACTTCTCATGGCTTCTCCTTTTGCCCCGCCTCTGTCTCTGACACTTGGTAAAGGAGGAACGTGGGCTAAGTTCCCACTAGTTGGTACAGTGGGCAGGGTTCAAGCAGAAACCAGCCCTGGCATAGTCCAATGAGAGAATTTAGAAGAATACATGGACTCAGAAATACTCAAAGCTACTCAGAGCATCAGAGCTCGTGCAGGGCTCCAGCTCTGCTCTGACACATATATATCACAATTCTACAAACCAACTAGTTTATAACACTCAGGAATTTTCTTAAAAGAAGGCCTACCCAAACTCAAGCTGCAATAAAATATCAAGTTGCATAAGAAATACGTTTTTAAAAATGCTTATAGGCACTAGTTCAAGGGCTGGCCATACCAGTTTATAAGGTCACCCTCGCTCTGTGTATAGCACAGCCTTTCTCCAAGGTTCCCATAGTGTCTTTCAGGAATCTTAAGAACCCTGAGCATGAATCAAATGGATACAATGTCCGAGGATGATCTAGCAAGTTCGGGTAGGTGGTATGACCATCTGGTTGTGAGAGGAAAGAGCCCTCCAGTCTCATAGTTGCAGCTCTGTTTTTCAGTCTCATATCCTGGTTCTGTCACCTTGTCATTCCATTGCAAACCAGTCCACCCAGCCTCTCTGAGTGACAGCTAGATTCAATCCCTGTTGAGGTCCTGACCTTGGTTAACTGCTCTCTCCAGAGAGCTTGGTCCTTGGAAGTCACCACAGGAAACACCTATGATCCATGATATATATAATGTTATTTACTCCCTAATCCTTCTGGATAAATATCGTGATTATAATTTCTACTTCTCACATCATAGTTCAGAAGCTAAAATTCAAAAGTTTAGTCCTCATTGACCTTTAAGGAAAATATAACTTCAAAATAGCATTGCAGGGAAAAAGGTGAATAAATAGAAAACTGTCAGACTAGATGGGCTATTGTAAAGTTGTTGAAAAGGTTGAATGTCAGAAACAAGCATCATTAGGCGGCTTAGAAGTAATGGCTCAGTGCTTTTTCTAGTAACCACATTCGCCTTGTATCACAAACAAAAGCAGCATGGGTACCTTAGACTCTGCCAATCCAGGCTAATTATGTCAAAAGGTCACTATTCCAGTTTATCGTCCCTCTTCTCAGATAAACAGATAAGAAACAGAAAAACATGGCACTGGGTTATAATCTCCATGGAGAGGGTAGATTTAACACTCTCTCCATCATTCCCTTGTTTTCTTCTCCATAGTAGAAATCTAGTGGTGAACCTGTTACAGAATATTCAGTTTTTACAGAGTCATTATCTTTTCTATAGTTTTTTTTAAAAAAAACAATCATTTTAAATCTTTAAATTCATTATTTAGCGTGATTTTCACACTAATATATATAGTGATGGCAATAAAATCTAAACCAAAAAAGCCATTAAAATTTAATCATTTATTTGCAGGAATTAATGCTATTTTCCCCTAAGGAATCAAAGGTAGAAAGCCTAGGTGTGTTAAATGCAGTTCTTGAAATAATCCTGCCCTCTTAAGTCTTAAGGAATTATTTATGACCAACATGGCTTCCTGACATTTCATATTCAAGTCCTGTCTTGGGCAGGGAGCAAAGGAGAACATTGGTAGGAAGCTCAGTGGGAGATAGAGGCCTCTCTTCTCTCTGGAGTCCAACTTCATCTGTGACTTCGACTCTGAAAAATCAAACAAGAAAGAAGGAAAGCTGGTTCCCCATCAGAATGTCATACATGAACAGTGTCCATTGCCCTCAAGATAAGCATCCCCTAACTGGGGCACATACTTTGAATTGTTTCTCAGGTAAAGGTCATAGGTTTCCACTGAGCCAGTAGCCTGAAGTTGTAGATCTACCACAGGACTAGATAAGAACATCCTTATGTTCCCATCTTCTTTCTGCCAAAACAATTTTATGAACTTGAGAAAATCATATACCTCCTCTAGGCTTCTCTTCCCCTCTCTGTCAAATGGGGAACTTAGAGTATTCGGCTTTTAGTCTTTTCCAAGTTGTAAGTATATAAAAATAAACCTACTTTGTTCCTAACTGATGAAAGCTTACCATAGCATCTGTCAGGGGGACACTTTCCTTTGAAGGAGAGGATAGCAAAAGGGAGGAAATGCCTGAGTGCCTCCCCAACCTGCCTTCTCCACAGTAATCCAAACTCAGTAAGTGTTCTTGAGAACTGGGTTTTCCATCTCTGTCTTCCCAACATCTAGAATACTGGGCACTTTGTAGGGTGAGTTACAGATGTAAGTTACTGGTCTTCATTTGGACTGAACAACTCGAAAAACTACCTCCCCGATGGGACATAGACCTAACTTGCTTCCTCCACTCATAAGATTAACCTTGTACTGGCTGTGTTTATTCTAGTCATTAATCTCCTAATTGAATGAGTTTGACATCAGGTGTGTGGTTTTTATCTGATTATTCCCACTCATCACATTTAATTATGTCATTATTTCTTCCTTCTGTTCATGAGGAGGACAAAGTATTAGCTAAAAACTGTATGTGGTGGGACTGTGCTGAGCACTTACATATGATATCTTACTTAATTGAACAGCCTTCTCAGAAACAGTGAGATAGGAATGATGAATCTTGTGAGGAAGCAGACTGTAGAGTTTAAGGAACTTGCAGAGATTCTCATTCTGAAGCAGCAGCCCAGCTGGGACTGGGAACAAGACTGTCTGTCTCCAAAGCCATGTTCTTTCACTGCCCTGACTTTTTCTTCCCCTACCAAAGGATTCACCATTATTTTGAGCCCACATGATGGGGTTATGGAGGACTCGGCCTTGAAGCAGAAGAGGACTGACTGTCTGAAATGACTTTTCAATAGTGACAATAGATGACATCCATCCAGTGAGAAGAACCGCTCACTGCCCATCCCTGTGGTCATCAGTGTGCCTTTTGTTATGTGTTCCGCTGTACCTCGTGGTTCAAATAAAACCACAGATGACAGTCCCAGTGTAAAGCAGCAAGCTGAGTTTTTTGTCTCCGTAGGGCCATATTCTACTCAATCCAATGAGGGAACTGCAATGGATGCCTTTTGAGGTGATAATGGCTAATGCTTTTTTTAAAAAAAAATTTGTTGACTCTATTACAAATGTTCCCCATTTCCCCCACTTTGCCTCCCTCCACCCTGATCCTGTCCCTCCTAGACCTTCACCACATTATTATCTATGTTTATGGGCTATGAATATATGTATATAAGTTCTTCGGTTAGTCTCTTCCCATTCTTCGCCCCTCCACCCCTCTGAGATCTGTCAGTCTGTTCCATGTGTCCATGCCTCTGGTCCTATTTTGTTAGTCAGTTTATTGTGCATTTTTTTTAAAAAATACATATGTAAGTAATCAACTCTTTTTAAAAAATGTATTATTTGAATATTTGCACTTATGGCTTTTGACAGTAATATCAGTAAATGAAAAGTTCTAATACTTTTTTCTTGGTGAAGCCAAGTATGAAAGTGGCCAGGTGGTGATCACTAACTGAACTAGCAAGGCAGTGTGATTAGTAAATCATTTTGGAGAAAGAGGACCTGTTACCTAAGTTCTTGAAGTTATGAGAAAAGAAACTGTCATTCATTTCCTCTTTTTGGTTACAACTGTAGATAGACACAAATCACTTAGTTCCCACAAATATTAAGTGGGGATCACAGTGGCCCCAAAGTGATGCTATGACTCACCTCGCAGGTTTCCCCCATCATGAAACTAGTGACGCAGGTGACACAGCTTTCTCATGTTTCTGGGCAGCCCCTTTATTGCATGATTAATAAAGGCAAAGGGAGGAAGGATTGGGAGCTCAGTGGGCAATGAATGTTCTAATATTTAATCAATTTCCTCCTGCAAGCTTTATTATTTTGAGACTTCTGGAGGAGGAAATTGATTGGACTTATTCGCCTGGGAACTTTTAAAGAAATGAAGTGGGTTCTTTTAGTTTTCTACTGCAACCTATTTTATGGGTCTAGAGCTAAAGAGAAATGAATGATCCTGCTCCAATCAGTTATTTTATTCTGGTTTTTGTTCCAAAAATTTAGAGAATTGAATGGGAGCACACATGTTAAAGAGAAAATAGTACCAAAAAGAATGGATCGAATTAATATAAACAAAGATGAAAGAAAATAGGAAACCACGTTTTAAAAGAGATCATTTAATCTCACCTCAGGTATGTAGATATTGAATGAGCACCTACTGTGTGTCTGGCCTTAAATTAGATGCTAGAAATTCAAAGAGGATGAATAAATTATCATGCCAGCTGGTGTCCAGGGCTTCCCCACTGGAGATATAGAAAAAATATCCCTATGTAGATAAGCAGATATAGACATAGATACTCATGAGTCAACTGGGTGGTTCCACAACAAATGTGGCTATGGAATGACAGTCACAGAGGCTCTACAGTCTGCCGGCCAGAGTAAGCTGAGTCTTCCTAAGAAGCTACAATGTGAAATGAGCCTTACAGTGATACATAGAATTAAGGCAAAGGGGTTTGCTTTGAGAAAAAAATAGTAGAGGTCATGAAAAAAAAGAAAGGAAACAGAAAAACTGTGTGGGCAGGACAGGTTTTGGAATTGCTTCAGCATGCTATAGGAGACAAGGAATCTCAGGTGAGAGGTTAGGGATAATCATGAGCCATCACAGGAAACCACAGGCTCTGTGAGAGGTGAAGCAGGTCGGACTCAGATGACAGAAAGCCAATGAATGTTTTTAAGCTGAGGATGATGTGATCAGATTTGCATTTGGGTAGATGACTCTGAATGATTACAGAGCATGGATTTTCATAGGAAAAGACAGGAGACCAAGAGGATATCAGGGTTTATCTTTTACATCATAAATGGAATGCCTCTACCAAATTCATTTGGAGGTGACCTCCATTGCTTTAAGTAGTCAATGAATGAAGAAGATGGGGATTATGTGTATATCCAACCATTAATATCTGTGGCTATGAAGGTGGACTTGGACTTCAGTTGTGTACTGGAACATAGTTCCATATTTAGGCTACTGAATTAGTACATCTCATCATTTATAATTCAATATGCTCGTGGAAGGTCTTTGGAAGGTGCTATTTTAGCTGCTGTCATTGGAGTTAGAGCACTTCCGAAGAATGGCTTCACTTCAAATGTTCAAAGATACTGAGCAATATGGTACGTCAAGAAGGGCAGACAAAAATCCAATTCACTGCTAGGGTTCAGGCTTCTATTCTTTGGGCGGGGCACTTCATCACTGATTCTTTGTCTGTTTTTGTGAAAAGATAGGAGTATACTTCCTGTCCTACTGACTTCTCAGAGCTATCTTGATAGTGACATGAGCAACTCTAAGAGAAAAACCACATACTTGTACAAATCTCAGTGTTTTTATTGTCATTGTGTGTGAGAGAGAGATTGTGTGTGTGTGTGTGTTTTATGAATATGAGTGAGTATGTGTGTGACTGTGAGTGTGAGTGTATGTGTGAGTATACTGTTACTGTGAGTGCTCTTCTTTGACACTTTTTCCCTCCTTGGGGCAACCCCTTATATTCCCATCTCCCTTCAGGTATCAAATTTCCTAGTACCTTTTCCTCATCAAATGCTAAGTGTAAAATTATGATACGAGTTACATATGGAATAAAAATTGTGATTTCAGGAATTACAAGTCTTGTCTCAGCCCCATCAACCATGACACCAACATAGAAATGTTAGTGTTTCTTATGAAGAGGTGCATGGAATGGTTTGGGGCTGGGTCCTACATATGTGCATAACATCAAGATGATTAATATGCCCTTCAGTATTCTTACTCCCTTTTTGTCTGGGAACAGTTTTTACATTAACTTTAAGCTTAGGATTCTGGCAGCAGGGAGGGAGTGGTAACATTGTGTTCCACACACTTCATGATGCAGGTTCACTTGCAGCCCTACCCAGAGAGCCAGGCTAGGGAAGCTCAGGTGTCCTTGACTCTTTCCTGGGCTGGAAGGCAGGGCTTCTCTCCCCAGAAGGGACAGTCCTTTGGGTCCAGCATTTTGCAGCCATCTCAGTTCCTCTCTCCGCTGGGCCGGGTCCCTCCAGTTGCCCAGGCCTCGGTTCCCAAGGTCACTGCTCTGCTTTGGTTCTCTTCATTTACTGTGGTTTTCTGAACCTCAGTCATTTCCTCTTTCTTTTAGAGCTTGTCAATAAAAGTGTTCGTTTCTAGATTTAGCATTTCTATATTTGAAGCAAGCTATATTAGCTCAGTCCTCCGTGGTGTCCAAGGATGGCCATCCTCCACATAGTCTGATGGCCTTTTCTGCCCCACCCTCAGGGTGCTGTGTAGCTGTGATTGGCATTTATACAGAGCTTCTCTCTGCACCAGGTCATGCAGCTGGGGAAGTGTGGTGGGAATATTTTCCTCCTCCAAGCATCCACAGAGGGCTGGCTTCAAGTTTATTTTAGCCCCACTGCCCACCTATGGGTCAGAGAAATAGATCATTATGTTAGCTCCTTATGTGAGATATTGCTTGCAGATTAAAATGGTTCTGATTCTATTCCGGTCAGATGGAAGGTTTTTCAAAATTTTTGTAAGACTATAATGTATGCAGCAAGTTTTTTTTATTTAGATTTTTAGAAGTTTTTATTAAATGTCAACCTCAAAAGTGATTTTTAATATTGTCATTTGGAATGAACAAAAACATTTGTGCAGAAGTGCCTCAAGTGAGCAACACCCCATTCCCACACCTACTCCACTGAGGCTCACTGTTAGAAATAATTATAAATATGTTTCTAAGATATCTGGATGAAGTCATATAAAATGAATTCTGTGAGCTTTTCTCAGTGAAGAATAAATTGCTAAACTGATAAGGATAAGCTTCAGGCAGTCCAAGATAGGTTTTATTTTTATTTTCTCCAGCTTTATTAAGATATAATTGACACATAACATTGTGCAAGTTTGTGTACAAGGTGATGGTTTGAAACATGTAGATATTGCAAAATGTTTACAACAAGGTTAGTTAAGACATCCTTCACTTTATATAATTACCATTTTGTTGGTGCTGTTATGGTGAGCACATCAAAGCTCTATTTTATGGTAACTTTTACTTGTACAATACAACATTGTTAATTATAGTCACCATGCTGTACATTAGATCCCTCAACTTACGTCTCACGACTGAAAGTTTGTACCCTTTGACTAACTACCTCTCAGACTCTGACAGTCACCATACTGCTCTCTGTTTCTGTGAGTAAATGTTCTTCGATTCCACATCTAAATGAAATCATACAGTATTAGTCTTTCTCTGCCTGACTTAAATTCACTTAGCATAATGCCCCAAAGCTTCATCCATGTTGTAAATGGCAGAAATTCTTTTTTTTTCTCATTGCTGAATAATAGTACATTGAGTTTGTGTGTGTGTGTGTGTGTGTGTGTGTGTGTACCACATCTATATAATCTCACATCGTTGAACCCTTCATTCATTGTTAGACACAGGTTGTTTCCATATCTTAGCCAGTGTGATAGTGCTGCAGTGAACAGGGGGAGTGCAGATATCTCTTTGAGATAGTGATTTCATCACAGATATATACCCAGGAGTGGGATTACTGGATCATATGATAGTTCTTGGTTTAGTTTTTTGAGAAACCTCCATACAGTTTTTTATAGTGACATTATCAACATGGGTTTTATGAATAAAAAGAAGCTTATAGTACATTGTTTGTGTAGACAACTACAATATATAAATTTAAAGGAAAATGTCATAGAATTTCCCTCAAGTTATTTTTTGGAAGTAGTAAAATGTCAACCATATTACTAAATAATGAAACTCTTGCTTTATTAAGTAAGGTTCTCCAAAAACAAATCCTGAGATGAGATCTGTGTACAAGAGATTCATTAAGAGGGGAGAGGTAAAGAAACAAGAAAGCAGAACAGGGAAGGGGTGGAAGCCAAGGGAAGGGGAGATCTTGGGCAAAAGTACTTTAAATCAATGGGTAGACCTCAGCCAATCGTACTGGGGACCTCTGAAGGATGAGTTAGAGTTCTCCCAACCAGAGACAATGGAGCTTGGCTATTATTCTCCCAGACCCCACATTCATTGATTATCATTGTGGGGATGATGGCATCCTCCAGGCATTTCACACTCTTGAAAGCTCTGTAGGCAAGAATAGTCTGCCAGAGGAGCACACTGAAAAGGATCCACATTACTATGGACTGGAGGTTTGTGTCCCAACAAAATTCAGATGTTGAAACCTAATCTCCAGTGTGTATTTGGAGGTGGAGCCTTTGGGAGGTCATTAAGTCATGTGCATGGGGCCCTCATGAATAGGATTAGTGCCCTTATAAAAGAGGCCCTAGAGAGCTCCCTCACCCTTCCTGCAATGTGAGGACTCAGAAGGAAGATGGCCATCTGTAAACAAGGAGGTGGGCTCTCACCAGACACTGAATCTTGATCTTGATCTTGGTTGTTCAGCCTCCAGCATAAAGTCTGTTGTTTCTGTTACAGCAGCCTAAACTGACTAAGACACAAGGGTTCAGACTTTGAGACCTGGTAGAAAGAAAGCAAAGGGATCTGTGTCAGTACAACATTGACCGTGGTATTTACTGTCTGCTGCATTGGGCCTAGAGCTATTCTTCATGTCCAGACAAGAAATCTAGGTGACATTTAGACATTGGCTTCACATACCTGCTGACCACAAAGGCCAATATCATCAGGAATATAATGGAAAGTAAAATAGGTCCTGCATGAAACAATTTGCTACTGGGTCATAGTTTAATCTGTGACTCCCTTTTGCTCAAGTGAAATCATGAAAGAATGTTAAATTGAGAGTTATCTACTATTCTGACATGAAGAACAAATAACTTTCCATAATAGAGAAATAGACTGTTTGAAACTTGCTATATCTACTAAAACAAGAGTTTAACCAGAAATTAATATACAATGCTTTTATCACGAAACTTTTAACCCATGGATTATACATGCTTCTGAATTAAGTTGTGTAGCTTTAAAATAAAATTATGGGGATAGCATGATACCAAAGGCAAGTGCACTGGCTAGATGTTCAACTCTTTTCAAGTCATGTGCAGTATTATAGTAGAGATGCACCAAAAAATCAGTGTTGGGTTATTAGAACTAATTGATGTTCATCTAAATTAATCTTTCCATCCTTTTGTGCTCATCACAGTGTTTTATTTAAATCTATCTATAGTGCTTATCCCATTCTGTTTCATATTATCATTATCTTGAAAGCAAAACAGTGAGTTTCATCTTTAGATCATCAGTTATCACTGTACCAGCTCATAGTAGGTGTTTGAAAACATTCGAATAAGAAAATTAGCCTACAATTCCCCTTTGTTGAAACATCTTGTCATCTATTTTAATAGCCAAGTATATTTGCTCTTTGAATAATGATTCACCATGGAGTCTCCTAGCTGCTTGTTAATTCTTGACATCCTCTCTCTTGCTCATTTGGAATCTGTCATCAGTGTTTCAACAGGATGCAGAAAGCATCAGAGCATATGTTGTCTGCATATGTACCAAATGAGGCATATCTTCCTTTCCTCTTCTCTCCAATATTCTTCTCTTTAATGTAACTTTAAATTCCCAGAATGTATATCCCATTTTGAAATAAGACTGAATAAGACTGCTCAAGTTGAGCGGGATTCTGGTGTAGACATGAATACAAAAGTTAAGGGTTTCATGTAACTTTCCCTAGTACCTCTGAAAATAAATTTTAAACTAGTCCTTGGTTTGACTTTGCTCCTTCTCAGAAATGGAGAGGTTATATTTATATAAAACAAATGCACAGCTTTTTCAAAGATAAAGTGAAAGAAAGAAAAGGGCTTCCTAATAGGCTTTAATACACTAGTGAATTCCAGGGATTTATTTCAGAGCAAATCATCCCAGATATGGTCCCAATACAGTCAGAAGCCTTGAGAAGCTGAAAATTAGGAGGAAAATGTGGACAGTATATGTCCCTACGAGAATTCTATTTTCACTACACACTAAAAGTCTATGCTGCCTGTCAGATGTTTCACAATAAAATTTATCATCAGGATATACTGAAAAAAATTTCAAACTTAATGTGCTCATGTTCTTACATATTTTTAAACATACATTAAGGTTAGAGCCAATAGTATAGTCAGTCACCATAGCGTGAGAGAAAGACAAGGCCATGCCAGCCCCAAATAGCTCTTCCGTGACCTGGTCATGATGAGATTTCCACTATGATAGTTACTCTTTTTTTGGGGGGGGGAATCTTCATCAGAAATATCCTTCTAAAAAGTGTATATCAGCTGGCAGAGGGAAATTGGTAGGAATTAGTTCATTGGCATATCACTGATCTTAATAAAGGCCCCCAGGTAAATGAGTTATAGAAGAACTTAAATTGGATCAGAGTCATAAAAAACCTGGAGTTGATGGAAAGGGACTAGACAAAGCAGCAAGAGTTGATGCCCCCAAACATTTTTTCCCTCCCAGACTCATGCCTTCTCTTCTTGTTAATGGTTTTATCATTCTTCCCAGGCACCAAAGCCTAGAACTGAGAGTCATTGGGATCCCCACTCTTTTACCATTAGTGTACACATAGGCCTTAAGCTCTGGCCATTTGTCTCCTGCTTTATTCCTGCTGCTTGATTCAGACTTTCTTTTCCTCTCATTCTGCCCAGTGTCATGTTCTTCTTGACCTTTCACATGTTCCCATGGTGCTTTTGAGTGCCGATCATTTCTTCAATCCTAGGTTTGTCCACAGCCCTGCCTCCCCCACCAGCCCTGTGGTACCTCCCCAGGGAGGTGGCTACTATTGTTTAGGACCATGGTGTCTGAAAGATCTGGCTTAAATGCCCAGCTCTGCCTCTTACTTCCTGTGTGACTTGGGCTGAGTTATGAAATTTGGCCACCTTTTTCTTTATTTCTTTGTAAAAGGTGGTGGTATTAGTGCTTAATTAAAAAATGTGTGTGAATGCCAATCAGATAATGACGATAAAGAGCTTAACACAGAGCCTGTTACAGAGTTAAGCATTCTCAACTAACATAGTAGCAATATTAATTAGTGTTTGATATCACTGAGGCTAGAAGATATTGCAAGAATTTCAATGGGTGTATGAAAATTTGAGGTAGATGAACAATATTTACTGAAAGGGATGAGATACCCACCATCTGCCCTTTTCACAAACTAAAAAATTTTTAAATGAATATAATAAGCAGAATTCCTTGATATAATTATTAATTACCTACTTTTCAATTGACTTAACCACACACCATCTATTTTGGTATAGAAAAAGAACCTAAACTTCTAGAAATAATACCATTATCCTACTTTATATTCCAGCTTCTCATTTTTTAAAATATGTGGTACTCTCAGTCATGCTATGCTAGACTGAGCTAATTGTCAAGGATGCCAGAGGACATGTTCAGTTCCTTCCCGGAGAAAACTTACTCTCTAGTGAGAAAGTCAGAAAAATAAAAGATCAATAACAATGCACTCTGATAAGGGCACACCTCGCTCAAGTCTTCAGAGGAGCCACTATGTTGGTACTGTAATTCAAAGATCTTAAGCTGAGAATCAGGATGTTTGGGTTCTAATCTTCCTTAGACAATGAAATTGTAGATTAAGCAAATCAATTGCTGAAATCACTTTGCCTTTCTGTGACTGAATCAAATAAAAGCCTAATGATGCTTAAGAAGTTGTCATAAGACATCAGAGAGCTCTACAAAGGGAAGGCATTTTTATTTCCATTATTGCTTCCAGCTAAATGCAGACCCTGATATACTTCAGAGAAGACAATCTTCATCTCTAGTTAAATTATGTAGCATCATTTCCAAGAATATCAATGTTAGGATGTGAGCTCCACTATCAATTCATTGACTGGATATGATTTTGGATACATTACAAAAAAACACACTTCAACCCAAAATCCATGATCCCCTCATCAAACAGACCCCAATCAAGAACATCTTTCATAGAGGAATGAATTCTCCTTTGTTGAAATACCATGGTGTATGTTGCTTTATTCCAATTACAAGATGTCTGAACGTTAAAATATAAAATGGTTTCCATTCAGGTCTTAATTTCAAACAGCCAGAGTGCATATCTTTGTAACTAATGGAGTAGTGTGACTATGATGAAGTCAGTACTACTTGATAAAAAGAAAAAGGAAGCTTTTATTGTAACACCCTAACACCAGCCAAATAAATCCTCTTCTGACAGGTAGAGGATATCTTCGCTGTGAAACAGGTCAAGGAAATGCAAGGATTAAATTCAAGAGTTTTCATCAGCACAGCCATTCTTTTTCACTGAACTGGAATTATTAAAATCATTTTCCATCTTCAAATGTATCTGTTTTACAGTTTCCAAGTTCATGAATTGTTCAGATCTATAGCTATAGATGTGTAGATAAGAATACTATATTATTCAAAGGACTTTTCTTTAAATGGGACATAATACATATAAGTTATTTTATACAAAGGAAATCATAATAAAGAAATCACCCCTGTGCTCTGGGGATAGAGAACAGAAGCACACAGGGTCAGATGGGAAAGTTTATACCATATGGGTAAATAACACTGATGAGGTGCATATCTTACTTTTACATGATCCTTTTATGAGAAAATAACAAAGTCCTTGCTAATTTCCAGTTGTAACAATGATTAAAATTTGGACATAGAACAGAAGGCGATCTGAAATTTTTAAGAAAAATTCTCTGGTTCCCTCTCTCTGTTGGCCCTACTGCAGGAAAGATACCAAATTTACCAACTCTCAAACCAATCTTGGACTTGAACAGGCAATAGTCAAGCAACAAAACTTAATTTTTTATTTCCAGTGTCTCTTAGATCATAGGCCGTCAGCAAATACTTCCTGAAGGAAGGAAGGAATCATACAGGTGGAGCAGAGTTGGGCAAGCTAATCTCACCCCTCTGCTGGGACACGGGGGAGTATTTATAGTTTGTAAGAAGTGAAACCTTCCCTGCCTATCACCATCTTCCTTCTTCCTGTATCATATACAAAACTCCTTCCCAGTACCTCCACTTCCTCCTAGTTATCTCATGTCACAAGTGCACAATTTTCCCATGTTCTATGAAAAAAAGAACCCATACCTAAGCGCTAATACTAATTTATTCTCTTTCCACTAGTGATGGCTTGGGCATTTAGCTGATATAATATATATACACACACATTTCCATACACACACACACACACACTTTCGCTAGGTCACCTGGTAAATATTTATAACTTTTTTCCCCAGTTCACTTTATCTTCAACTTCAAGTCCTAGCTGATCATATACAGAGATATAAGCAGAGCTGGGGAGAAATAGTTCTTGTATGTTCTATAACTAGAGAATCACTTTTGGCTTTTGGTTGTAAATACCCTAGTTATTTCCAGCTGAAATGGTTAAGGTGGCTTCCTATGGGCTCCATGCATAGTAATTCACCGGTGAACCTCCTGTCTGTGCCAGAGTGCAGAATCTTCCTCAGTTCCTCTGAGATGATTTTACTTCTAGGTTAGCACATCTGGGCATCTCCCTACTTCTCATCACATAGCGTCCTCCTTGCTTCTCAGTTTGAGTCATTTTTTCTAAAAGCCTGATCAGTCCTTTTCCTGTCACTCTCAGTGACATCAAATTGACAGCTTTTCAGTCTTCTTTCCCTTTCTTTGTTTCTTTCTAGACTTGAAACCACAAATCTTTTCAAGATTCTAAGTTTCATCAACTGGACCCAACAAATGCTCCAAATTTCCCTTGCAAAATGCAGAGTCCATACACATTTATTTATTTTGTGATTGATAGTTGAATTACAGTGGTTTGTTCCTTTTCTAATCAATTCGGAGACAACTTGAAATCTACAATGACTTTAAGGAGGTTTCCTTGAGAGCAATTAATTACTGGATGGCCCCCCACCCCCTATCTGAGATAAAGTTTATCTCACATGTTGGGCCCTGGACTGGCCAGCACATCCCCTGACTGGAAGAACACCCAAAAGGAGCTTCAGCAGGTGCCAGGCATTCACAGAGCAGGCACCCTGCTGAGTCCTTTTCCATTCAAGAGAGCAATAATCCCATTGAATGATTTGCATAATAGGAAAGAACATCTTCATTAATTTTGCAGATTGAATCAAAGCACTTAGGAAAGATGGAAATATAAATGTAAATGACCTTAACAGCAAGCTAAGAAAAAAAAACTAGTTAGTGCATTGAACTCATTGAATTTTAATAGAGATATGGGTTAAGTTGTATACCAGAACATTTTTAAAGCATAAGTTGCTGCAAGGTAAGAGGTCACATGAGAAACTTACTGAATATGTGTTAGAATTTTGTTCTTCTTCTGAACATGTGCGTTAACATGAGGTGAATTAAGACAGTGCTGAATAGGAGAGTTAAAGGTGATTGTAAAATACTGCCATTGCTCAGATCTTTTATTAGTACTCTCCGTGATTAGTGGAAGAATTACACTAATCCTTGCTTGAAGATAAAAGGTAATTTAGAGCCCACATGCCTGAGAAGTCTTAGGACTGACTAGCTTCAGGCATGGGTGGATCCAGGATTTGCAAGACACCATCAGGAACACTTTTCTCTCTCTCCATCTCTCAGCTCTACTTGTTCCTTGGCATCAGGCTGCTTTTTATATAGCAAGCTTGTTACACCTCCCTGGAACCTGCCCCAAAGCTTCTCTCCACCCAAAGGGCTCCCAAGGGCCCATTTGGGGTCACATGCCTCTCCCTGGACTAATCATGTGTCTCAGAGATGGACACACCAGGCAGTCTCCCCTAATTAATGATACTTCCCCAAAGGAAGAGGGCTCGACAGACTGAAATTAAAAGGGAGGGGGCAAGGAAAACCTTTCCTACACACCCTCTTTAGGGATCTGGATTCCAGGCACTGATCATAAAGGACTTTTGAATAGATGTAAGTCATCTAAATGGTTTTAGGGCTGACAGTGACTGAGGTTTAAGTGGGGACTTTTAGGTTCTGCCATCTGTGTCAATGATAAGATAAAGGTGAATTTTGAAATAGGTTGTTTTGCATAAAAATGCAACTGATTGTAGAATATTGGGGCGGGGGGGGGAGGAGAGAACCATAAAGGAAAAAAATAAACATATCTTCTAATAACTACTATTAACATGTTGGGCAGATTTCCCTTGTATTTTATACAAATAGCACACATGTTTGCTAATCTGAATTATTCAGTACTTACCCTGAAATTTTGTAAAACATTGAGGACATTTTGGCACATGACTAAAGTAACCTACAAAGATTACTAAGATTTTAATGGCTAAATAATAGCTCATATCATGGATGTGCCATAGTCTATAGTCAATGTCTATTTTTCATATTTAAGTATTCCATTTTTACTTTCATAGATGATATGATGATAAAAATTTGGGGCTGCATCATTTGTCATTTTCCTAAGATTGAATCCTTGTGTTGAATTAATGAGGGATTAAATATGAACATACAAAAATTTTCTTATGTGTGTTGCAAAATTTCTGTTTGGATAATACTATTGTTGCTAGAATGATAGTGAGATGATCCTTACTATTGCCCAAAGGTGGTGAATTTTCAGGGATTACATTATACAACTAGAGGCCCGGTGCACAAAATTCATGCATGGAGGCGGGGTCCCTCAGCCCAGCCTGCACCCTCTCCAATCTGGGACATCCCTCACGCAATCTGGGACCGTTGGCTCCTAACTGCTCACCTGCCTGCCTGCTTGATCTCCCCTAACCACTCTGCCTGCCTGCCTGATCACCCCTAACCCCTCTGCCTGCCGCCTGATTGCCCCTAACCCCTCTGCCTGCCTGATGCCCCTAACTGCTCCCCTCTAGCCTGATAGCTCCTAACTGCTATCTCCTGCCGGCCTGATAGCCTCTAACTGCTCCCCTGCTGTCCTGATCTCCCCTAACTGCTGTCCCCTGCCAGCCTGATTGCCCCTAGCTCCTCTCCCCTAACTGCTCTCCCCTGCTTACCTGATCGCCCCTAACTGCTTTCTCCTGCCAGCCTGATCGCCCCTAACCACCTCTGACTCGGCCCCCGCCACCATGACTTTGTCCAGAAGGACGCCTGGAAAATGTCCAGTCTATCTGGTCTAATTAGCTTATTACCCTTTCATTAGTATAGATTTATGAAGCAAGCATGCTTATTTGTTTCCCTGTTAGTGACAGCAGTGTTAGACCTTCTTGAGTTTGGCTAAGAAAGAATTCAGAGCCAAGAACTCTAGTGCAAGAGAAAGTTAACTTATCCTTTTACTTTTATTTTTTTTAATTTATCTTTATTGTTGAATGTATTACAGATATCCCCCTTTTTCCCGTTGACCCTTTCCACCCCACTCCAGTCCCCTCCCCAGGCCTCCACTGCACTATTGTCTGTGTCCATGGCTTAAGCATATCCTATATAATAAAACCTTAATATGCAAATCGACCGAACAGCAGAATGACTGGTCACTCTGATGCGTACTGACCACTAGGGGGCAGATGCTCAATCCAAGTGCTGCCCCCTGGTGGTCAGTGCACTCCCACAGGGGGAGCACTGCTCAGCCAGAAGCCCAGCTCATTGCTGGTGAGTGCAATGGTTGTGGCGGGAGCCTCTCCCACCTCTGAGGTAGCGCTAAAGAGCCTTTGGGGGATGTCCAATTGACGGATATCCTCTGAGGGGTCCTGGACTGCAAGAGGGTGCAGGCTGGGCTAAGGGACTCCTCCCCCCACCCAAGTGCACAAATGTCTACTAATCCTTAGTACACAGATCAGATGACGGCTATCAACTAAAATGATCAAGAGGAAAAGGAATATCAATAAGATTAGACTAAAATAATTAGAAGATACCAGGCTGTAAAGACAAAAAGCTAGTTCTGCCATAATTCGCTGCATGACCTTGAGCAAGACTCTTGATCTCTCAGAGGCTGAGGCCTGTACCTCTCAGAACATAAAGGACTGAAGCCTTTGACACAGTGGAAACTGACATGTTTAGTGAGATACTAGTTAGTTAAACCTCAAGATGCTAGTGTGGAATCAAATATTTGGGTTGGGCTGGAGGAGTGAGGTGGTTGATTCTGCACTTAAAATCCAAAATAAAAATAAAAAGAAAATTTAGTAAAAAAAATTTTTTTTTTAATTTCAAGACCTATGACCTTGAAAGTTTGTTCATGCTGCCCCAGCTGGGTAGCTTAGTTGATCAGAGCATTGTCCTAATACACCAAGATTGCCAGTTTGATCCTTGGTCAGGACACATACAAGAAACAACCAATGAATGCATAAATAAGTGGAATAACAAATCTCACTCTCTCTCTCTCAAAAAAAAATAAATCCATAAATAAAAAAATTTATTTTTAAAGTTTGTTCATACTCAAAAAGTAAATAGATTTCATAAAATTTTAGATAAATGTGTGATTAGGTATTTACCATAGGTTACTGGGAATTTATTGCCACTACTAGTATTGAGTTTGAATCATGAGAGGCAATCCTGGTCCCTTATACCATGAAGTACCAGAATAAAAATAGACAGAATTTGTGCAAACACAAGGCTGTACATACATCTTGTGCTCTGTAATTTCCAAGTTTGATTCCTTAATAAACTGGAATGAAGACATCAAAAACATATAGTATAACCTAAGATATTTTTCTCATTTGTTTTCCTTTGCTTGTTTCACTATGAAAGTACTAGGAGAAATACCTCCTCTTGAACGTATGTCTTGGATTATTCATTTTACGTAATTTAACCCTGACACTTGACTGCTTGGACGGGGTTCTTCCAGGAGGAAATCCAGGCCTGAGAGATGAAGTGCACTCAGGAGAGCTGGTAGTTGAAGGCAATAGATCTGGCTCTGCCCCATGTGATTCTGATGAGCAACTCGTCATCCCCAGCTCCTGACACATTGACCTATTGCTGCTTACTGAAGATTGTGGTGCCTGCAGTGGAGCACGTGGGAAAATATGAAGTGACTTATCTGACTTAATGAGTTCTTTAGAATATAGGTGTGGGCTAAAGTAGGTTTACAGTTGTGAGTATGTGAAACACTGAGTTTACTCTTGTATTATTATTTATTCTTGTATTATATATTTTTCCATAGGAACAACTGTAAACCCACTTTTACCCACCCCTGTATGTTTCTTTGATCCAGATTTGATTTCCTTTTTAACTTTAACTTCTTTTTATAACTAAAGGGAAGCAACACATTATCAACTCTCATAATAAAGGCTATTTTCAGAATGTAATTTGTTCTATACAAAGAAAACCTGTTTGGGAATATTTTTTTTTTGAAGGGTAATCTTGAAGATATCTCCCTTGAACCATTTTTTTTTCTCTGCAGATTATAGAGGATGTGAAAAGACTGAGATGAAACACTCCCTCTCAGAGTTATGATGACAGATGAGCAGGCTTAATTGTGACAGGCAGTGTCTGGGCCTGGTCCTATTTCTTCCATGAAAATTGAACCATCATTCAATCGGCTGGGAGCCTGATCAGCAGGGTGTGCCCCTGTGTGTGATGTGGACAGGAAGGGGCCTCCCATAATTGCACTAGGCAGACATTCATCTGGAAGCTCTAGAAAATGAGAAAGGAAAAAATGAGCTCTCAGCGTCCATCTGGGTTTGGAAAAGTAGATATCTGAAGTTGAGGCAGGCTGCTTTATAATTAAATCAGGCACCGCAGTCGGTTTTCACGGCAGCCCAATTCCAGATGTGATCATAGCCTAATGAACCATGCCCTTATAAATGTTACATTTCCCTGGATCAAAATCTCTGCCAGGGATTTTCCTCCCAATTTCAAGAGTTTAAACACCACATTATTCTGAATAGAGTTTTGCTCTACTGGTGTTTTTATGTCATGGAAGGAATAACAGATAAAGGAAACCCTCCCTCCTGTTTTTAGGAAAACAATCCATTGTCCTCACTGCTGTGCAGACTTTACTCCCGTGGACCAATTTCTCTTTTGGCTCCTAAGATAATGCAGTATTTCCTAACTACAGGTGATCATATTTTCTCCTCGGTGATGTATCAATCTTGAAGGGTCAGAATGCACTTGTTTTCTGGATACAGAATCCATTATGTGTAAAGGTATATTATTACCCTTCTGCGACTTGGACCTGGTCTTTAATTTATTTCTATTTGCGCCTGAATTTAAAAGCTGATTAGCCATCAGAGAAAGAGGCTGGCATTATCAAGCTAGACAAGGGCAGGCTCCTTGGAGTCTTTCTTGGGTAGCTTTTCTAATAGACTGAAACTAATCCTGAGACTCTGCCTGTCACCAGGAACAGTGTCTAATTCCCATGCAGCTGGATTGGTTTGTGGGCAATGCTCCCTCTCTGAGACCTTCAGACAGAATTTCAGTTCTGAAGTGATGACTATTAAAATTCTGAACAACTGTGGAGATAATCTTCTATACTGCAAATTATATCAGACTGAACCACACCAATGTAGTTGTGGTAGATGAAATTAGAATAAATTAGGTAAATGAAATGTAAGAGTAACTAGAACCAGAATGTTGATGAGTTCATCACCATGTCTGTGTACTTATGACACTGAATTTTTTTTAAATTAGAAACATTCTTTTTTTTTTAAAGAGAAGTTGAAGACCATTAGAAGTAATTTATAATGGAGGCTAAACATCCTCTCCATGACATTCACTCAGAATTTTGCAAGGGAGATGAAGATCTCAAAATTTTCTGGACAGAATTTAGGGACTTGACCATTTGAACTTTGTATGACAAAAAGACACCCAAGTTCAGTCTGAACTGAGGGATGAATTAGGAGTCAAAATAGAGATGGCCTTATCTGCTCAATAATTAGAACTTTGAGGGAAATCTGGAAGTCAAATTTAAAGTAAGTATAAAGTAAGATTTGTAAGTATAAAAACACAGGTAACATAATATCAGTGTGACACTTTTTCTCTCAGTGTAAACACATGTATTTCCATCAGTGTCCATTGAAAAGGCCTGGAAGCATTGGCCTCTATGCAGCAATGAGCATCACTGAAGCCCAGGGCATGGCCTCTACACACAATATAGAGGCTAATGATGTCATTTCAGAGGGACCTAGAAGGCAACTTAACGAGGTTTCTGTAGACAAAATACGACACAAATTGAACATGAAAAAGAATAATGGCTGCAACCGACTCAAATAAATTATGTATATGGAATCATTTATATACATAATGCTCATAAAAAGACCCCCAAAAAAAAACAACAGGAAAAGGGAAAAAAGTATTGGAGAAACAAAACAAAATGTACTGACACTATTGGGAGTGGCTACAGCACCCACTCCTGTTAAAATCAAGAGTTGGGAGGAAATAGGCATTTGTCCTGCCCTCAGGGAGGGACTGTACTTCAGACTAACCAAAAGGCCTCAGGAAATGACTGGAATCTTCTAAACAGGAAAGATGATAAGAATTGAAAAGCATCATTTAAAACGCTAGTAAAGTTGGGTGGGAATTTTAGAGTGAGATGAGGCTGACACCCCCTAAACCCCTCTTGTGTAGCGCAGTCTCATGAAAGTACTTCACACAGACTTCACGTCACCCCTGAGATGTAATGCAATGGAGTGTACAGAATATCATTTCTCAAGTACACTTGGAGGAAACAAAACTCACATATAATCAAACCTTTAGATATAAAGTCCAGTTTACAGAAAGTATGGGGAATAGCCTCAAGGAGCCATCTGTCAAGTGCAAATTTAACAGGATGATTTTCATGGTTCTTTCAACAAATCAATGGAAGAAAAAATGAAAAAAGATAAGAATAGAGTCCTGTTTCTGATTTAAAGACAAATGAGATACAGCAACAATCAAATATAATGTGTAGAACAGTTTGGGATCCTGAGATAAGGCAAAAAACTGTAAAAATACATTCTTAGTCAGCAGGGGATATTTGAGTATGGACTAGATATTAGGTGATAATAAGTAATTTTACTAATTTTAGTAGGAGCAATAACACATTGTATAAGAAAAAATGTAATGTATACTGAAGTATTTATGGGTAAATGAATTGATATTTAGATTATGATTGAAAATATAGGAGCTACAAAAAATAAAAGTTCACAAAAGGGAAGGGGCATGGAAAAAAGATGGGACTAAAGAAAACAAAAATGCAAAATAGCCGAAACCGGTTTGGCTCAGTGGATAGAGCGTCAGCCTGCGGACTGAAAGGTCCCAGGTTTGATTCCGGTCAAGGGCATGTGCCTTGGTTGTGGGCACATCCCCAGTGGGAGATGTGCAGGAGGCAGCTGATTGATGTTTCTCTCTCATCAATGTTTCTAACTCTCTATCTCTCTCCCTTCCTCTCTGTAAAAAATCAATAAAATATATTTTTTTTAAAAAAGGCAAAATAATGGTTGTGAGGCTTCATGATAGTTCCAGGTGGGCTATATTTTCTACTCTTGGCATACTTAGAAATTTTCATAATAAAAAGTTAAAACTGAAATCAAAACATTGTTTACGTACAAAAGACAGACAATGGAAGATAACCCATTAACTTCAATTGCAATTATTTATCAATTTCTGTGTTCCCTAAAATCTTTATATAAACCAAAGATTGTGAACTCTAAAGTAGATGCCTAGATATGTAGTAGATGGAATGAAAAAAGAGAAGTGCCCGGTAACCTCAGGCAGAAAAATTAACCCTGAGAGCTTGGATGGCAACAGTTTGAATTGATCCAAGTCGTGAGGCTTGTCGGGCAGACTTTTGTTCAGTGACTTTTGTAACAATGATCTTCCTAAGCTTTCTCTCCACAGGTGAGTCAGCCATAAGGTAGATTTGAAGGACAAAACACAAAAGGACATATTTCTTGGTGATTTGTTACATTTCAGATGTTTTTGTTGTATTTTGGTTTTGCTTTCAAAAGGTCACCTGTGTTCCTTTAATGGCAGACAATAGCATTACAGTTAAAGTCAGGGCCAGCTTCCTCGGCCTGATGCAGCCTGAGCCCTGTGCTGAGGAAGGTCCCACAGCTGGTTCAGGGCTCTGCTGTTGCACTTTGGGAATTATTTCTAATTTTGGAACAAGGAGCTGCATATTTTAATTTTGCACAGGGCCCTGCAAAGGATGCAGCGGGTCCTGGTTAAAGTGTGCAGTGTATTAAGGGTTATGTTGGGAGAGACTTAGTGGGAAAGAGTTTCTCCGTCACTCTTCTGAAGGAGACACTGTTACTCCAGGGTGACTTTAGTGCACTTTGTTTTCTTAACTTCCCAACTCCCTTGAGTAAACATAGCCTCTGGCCCTGTGTTATTACTGGGGACACTATTAACTCCATGAAAATGACACTCCAAAGCAAAATCCAATTTCAAAACATGATTGCTATCAGGATCAATAATTTTGTTTTGAAATATAGTTTCCAGATACAGGTGTGTTTCCTGATAGTTCTAAAGCCCTGAGCTTAATAAAAGGTAAATCCGTCTAAATATGTGCAGTTCTTCTGGCAGTCTTCATTAGGCAAACAAGTCCATTTTCTGAGTGTAGCTTTATTTTGTCCCTGAAACAAAACAATATTTTCACCAAGGGGGTGATAGTCAGACTTCCAAGGTCACTGCTTGGTATGTGGATGGTTAAAGAGCTATGTGATAACCAATTAATAGCAATGTATCAGTGATCCCAATTGTGTAGAAATCATCTTTACTGAAGTCACCCAGAAAGTCACTTGTCACCGTGAATCCCATATTCTTCAATGCTGACAATTAGGATGGCTGATGTTTTGTCCCAGTGCCTAAGTTAATCACAGTCTAAGAACACGGAAGGAAAGCTGAGACAGGAGTGGATTAATCACCATTAACAACAGATTTAAAGAGTAATCCTGAAGGGCAACTGTTAAGAAACATTGTTTTGAATAATTCACAATCCTTCTAGTATTGAAGAGATGCTTCTAGAAGGGAATACTTTTTCTAAGAATTTAGTCTTATAAGTGGAGGCACCAAAAAAGAAATTATACTCAAATCATGGCCTCTCAAACTGACATAACTTGTTTCCTTTCTCTCTTCCTCTCCCTCTCCCTTCCCCTCTCCCTCTCCCTCTCCCTGTCCTTCTCCCCTCCTCTCCTTCCCTCTCCCTCTCTTTCTCTCCAAATAATATTATCATGGCTAATACATATAAATGTATTTCTCTTTTTTATAGTTGTTGCACAATTTATATGGACATTCCTCAGTTGGACAAATAGTTTGTAGTCTCTAAATATTTATGGTTTCAAATACTGCTCTATTATACATCCTTAAAGATTTCCCCATATTTGTCCTCTTGTTTGGATAGATTCTAGAGTTGTACTGCTGGGTTTTAAAGTGACACATTTGATAAGTATTTTGAAACACGCCCCCAAAGGCTGTGTCAATAGTATATACTTCTGCCAAGAGTGGTTTTGAACTGTCTGATTAATTTTCTGTAATCATTACCAATGCTGCACATATTCATATTTTGAAAATGCCAATCTGATGGGCAAAAAAAATTATTTTGATTTTTGTTTCTCTTTTAGCTTTATTAAGATACAATTGACAAATAAATTTTAAGATATTTACAGCATACAACATGAAGTTTTCGTGTAAGTTGTGAAAGAATTTCCCTCATAGAGTTTATTAACACAGCCACCTCCTCACATACTAGTAGTTACCTTTTTTATTGTTTTTCGTGAGAATATTTAAGTCCTGTTTTCTTACCAAATTTAAATTATGCCCTACAGTGTGATCAACTAGAGTCACCATGTTATACATTAGATCCTCAAACCTTTCTCATCTTATAAATGAAAATGTGTATCCTTTTACCAAACTCTCCCTAGTCCCTTCAACCCTCAGCCCCTGGCAACCACTTTTGTGCTCTCTGTTTCTATGAGTTCAACTTTTTTTTAAGATCCCACATGTAAATGACACCATGCAGTATTTGTCTTTTCACTTAGCATAAGCTAAGGTTAATCCATGTTGTCACAAACAACAGGACTTTCTTCTTTTTTGAGGCTGAATAATGTTTCATTGTGTGTGTGTGTGTGTGTGTGTGTGTGTGTGTGTGTGTGTGTGTGTGTGTGTATACATCACATCTTCTTTGCCCATTCATTGTCAATGGGCATTTAGGTTGTCTCCTTGCCTTGATATTTGTGCATGATACTACAGTGAACATGGGCGTACAAATACCTCCTCTAGATAATGATTTTGTCTCCTTTGGATATATACCCAAAAGTAGGATTGCTGGGTTATATGATAGTTCTATTTTTTTAAATTTTCATTGAAATTATTGGGATGACATTGCTTAATAAAATTATATAGGTGTCAAGTGTACAATTCTATAATACACCATCTGCTTTTATTATGTGTTCAAGTCAAGTCTCCTTCTGATACTGTTGTAATAACCTGGTTATTATTGAACAGGAAAGGAGTAAAGGGAAGACTAGATAATATAGTCATGCCATTCATACAGCTTTGTCAGGCAGCTGTAGTTAACACTGCCAGGTGACTTGTAATTGGGGCACCTGCTTTGGGGCAGTCCATCACCAACCCTCTGTCCAAATATGTCCTTTCCAGTTTTGACTCATTGTTTGCCTGATGTTTCCTGACAGGTGGCTCTTTTATCTTTCCTTTCCCTTCCACCCTCCCTGCCCCCATCTATAAGAGTACTTATTTCTGAATAAGTCATCTCCTTAAATTATTCAGGGAAACAAATTTCCAGGTGGAAGGAAACCTGTTGTTTAGAGTTCCAGACACTGATGGCTTACTTCAATCCCAGGAAAACCCATTTGAAGTCATACAGGTTTCATTTGAACCTTAATTTTGACCTATCTCAGTAGACACAGAACAGAGGACCAATGCATGAATTATAACAAGTATTAATGCATTATTGCTCTGGTTCATTCTTTCAATGTTAGGAAGTTTAAATTTCTATTCTTACTGTTTTTCTCTTAATTAGCTCTTGTGTTTCTAGATATGCTTTGTCGTAGTCTTAAAACTTCAGACAAAAATCTGAGCCTGGGTGTTAATAATCATGTCCAACAAACCAAGGGCTGAGTTCAGTCACATAAATATTGTAAACAATCAAAAGCCAACTTATTAAGAGTTTTTTATAAGAGAGCTAGCAAGTTGCATAAATGCAATAAGGTCATTGTCTTGTGGCTACCTTTTCTTGGAGGGCATCTTTAACAATTTATAAGAAAGTTCTATTTTTTTATATATACCTCTGGAAAGATAGATTAGCATAAAATAATTAGGAAAGAATAAAATAGTCATTAAAGAAAATAGAAATTTTATATCCATATCTCTCCTAGTCTCAGCATGCAACAAAATAAAACTGAAAAATGAGTCAAACATAGACAAGGAGTAAAATTCTTCTTAGATTCCAGGAACATGTAGTTTTTAAGGTTCACCATTCTGATTATAAAATTGGTTATAAAAGCAAAATATAGTTGTTATTAGAATATCAAATTCTTCTGACAGCTGAAAGTCTGTTTCTCAGAAAATTGGGGCATCTGATAACTATTTTACTTATCTCACTGAAAATGTATCTCTTAGAAGATGATTAATAATGTCTCTTGTTTAATTCCAAGAAGCCCACCAGAGCTCACATGCCAGGCAATGAGAGGCCATTTCTACTGATTCCTCTCCCTAAGCCCAGCTGAGGTTCTGGTTTATGAACCTCAAGGACAAGCCAAATATCCTGTCCCAGGCCAACTCAGCTCCAGCAGTTGGAGTGGAGACAGGAGACATAGCAAGGGTCTCTGGACTTGGTTTGCAGGAGGTTCATTAAGTATATTTTTATATGTATATCTACTTACTCTTCCTAAGGGCAGCCCAGCCTCTCCTCCCACACATAAACCTTTCTGTTAGCAGATGGGCCTTTGCTCCCTGATTAGCTGTTGGCTGTTACGAACAGACAGGAAATTATTTTTGGAAAATAATTATGTTCAATGTAAATAGAGTAATCCATTTAAAACCCCCTTGGTACCTGCAGCCTGTTTGTCTGGAATAGTCAAAGTATTCTGAATCCCATGAGACAGTTCCTCTGAGTTCAGCATTTTTTAATATGAGAGAGAACTTAGACATTATGAATAAAATTGAATTGCTGACAGCCTAATGCACTTTGTAATAAGCACCTACAGCATGCCATTGTGGAGGAAATGTTAAATTTACTTCCTACCAAATCCATTTCTGTTGTCTGCAAAAAATGCCCCATATTCATTTACATGTATTTCCAGGCCTGAGATAACACAAAGAGCCAGATTATCAACTCGGACTCAAAGACACAGAGGTCTTACCAAGTATCAAACTTTGCTAATAATTCGCAGGATACATGTGAAGACAAAGGCGATGCATGGAAGCTTCTGAGACCTCCCTTCAACTCTCAAAGTCCTTCCGTGACACGTTAGATAGAATGTAGCCTCGTCCAGACGTAGTGCTTGAGACCTCTAAGTGATGCACGCAGTTATGAGACTTGGATTATTATATAGCTGACCTAACACTTTCCAATGGGCCATATACCACAAGCCCCTGAAAATCCTAGACAGACTGGATATAGCTGCTAGAAGGATTCCACAGGAACACTCTCATTATCTCTTTGCTGGTAAATACCATCAGGAGGCCCGATTAGCATGATTACAAGGAGTCTTTACCAGCTCATTTATTTTTTTTCTCTCTCACTTTCCTCTTTCTGGGCATCCCCAGGGGAGAGAAGATGAGTTACAAACAAGATACAAATCCTTTCCTTCCCAAGACCCATCCCTATAACAAATGCTAATCGTATGCTTCAGTCGTATGCTGTTTTCCATATGACGATGTATCATTTGGAACACACACAGCATACACAGAAACCTCCAGAACCACTGTCTGCCACTTTGTGTTACTGTTGGCAATGGGAAAACTGGAGTTCACAAAAGAAAAAAATAAACCTAGAGCAGTGGTTCTCAACCTTCCTAATGCCGCGACCCTTTATACAGTTCCTCATGTTGTGGTGACCCCCAACCATAAAATGATTTTCGTTGCTATTTCATAACTGTAATTTTGCTACTGTTATGAATCGTAATGTAAATATCTGATATACAGGATGTATTTTCATTGTTACAAGCTGAACATAATTAAAGCATAGTGATTAATCACAAAAACAATATGTAATTATATATGTGTTTTCCGATGGTCTTAGGCGACCCCCGTGAAAGGGTCGTTCGACCCCCAAAGGTATCTTGACCCACAGGTTGAGAATCGCTGATCTAGAGGAAGTTCCAAAGAGTTTTCTCTAGTCTTTGAGACTGGTCACACTCACCATCCAAGGAATTCAAGATGCCCTTTCTCTTTAAACCTCAGCCTTAGGGTTATTTTTTATTTAATTTTGTTGTTGTTGTTAATCATCACCTGAAGATATTTTTCCATTGATTTTTAGAGAGAGTTGAAAGGAGGGGGAGAGGCAGAGAGAGAGAGAGAGAGAAACAACGATGTGAGAGAGACATGTTCATTGGTTCCTGCACATGCCCAGACCAGGGCTGTATATCCAGCCTACAATGGAGGTACATGACCTTGACCAGACTAGAACCCAGAACCCTTCAATCAGCAGGCCCATGCTCTCTCCTCTGAGCCAAACCTGTTAGAGCTTAGCCTTGGGATTATTGCTGGGTCTTCTACTGATCCCAGTATCTCTTTTCTATGGTAAACCTTCTACATTCTCATGTCCTCAGCCATTTCTAGTACAAGAAGATATAAAATACAAGCATGGGAGGTCATTGGAAACAGATTACATACATTTAGGGAAATTATATATTTGTACTAGAGTTGCAGAACCTTGTTTTGAACATATTAACAAATTGTTTTGGGTGATTTTAGCAGCTTTTCCTATTTCCTGTCAAGCCATCTAGGTAATGTTCCCAGCCCTTTGGTCCTGAGGGTGATAAAATCCTTTCATCCTGAATCTCCAGGCAAACCTCTTAGTTGAAATCAGGCTAGCTGACCTGGATAGTTCTGGTCCATTTACCCATTAACTCAACAAATTGCTGTTGGACCCCTGCTCTGTGGAGAGTATTATCCTAGATGCTGGACATACCATAGGGAACGAGACAGTCAGGTTCTTGCCATCAAAGTTCTGACCTCTTTAAAACAATCTCTGGAAGAATTCAAGGAAACAAATTCAACTCAAATAATTACAAACTGTGATAAAGCAAAGGATCTTTGAATTGGGATTTTTATGGCACTTATATTTTTATGAGGTTATTCAGCAAAGATAACTAACAAACAAAAGCTGGCATTAGGGATTTCAGCTGCTGGCATTATGCTATATGGCTTAGATTATCTCTTCACTAGACTCAAGAATGAATTGAATCATCCCGTATCATAGGAAATCAATGAACTTGAAGATGCTCTGAAAATACTAACACAAGGATGTTACTGCTTTGAATATAAAATTATCTAAATGATAGAAAATGACAAATGTCTCCTAAAGCACATACTGGAAACTCTGAATTCATACTGAAACCGATGTGATTGTTTTCCTTTGTATAATTTAACCTTTAGAAAGCAGGTTCAAATTAAAGATTTCTACTCAAGGCATAGGGTACTTACACTATTTTCTTAAGCCTATCACCTTTCTCTGTCCTGCCCTCCTCTTCCTTACCCCAGACACATGGAGTTTCCTGTCCTTGGAGCCTGAGTTACATGTAAACATGTCATTCAAATTCTGTTTTGAATATATTGATACTTTAGAAGTTTCCTTCAGAACAGAAAAGAGATAAAGGATATGTTTGTCTTCTAAGTCCCCAAACTACCTCTTTCTGGCTGGTTACCTTTTTAAGAACTTGCCATTCCTCACCCAGCCACTGGATTTCAAGCTGCAATCTCAGGCGAGGTGATCAAGAAATTATCAGTGACTGTGCACGAGTAGGTTATAACCTTGTAGGGGTGATAGAACTAATCCCAGCACCACAAATTTGTATCTTACCAGACAGTGGGTTCTCAAATCAGAAAAGGCAAACATTGTTATATTCAAAATTACACATTTTTAAATCCTCACCCAAGGATATGATTTGTGGATTTTTAGAGAAAGAGGAAGGTGGGGGGGGAGAGAGAGAGAGAGAGAGAGAGAGAGAGACATCGATGTTAAGAGAGAAATATCGATTGGTTGCCTCCCGTATGTGCCCCCAACTGGGAACCTGCAACCAGGAATCGAACCCACCACCTTTTGGTTGGACAATGCTCCAACAAACTGAGCCACCCAACCAGGGCACACACACATTTTTTAACTCACCCACAGAATACAGAATATCTGGTCATACTCACAGGACCGATTAAAAAAATCTAACAAATCTAGCACAGCCAGGTTATCCTTCAGGACTGGAACCCATAGCAGTTCTTACACTGAGCACCCAGTGAAGTGATGCCTTAGGTTTATGGGCCACATTGTATGAAAAACACATGCTGTTAGACTCATTCTTGGCACAGCATTATGCTCACACTATGAGAGACATGGGAAACTATGCAAAAATAAGGCAACACAGATTTGGGATTTTTATCCAAGACTCACTAATACTTGGGACACATGCACACTAAATGGATGCTGAGCAGAATTGCCTGCTTTACGTAATCCTTCCTCTCTCTCTCTCTCTTTCTCTCTCTCTCTCTCTCTCTCTCTTTCTCTCTCTCTCTCTCTCTCTCTCTCTCTCTCTCTCTCTTTCTCTCTCTCTCTCTCTCTCTCTCTCTCTCTCTCTCTCTCTCACACACACACACACACACACACACACCATTCTAGTCACCAGGTACAACAGAAGCAAAACTTAAATGAGTATAGATAATGTGACAGCCGTGGAGCAAAGAATATATGCAATTTTAGTGGAATATAGGAACAGAAGAGCATGCCTGGAGATTCATTGTAGAAGACCACAAATATTCGGCATAAGAAGCTGGGCTATCTTTAGTCAGTTATATCAAGCCAGTGAAGATTTTTGAGACAGATAGTAACATCATGATTTTGCTGAAAGGCAAACACAATGAGTACAGTTATGAACCTAAAGAATATAAGCTGTTCCAGGGTCATCCAAAACCTGTTAGACATTCACATCTAGTCCCTGGGAAGGAAGTCTTAACTAGAGATAGAGCCTGATGAGCCATTTTGGAGGGATCTTTTTTATTGCTATACTTCAACAACTAGAATAGTTCTGGCCAATAGTATACATGTAGTAAATAATTACTGAATTAACAGTACCTGGTTATATTGAGGTGATGATGAGTATATACTAGTAGCTATTTAAACACTGTAGGGGCAGATGGGTGGATGTGGGGATGGATGGATGGATGGATGGATGGATGGATGGATGGATGGATGGAAGGAAGGATGGAAGGATAGATGGATGGATAGATAGTGGAAGAAAGGAAGGTCAACTTTGTTTTTCTAGCTAGCTTGTCTCACTTTTCTACTCTGAACACATCCACAATAGAACTGTTGTGTTCATGGACAATTATTTGTAGACACAAGGTCAGAGTCGGGGCAACTTCAAGCATCCCAATGTATTTTTTAAGTGCTATCAAGAGTAAAAGAGTGTCCCATAGGCAGCCAATGATGAAAAAAATAACGGAAGAAATGAGCACACCAAGGGTTGCAGCTATGATCAGACAGCATGCTCACCAGCTGGATGGAGCACCAGATTAACTATGGCTGTGAAATACAGGACAGGCTGTTAGGGATGAAAGCTGTGGCGTTGGGAGAAATGAGAAGGAGGGGGAATGCTGTACTCTGCTCACTTTTTTCTCTTTTCTGAGACCAAGGAGGCAGTAGGGATTAGAAGAGCATCACACCAGGCCTGCTTTCAGACAGTGGGCATAAAAGGCAGCTGGAAGGAGACTGAAGGTAGAGCAGCTCTCCTGTCTGGGGAGGTGAAAGTGTCAGTAGCTTCTAAGGTTAACATGGTGTTTCTCTAAAGACGTTTCATATATGGCAAGTTCTGCAGAGTGGAAAGGCAGTGGCTAAAAGGGCGAGCCAAGTCCTTCTGGCTTCACTGGTTTCCTGGGGCATGACTGGTGGGACAGCTGAACACTTCACACTGCACTCTCACTATCCAGCACAGAGCAGCAGTGTGGGAAGCTAAGTCCACTTTAGGAGAATATTCTTGCTTGTAGGTCTGTGAGCACCAGCCTCAAAATAGACCACAGAGGGTGCTAGCAAATGTCTGTCACCCCCGGTTCCAGTCCTGCAGCTCAGTCTCATCAAGGTCCACGACATGCCAGCTTCTGGGATCAGTCCAGGGCTGAGTCAAAAGGGGAGGATCCAAGCTGGCTTCCTGTCTTTTTATTTGACCAGTGATGCTAATTTTTTTAAAAAATTAGAAAATAGAGATAAGCCAGAAAAAAACTAAATGGTAGTTATATCACCTAGAAATAATCACTGTTAGCATTTCCATATTCAGTTTTTAATTTTATTTTTGTATTTATAGAGGTGTTTGCAGTTTTATTGAGGTAGAATTGACTATATATATATATAAAGTTGTACAACTTGATGATTTGGTATGTGTATGCATTGTGAAATAATCACCACAGTCCAGCTAAATAACATATTTATTACCTCACACAGGTACCATTCTCTCTCTCTCTCTCTCTCTCTCTCTCTCTCTCTCTCTCTCTCTCTCTCTCTCTCTCTTTGGACCTGTCTTTTTGTCATGACCTTACCTCATACTTTGACTTCTTCAGAAAGTATGTCCTTAGCTTTTTCCCTCGTTGTGGACACTCTACCACATTTATTCCACAAGCAGAACCCTGTCTCGCCATAGGTCATTTTCATCAGCACCTGAGCCTCACCCTACAGTGTAGCTCACAGCTGCCAGAGCCCAGCCTTGGACACTAGGGTTCCTGCATCCCTGGGGATCAGCTCTTCCCAGTCTTCCAGGTGCCTCCCTGGCCCTTTTGTCTACTCCTCTGAAAGTCTCCAGACTTTGGGGTTCACATCTAATCTGCTTCCAAGTCTTATAGGTGAGAGCACACCCCAAACATCTCATATGAATGACTCTTTGAGTCTTTTCTAACCCTTTCTGTTCTTTCTTCCCCATCATCAGCTGGATTCCCAGATTGACAGGGAACAAGGTGTGATGGGTTCACTCTTTTTTCCTAGTGCAAGGCAAAGGGCACCTCAATCAGAAAGTTGTGTTAACCTTAGAAGTGAACGCAGAAAAGTTTATGTGAATTCAAAAGGCTAAGTGTAGGAAAATGTCAATGTAGGAAATATATAATATTGGTGTATCTTTCTACTATGCCATCAAAACTGGAAAATGTCACTAGTTACACATATATCATAGAGTCTGGAACCTAAACTGCCGGTTTTACTGACCAGAGCCTATGAGTTAATCAGAACATGGTAGGTTTTATGACTAATTCTTAATTTAAGAAAAAGAAGTCAGAGGCCATGTCATCTCAGCTGAGTGCTGACTAAAAAGTCAAGAAGTTTGTTTAGTCGGAGCAAATGTGGTTTTGGGTGTTCGGAGTGAATCACAAGATTAAGGATTTGGGAATAATGAGCATAAAGTAAGGCCCGATTTCGTGGCTTTTTCTAACTCAGTTCTAACTACTTCATAATACTGTTGAAGCTGGTCCAATTTAATTACGCTTGTAAAGTCTACCCTTTTGAACACTAGTGAGTCAAATACTGTGGTTTTACATCGTGTAAGAAAAGTTTTCTACGTGTTTGATCATGTCATTCTTCTGGCTAAAGCAGTTATTTTTGTGCACTTACTCTGAGTTTCTATGAAATAAATTATTTGGCAGCTATTATATGGATTCATCCCCAACAATTCAAAAGCATCATTAATTTATCTAGGGCTTACCAATATTAGCAAGCTCCATAAGAAAAAGCTACACATGGTATTCACGCTGCACCTCTAGCATTTGCACAGCACCCACACACCAGGTATTCAGCACTCACATGAGTAATTAGTGAATAAATGAAAATAAATGAACATGTTAATTAATTATGGGGCAAGAGAATACTTTCTGGCTGATATGGTCAGTTGTTGGGGTATTTATCATAAAACCCACTATGAGCAATTTAAAGTTTAAAGAAAGAAAAAATTTTAAGGAGGCCCTGGTTGAATGGTTAGCTGGTTAGAGAATCATCCCAATATGCCAAAATTGCAGCTGGTTGGATCCCCACTTGGAGCACATACAAAAAGCCACCAATGGATGCATAACAGTAAATAAGTGGAACAACAAATGGATGTTTCTTTCTCTCTCTCTCTCTCTCTCTCTCTCTCTCTCTCTCTCTCTCTCCCCTATCTCTATCTCTGTCTCTCTCCCTCTCCCTTTCCCTCCTTCCCTTCCTTCCTTTCTCTAAAAATCAATAAATTGGTGTGTGTTTTTATGAAGGAAAGGCGTATGCAAGCATGCTCACCATCATTAGCCATCAGGGTAATGTTTATTAAAACCATAATGATATACCACTGTGTACCAACAATGCCAAAAATTAAATATATCAATAGCACCAAGCCTTGGCAAGGATGGGGAGCAAATGGAATTCTTATCAGCTGATGTTTTGAATGTGAAATGTTACAAACACTTTGGAAACATTTTTCAATTTTTTATAAAGTGAAACATATAATAAATATCCCTTCAATTCTGCTTTCACATATTTCCCCAAGAGAAATAAAGACATTTGTCTACATAATGCCTCTCTTAATTAAAAATACTCCCAAATTGGAAACAATCCAAGTGCTCAATCCAAATCAACAGGAAAATAGATAAACAAATCAAGATATATCCATACAGTGGAATACTACTCAGCCAAAAAAAGGGGGTGTGGTGGGATGACCTGGTACGTGTTACATGGGTGGATCTCAAACCAGCATGAGTGAAAGAAGCCAAACTCAAAAAAGTTGATACTAAATAATTTCATTTATATGAAATTTTAGAGCAGGAAAATCTAGTCTATAGTGATGGAAAGGATATGAGTGCTTGTCTGGGGCCAGGAGTAGAGAGGGAGTTGATTATTAAGGAGCATAAGGATCTTTTGAGGTGGTGGCAATGTTATCTATCTTATTTTATTTTATCTTCTATTTATTAGATTTTAATTTAATTTATTGGGGTGACATTGGTTAATATAATTATATAGGTTTCAGAGGTACAATTCTATAATACATTGTATTGTGTATTCACCACTCCAAGTCAAATAAGCAAAATAAACTAACAAAATAGAAACAGACTCACAGATATAGAGACCAGACTGACAGCTGTCAGAGAGGAGGAGGTAGCAGAACTGGCTGAAAAAGGTGAAGGTATTAAGAAGAAAAAAAAACCCTCATAGACAACAGTGTTGTGAATATTGTCTATCTTGATTGAGGTGGGGTTACACAGGTCTATGAATTTTTCAAAACTCATTGAATTATATACTGAAAATTACTTCATTATATTTTGTGTAAAGTACACTTCAATAATAATCAAGTTAAACACTGTCATAAAAATTTGAAAAAATGGTATGTGTTTTAATAATGACAGAGATGCATTTAATATTTTATTGTCAGGAATGTTGTTAGCCCATGGAACCAATTCTTCATAAAAACTTGTTATATAATCTTTTATATTGTCAATGATATTGCTTCTTCATACCGACTGAATAATAATTGTAGATAAAGTGGAAGAGAGGTTATAGGCTCACAAATGTGGCCCACATTTTACTGCATTAATGATGTATTCAGTATTTTGGATGATAGTAATTGCAAAGCAAAAATTCTTCCAGAAGTTAAAAATATCACTTTGCTTCCAAGCCTGAACTCTGTAAGTTACTTTGAATTAAGCTGGTTTTGTTATATTATCTCAAATATAAAGCTGAATATTATTTCTTCATCACCTTAAAAGCAGTAGAGAGTAGTTCTAGGCACATAATTTGAACTTAATGCATACAGGTTGACTGAGTAAGTGATCAGATGAGTGAGGAAATATTTTCTGTTTTCTATGATTTCTCTGAATTTCTATTACAAAAATGTGTACTTGTCCTGGTATATTCCCCGATTGTCCTTAAAATAGCATCTCTTAAAGATGTTTAATTTGAGACTATTTTGAAATAGACCAAAACAAGCAGTGGATGACTTCTTTGAGTGTTAATGGCCTGGTCATCACAGAAAATTACTGAGTCTTCAGGAAACTCATCTTTAATGTCATAATGATATTTTACAAGTGCAATTACTACTATAAAACAAGAGTCAGTGGCTTATTGTGGGTTATTTTTTCAAAAATATCATGAACCAAAAATAATAATAACTTTAGAAAGCCAAATACTCTTAGAATTCACAAGTAGGTTTTACTAAATTAAGATATTGGTCATCATTGAAAAAAACATGTTGAATTCCATTGCAAAGACAATTTTTTTCTTTTCATTTTCTTTCTGGTATAATAAGAGAAGCAAGGGACTTTTGTATTATTTTAAAAATTGAAATGCAGTTATTCATCCCACAAAATTTTAATTTTTCTTAAACTTCTTAAATGAGTATATTTAGAAATGAAAATGAAATTGTACTAGCAAAAAATTTAATTAGCACATGTGGTGGAAATTTTTTATATGATTCTTCTAACTTCATGAGTGGCATCAATGCTAATTGGCAAATAATATAGTAGAATCAAATAATGTATTATTAGAAAAAAGTGGAATATATATTCTAACAACTTATTTTTCAACAGTTCTATCCAAAGATTATTTTAGGAATTCTCTCCTTTTGAACAATACATAAGAGAGACGGGGGGATCTAAGAATTATCTGAAATCTAAACACCAGCAGTGTCTAGAATAACAACTTTCTCAAAAAGAACCCAGTGTAAATATTGTTTTCCCTGTGTTTATTTTTGAATAGCATGCATACTTCATATGAACTCTGTTTGATTAAGCAAAGAAAAAGCCAGTATTTGAAAAGGTATTATTCACAATGGAACTAAAATAGATATAGGATAAAATTTTGATGGAGTAACATGGTGGGGAGGGACATTGTTAGCTCTTGAAAAAATAGACATCTGAGAGTGCACCTTTGGATTTAAAGGTAAAGTGCCTGGTAATGATCACTATTCATGCTTCTAGGTGTAGAGACCATGTATAAACAGAGTTTGGGGCCCCATAGAATATCCACAAAGAACATTGTTTGACTTGCATTAACATTTTTGTTTGCATAGCCTGGACTTGGGAAAGATTGAAGACATGTATAAGAAATGCTTAGATATAAACCTATAGACTAACACTAGGAAAGTGTGGATGAGGGAGCTTTCTAGATCAGTCAGCGTGCTGTGGCAATGAGATCAGTGGATGGTTGAGGTCAATAGATGGGTTTAGGGTAGATCTGCCTCTCACATGTGTGACTTTTGCTAAATAACTTAAATGTTGCTGAGTCTTAATTCTGGAGCAAGTTGGAGAGTGGCTGGGGGACTGACAGTGGGCAGATATTGTTTTAATCTTCAAAAATAGTAGGGTTCTGCCATATGATCCAGGAATTCTACTTTGGGGTATATATCCAAAAGAAACAAAACTATTATCTCAGAGATACCTGTGCTATTATATTTATTGCAGCACTATTTACAATAGCCAAGGAATGGAAACAATTTAAGTACCCATCAGTGGGTAAGTGGGTAAAGAAAGTGATTATATATATATATATATATCATATAGATGTATATATACTTTAACAGCTGATTTATATTACATTTTGAAAATGAAATGTATTTTAATAAACATTGTCTTTACAATTATTCAGTGTGTATACATTTTGGGGACACCACGTATATCACCTAGGTTGGGACAAAATTAAGTTTACAGTTGTTTGTATGGAAAGTAATACAAAAATTAATAAATAATAATACAAGAATAAAGTGTTTTGCATACTCACAAATGTAAACCTACTCTTGCTCACCCGTGTGTGTGTGTGTGTGTGTGTGTGTGTGTGTGTGTGTTATTAAGCCTTAAAAAAAAGGAAATTCTGTCATTTGCAACCACAGAGATGAGCCTAGAGGACATTATTCTAAGTGAAATAGCCAGGCAGAGAAAGACAAATACCACATGGAATCACTCATATGAAATCTGAAAAAAGAAAAGGCAAACTCAGAAACAAAGAGTAGAATGGTGGTTGCCATGGCTGCAGGTGGGGAGGGGAGAAATACAGAGAAGTTGGTAAAAAGATCTAGACTTTGGTTACAAGATGAATAAGGTCTGGGGATCTAATGTATAACATGGCAACTCTAGTTTGAAGTTTGCTAAGAGAGCAGGACTTAAATATTCTCACCAAATATAATAAAAAAGTAAATATGTGAGGTGATGGATGTGTTAATTAACTAAATGGGGAGGACTCCTTTCACAATGTAGACATAGCAAATCATCATGTTGTACACTTTATATATCTTCCTGGTCAGTTTTAGCTCAATAAAGCTAGAGGGGAGTGGAGTTCTAACTGTATGGACTAGTAACTTAATATTGGCCATGGGAATGAGCCTAGGATAGATCTATAAAGGGACAGAAAAAATAACAATAACATACACAGAGAAAACCAGGAGCAGGCAAGAATTTATTGTCCCTATTGCCAAGGTATTAGTACATTTGGGGGCAAGTTTGGGAGTGACACAGTAGTGTTCATCTCAACCCTAAATGCCAGGTAGGTTCAGTGTATTGGGCTACTTCAGAGGTTATGTTAGGTAGACAAGACACCACATGTGAAAGAAGATAGTACTCTCCAGATAGGCAGTTATTTGGGTCTGGAAGTTTCCACTTGAGCACCCTATCCGTGGGTAGAATACTGTGAGCCTAGGTAAGCAAGCCATTTTCACCAGGGCTCTGACCACAGAGACTAAAGCCTCCTCACTAGTCCGGGCTCAGAAATGGTGCTTGATTTCTGATTCATAGAACTAGCAAGAACCAAGCAGAAACCCTGTGCTCATGTGGAAGTTACTGATACATAGATATTGGAGCAAGGATTAAGGAAACATTCAATTTCTCGGGCTTGAACCAAAGCAAAATGTTGAAAAGAGGCCACTAAACCCATGAGCAAGGGGAGCATGACAGGAAAAGGTCAATTGTGCCCACAGTGCCAGGTAGGTGTAGTAACCAGGGCTGGCCCAGGGCTGGGATTGGCTGAGCAGGGAGTGTGTTTGCTGTGGACCCTCATCGTTAGAATTGGCCTAGGGCCAGAGAAAAGGAGTATTGCCCACTCCTTGCTTTGAACCCAAGTTGAATCAGGATGGAGAGCCCTATCTGTCCTTCTATAAATGGACCATGATCTTTTATTTTCCACACCTTTGCACTGTTTCCTCTGCCCAGAATTCCGGACCCTCTGTGTTTTGTCCTTATGATGAACTTCCTCGAGCCTTGGGTCAATGTTAGCTGCTTTGTGAAGTTTTCTCTGCCCTCTCCAAGGGAGTTAAATGTTCGTCCATCTATATCCTTTAGCACAGCATGTATATAACTAGATTTGCCTATATGTGTAAATAAGCAGCTAATAACTCAAGCTCAGGGACGGCGATGACATCTACTTATCTTTAATTCCCCAGAGCGTGACTCATTTCCTGGCGTAAGTTAAGTGCTTCATAAATGTTTGAATTTGTGAATGAATGAATGGAAGGAAGGACTGCAATCAAGAAGGACGATAGGAAGGAAGGAGATTTACTCTAAGCAACCCATTTATTCACATGTAAATAATTTATTTAAAGAGAGAGAGAGAGGAAGGAGGAGTAAGAGGAGAAGGAGGAAGACAAAGCTAGACTGTGTCTTCAATGTCCTGAAATTCTGAAGGAACGAGAGACAGAGGTAGAATATTCATCTTTGCTTCTCATTGAGGGTTATGACTTTGGAAAACAAAGCAGAATATTTGGCCCCCCAAATGGAGTGTAGTTACCAGAGCGTTGGGCTCCTGTAACACACCCAAAGCCCCTCGGGAAGATGAAGAGAAATGGCTTAGTAGGAGACTTGCAGCACCGGTGAAGATGGCTTTGTGTTTGACATAGAGCAGTGGAAGAAAAAGGACTAGATTAAAGCCACAAACCTCAATGCTACAAAAGAAACAGCAGCCACATGGAATGAAAACAAGAGGGGAAGTAAGACTATTGTTTCAAGAAGAAGTAGCTGGAAAAATGATTTAGAAACAAGTCTTGGGACTCAGATGTAGATATAAAAATGTAGAGAGCATGAGACATAAAGGGAAAGATTTTAAAACCAATATATTGTTGCAGGAAGATCATTTGAAGCAATGATAACAGGAATAATAGACAATTATAATCTTTTTAAAATCATAAATTATTATCCTTTCTAAATGATTTTTAGAGCCAAGTGTATATTATCTGTGTAAAACATTTGGAAGATGGAAAACAAATGTATGTAAATTTCAAGGTAACCTTTTAAATAGGCATATGTATGCACACACACTGACACACTATAACATACTATCATCACACTTAAGATATGATGTTTTTTATCCTGCCCTTTCATTTAACACTATGGTAATAACTCCTTTGTGCCAATAAATATTCTTTGGAAACATGTTTTGATTTAGATAAAATATTTTGTCATATAAATGGACCACACCATATTAAATATCCCTATATTTTGGGGGAGTTTTTCCAACTTTCATTTTAGAAATAAATTGTTATATTCATATAAATAAATATTTGAATTATTCCCTTGGTATATATTCAGAGAAATGGAATTACTGGGGAAAAGGATGTGGATAATGTTCATTTTAATGTTTTCTGATTATAAGAGTAATAAATGTGTGTTATATAGAATTTGAAAAATATAAAAAGTTACAAAGCATATTTTAATTCCATAACAATATTTTTAGTTTCTTTGAAATCCCTGTTGCTCTTATTCACCTCACACTCCCTCTGCTTGTCCATCTAGTCCTGCTCCTGCTCTCTCCTTTACCACTCTACTTCTATGTCCTCCTGCCCACTGGTTCCTGAACAGTTTCAGAAGTCTTCTGAAACTTAAGTTGATCCTCTTTCTTTTGTCCTGCAGCATGGTTTGGGCAGAGAGGCATGAGGACAGAGAGGTTCAGAGCCTGTCCCGGAACACACACACTGTCTGGTTTGAATCCCAGCTCTGCCATTTCTGAGCACTGTGACCTGAGCTACATTAGTTAAAATATCTCTAGGATGTAGTTTCCTCAACTGCAAAATAGAGATAATGGTCATGACTAATTTCTTGGGTGGTTGCGAAGAATAAATGAGCTATGACATGTAAATCATTTAGCATACAATCAAGAAATGTTAGCTTCAGATTTGGCTCTGTGTTGGCTTTGTTCCATTTATTTTCTTTTTCTTAACAAAGAGGAAATCTTTAAGGATTTTTTGAGCATAAACATGTATGTGAAAGATCCTATGAAATGGAAGCACCTTCCGGGTGTCCTTTTGAGTCACATCCTCATTGAGGTGAAGTTGATGGGCTTAATTTTCAGCACAATTCCTGATTCATAACCACCTACCATGGCTCTGCAAAACCAAGAGGAACTCAGTTGCCACCTTCATTACATGTCTGGGTCACAGGATGAGCACAGGTAGTCTCTGACAGTCCACAATGTATAGTATACACTCTACCAATATGGCTTCATCATTTTCCTGCCTGATTATTTTATTCAAAGTTGCTGCATAGCAATATCAGCCCCCCTCTACTTCCTAACAGAATGAAATGAAAAAATAAAGAGGGAAAGGTTGGGAAATGGATAAGATAAACAAGGACTCCAAAGAAACTAAAAATGTCATTATAGAATTAAAATATGCATTTAAGATAAAGAACAGGACTGACATTTTTATATATTTTGCTTATAGCTGTCTATATTTTCTAAATTCTTTGATTTTCTATCTCAGAACAGATTTAAAAAGAGATATAATAAAAGCAGCAAATAGAAAATGGAATTTTTAAAAATTCCTTTTATAGTAGCATCAAAAATATCGAGTAATTCTGCATAATATAATGGATGTGTTAGTACTTCAGAGGAAATATTATAAAATTTAATGAGAGACATAAAAGAAGATCTAAATAAATGGAGAGAAATAACATGTTCATGGATTGGAAAACTGAGTATTTTAATGATGTTACTCCTGCCAAATTGATCTAGCAAGTTAATGAAATGGCAATCTGAATACCAACACGCTTTTCTTTGGTAAATCAAAAACAAAAAAATGGTAAGTTAATTCAAAAGTGTATATGGAAAAGCTAAGAGCAGAGAGCAGCCAAAACATTCTGAAAGAAGAAGAAAGTGAAGGATTTGCTCTATCATCTTTAAAGACTTGTTGTAAAGAAAAAGTCATACAGAGAATGTAGTTTGGGCATAAAAATAAGTCATAAATCAATGGAATAGACTAGAAAACCCAAAAAACAACATATGCATTTATGGATGCAAGATTTATGACAAGGTAGTGAGAGAAAGTAACTATGGTAAAAATACTGCATTTTTAATGAATGAGGCTGGGATTATTAGGTGTACATATTTTAAAAATGAAATTTTACTTCTACAGAAGATCATATACAAAAAGCAATTTCTAGTTGATCATAGAACTAAATGTAAAAAGGTGATACTATAAAGTTTTTAGAAGATATTACAGGAAAATATCTTAATAATTTCTGATATAAGTTATTTTTAGACACAAATTATAAAGACAAAATTTAAGAAATTCATTGCATAAAAGATGCCATAAATGAAGTGGAAAAAATCACAGAAATAAAATATAGTCACAACATATAGCTGACAAAGAACTCTCATCCAGTAGGCACTGAATGAGCACCTTTTGGTTGACTCAGAGATGACATTCCTAAGGTAGGGAAGCTGTAGTTTAAAGAACAGGGTCCTTTTCTATGTTTTTATGTCATTGAGTTTGCTTTGTTTCCAGTTGGCATCCACATTGAGGCCACAGGCCAGAGTACTTAGTAGAAATTCCATTTATACTCTGATGTTTTATATATTCATATATATGGCATCATTTCTCATTTCCAGTTCTATCATTAGTTTTCACTTTCGTTTGTGTCTTCAAAGGTATTTTAGGGGTGATTTTAAGTTGTCTTGCCCAAACTTCAGGCCAAATTTTTTATAATCTTTATTATATGACTAGAGTCCTGGTGCACAAAATTCATGCATGGGGGGGGGGAGAGGGTGGTCCCTCAGCGCAGCCTGTACCCTCTCCATTCCAGGACCCCTTGGGGGATGTCTGAATGCAGGTCTGCCTAGACATGATTTTTCCTCATAACACACCAAAACAAGGTTTTCCTTTTGTCTTCTCTTTCTCAATTTATAGAGTTGCACAGCTGCAGGTATCTAAACTGGCAGTCGAACATCCCTCTCACAATCCGGAACCTCTGGCTCCTAACTGCTCACCTGCCTGATCGCCCCTAACCACTCTGCCTGCCTGCCTGGTTGCCCCTAACTGCCCTCCCCTGCCTGCCCAGTCGCCCCTAACTGCCCTCCCCTGCCAGCCTGGTTGCCCCTAACCACCTCTGCCTCGGCCCCCGCCACCATCACTTTGTCCGGAAGAATGTCCAGTCTAATTAACATATTACCCTTTTATTAGTATAGATTCCTTAGTATTGACATAGATTTATGATTTAGATATATTTTATATTCTTTATTCCAGTATTTCCTTAAATTATTACAATAGTTTTTCAGTGCTCCTACATAATATTTCTAACTGGATAATTACAGTTTATTCAGGTTGTAATTACTCTATAATTTCCCCATCATGGGGAATTTTAGATTACTCTCACTTTTTCATAATGGCAAAAACTTCAGTGAGATATCTTAGCTGGAATTTATAAACCATAAGATTATATTTTTAGATAAGTTCTCAGGAGTGAGATAAACTAGGTCAATACGTATACATCATTTTATGGTTTTAAAATGTATTGCAACACTCCTTTGCTACCAATAATATTTGAAAGTAAAAATGGCTTTGAAATTTAAAGTCAAAGGAGAAATATGACACATGATTATGACTGGGATTTAATAGTATGGGACTCTAGCCTGGATGTTCCTAACTAGACATGATTTTTCCTCAAAACACACCAAAACAAGGTTTTCATTTTGTCTTCTCTTTCTCAATTTATAGAGTTGCACAGCTGTAGGTATCTGAATTGCTTCCTACCTTAATCTAATTCCTCATATCTGATTCAGCTAGTGAAACTGTCAGCTTTACTTCCAGACATCTCTAACACCAACCCCTTCTCTCATCTCTGTTGTTGCCTACCTCTCAACTGAACAGAAGTGACAGTAACTTAACTGGCCTCTAGCTTTTCAGATTACCCCTTACACTGCCTCTAGAGATGTGTTCAACATCACAGATATCACCAGGCCATTCCACAACCTATAACCTCCAATGGTTCTCAGTGTGCATACAAAATAGAACCAGTCTTTAGCATGTCAACTAGGATTTTCACACCTGACTCCAACCACAGCACCAGTGCCATATTCCTATCCCTGTGACCTGTGTTCACACATGGTAATTATCCATTCTCCCACCACTTTTGTGATTGTTCCCAACCCCTATCAGATTTTCAGCATTTTTAGGAGAATTTTAGGTTAATGTCCTCACCCCTACCACCACACCTATGCATAGCACAAGACCTGGTACCCATGCGAGATGCTGAAGAAAACTGAATGGATTGATTTATGTACAATCATTACTCAAAAGATATTGAATTATTAGCATTTTAAAATGTAAGTAATTTGTGCTGGTGCAGAGGTCTATGTGTGATCTGAGCCCATTTGAGATTTTATAGGAAAACTTATCAGCGGTTCTCAACCTGTGGGTCGCGACCCCTTTGGCAGTCGAACGACCCTTTCACAGGGGTCTTCTGAGACCATCCTGCATATCAGATATTTACATTACGATTCATAACAGTAGCAACATTACAGTTATGAAGTAGCAACAAAAATAATTTTATGGTTGGGTCACAACATGAGGAACTATATTTAAAGGGCCAAAAGGTTGAGAACCACTGACTTAGATAAAGACAGAAGTCATGTTCATTATATGTCCTAAAAACACAAACTGGAGAGCTAATGACTTAGAAAAAAATAATTGGATTTAAAGATAAATTTGCTAGGTATAGTCAGAAATGCAGTGTTCAAAACAACAGCAAATTCTGCTGTCTATATCTTCAAAGTATTCCAAAAAGTTGACTACCTTCTAGCACCTTCACTGCTCACACATAGGTTCAAACCCTCATTGACCACCTGAACTATGGCAGACATTTAGACATTTAACTGGCCCCTCTCCTTCTCCCTTGCTTCATCCAACTGTTTCAATGCCCCTGACAGTGTGATCTTGTTAGAACATGAGTCAGATCCTGTATCTCTTTCAATCTAAACCCTCTCGTGCAGTGGTTCTCAACCTTCTGGCCCTTTAAATACAGTTCCTCATGTTGTGACCCAACCATAAAATTATTTTCGTTGCTACTTCATAACTGTAATGTTGCTACTGTTATGAATCGTAATGTAAATATCTGATATGCAGGATGGTCTTAGGCGACCCCTGTGAAAGGGTCGTTCGACTGCCAAAGGGGTCGCAACCCACAGGTTGAGAACCGCTGCTCTAGTGGATTCTCATGGCACTCAGTAAAAATAGGTCATTTTTATGATTAACCAGAATCTACATGACTCAGTTCCCATAACCTCTTGAACTTCATCTCCTACTACCCTAACTTAATTTACTCTGTCCAGCCACATTGACCTTTTTCTGTTCTTTGGACAGTCAATCATGCTCCTACCTCAGGCCCTTTGATATTTGCTGTTCCTTCTGCTTGCAATATTCTCCTCTCAGACATCCACATGGCTACTTATCTCACTTTCTCTACCATCTAAAGTTCCAACTCCCCCATCCCAATATTTAATAACCCCTTTTCCTGCTTTACTTTGGGGCCTGAACTCTTAATATCTAGAATATTCTATATGTTATTCTTATTCACTGTCTGCCTCCCCAGGAGAGAATAAACTCCATGTGGAAATGAATTTTTGCCATGTTTCTGTTTATTAATAATTTCTCAAACTTAGAACAGTGTCTGATAGATAGCAGAAACTCAATTACAAACTTAATCATGGACAACTAAGAAATTCTATGGAGAAGAGTAATAATTTGCTTTTTGGTTCAATATATTGCTTATCAAATGGGACAGGCATAACTTAACATGATTTAAGTTTTTAAGAACAGAGGCTGTGAGGGTTAAAAACAATAGAATTTCATGATGGAAATTATTACGGACTAAATGTTTGTATTCCTCCAAATTCATAAATTGACGTTCCAATCCCCAGTATAGCTGTATTAAGAAGATAAGGCCTTTGTAAAGGTAATTAAGATTAAATGAGGTAATAAGGGTGGGCCCCAATCCTATTGGTTAGTGTCCCTATAAGACAACAAAGGAAAGAGCTCTTTTTTCTTTCTCCACCATGTGAGGGAAGACACAGCAAGAAGATAGCCATTTGTAGGCCAACAAAAAAAAAACTCTCACCAGGAACCAAATTACCTCGTACCTTAATTCTGGACTTTCCAGGCTCCAGACTGTGAGAAATAAATGTCTTAAGTGACCAGTTTTCAGTGTTTTGTTATGCCATCTCAAGTAAACTTAGATAGACCCTGGCTGATGTTGCCCAATGTTTAGAGCACCAACCCACATACCGAAGGGTCATGGGTTCCATTTTCAGTCAAGGCCATGTACCTGGGTTGCAGGTTCAATCCCCAGGCCTGGTTGGGCGCATGTAGGAAACAACAGGTTGATGTTGCTTTCTCACATCAATGTTTCTCTCTCTCCCACTTCCTTCCCTCCCTTCTTCCACTCTCTCTAAAAAAATCAATGGAAAAAATATCCTCAGGTGCAGAGTAACAAACAAAAAAATTATCTGAGCTAATTTTCTTTCTTGACAGATAACTGAAGCCAGAGAAATTAAAGGTCCCAACATCAGTATAGAACAGAATTAAACTCAACATCCAGGTTGCTACTCAGTGCTTTCTCCACTTACTCTGCTGATTCTTACACCACTCTATTTAATATGTAATCAGTATAAGGCAAGGCTTCCCAAACCGCATTCCCATGGAACTCTGTTCTTCCAAAGGTATACCAGAAGTTTTGCCATTAGAAATTAATGATGGTGATTTTTTTCACAGTGTCTTAAAGGGGTGAGCAGGTATTTAATTAATTTTTTCCCACAATTGTGTTTTGTCAATAAATTATTCTTACACCTCTAAAAAGATTTTTTTAAAGGGGTAGAGGAATAATATTACTGGAGAAACACTGAACCATAATTCTCTAAAGTAATTCTGTCTTTGTGAGATGTTGAGGGTTACTACATACATTTAATATGGACACATTTCTTGCCAGTACAATTGATCCTAGTTCAAAAGGTAGAATGAATGCTACTCAGAATTTCACTATATTCCACAAAGAGCCCCATTACTTCTCAGAGCCCTGGTTCCTGGACAGGTTTGAAAGGCACTGATATCAAAGCATGACACAGCGGCTCAAAAAGCTACACCCAGCTGAGGCGGGATCCAGACAAGAGAAGCTTTGGAATCAAGGGGATCTCAGTCCCTCTGTGCGAGGGAGGCTGTATTGTAGCATATTCATGTTATTATATACGTTGCCTGTGCCTGGGTCCTTTATTTAAGGTTTTATGGACTAGCCTCCTGAGGTAACCTTAGATGAATGGCTATTTGTGAAGTTTCTAGGGGAACATGAATCTGTTTTTAGAATTTTGAAGGGCTGAAATGAAGACGAGAGAGTAGATTTATTTGGTATCATTCTAGGTACAAAGTCAAGCTCTATGCAGACACTACAGGGAAGTAGGTCTTTGACTCAATAGAGGAACAATTAGAGTTGTTATCCTGGAAAATGTTTTCTAATAAAACTATTAAAATGTAACCCTGGTTGGTGTTTCTCAGTGGTTAGAACATTGGCCCACATAACCAAGGGTTGCAGGTTCGATTCCTGATCATGGGCATGTGCCTGGGTTTCAGGTTCAATCCCTAACCTGGTAAGGGTGTGTGTAGCAGACAACCAACTGATGTGCCTCTCCTCTCACATCAGTGTCTGTCAGTCTGTCTGTCTGTCTCTCTCTCTCTCTCTTTTTCTCTTACCTTCTCTCTCCCTGCCTCCCTCCTTCCCTCCTCCTTTCACTCTCTCTCTCTCTTTAAAAAAAAAAAAAGCATTAAAATGTATTGAAAAGTACTGGAAATATTCCAGTCATCACCCTGGAATATGCAGAAGAAATTCTGTTTGGGAAGTGATTTAAGGCAGATGACCTCAAAAGGTCATTCCAAAGTAAAGGTTCTGCCATTCTAGGAATGCAAAGCCCTGGACCATTATGTATTATAATGAGGATGTTACAGTCACCTGCAAATGCCTGGTTTCTTTCTTGTCTTAGAAAGGGGAAAGGAATAATAAGCAAAAGGGTCTTGGATGACTGAAATGAATATGGAAGGGGAAGAAGAAAAGAAACTTCAAATATTTCACAATTTGCTTGAGTCCTGACCTGTTTCTCAGTGAGGAACTCTGAACTGAGATAAATTATATCCTTGGGGGCTGTGTGTGAATTCATGCCATGGATCTCTTAAAAAGTCAGTTACAGCCTTTAAGACTCTCAACTTTCACTCGGTTGCTGAGATGTTTAAGAATGCTCTAAAATGGAGGGGGGAAAAAACAGTGGAAGAAATACCTTTAAGGATGATATTTCAAATTATTGTTAATTGAAATAATTATTGCTATCTTAAATTGAAGAGTTAATGACATAGGATACCAAAAGCTTGAAAATTTTCTTTTAAGGTACAACAGACTTATCCTTACCACTTTTTCCTTTTAATGTTATCACTTAAGCAGTGGGAGTTTCACTTTTTTTCTTGTTGTTTCCCTCTTTTGAAATCATCTTTCTTATTTCTTGAATGAGTTTTCTTCATGACATTTTATTTCTACTCTGTTGAGTTTTCTTTTTTATTGATGCTTATAATAGTCTTTGCTCTTTTAAAAAAAATGTTTTATTCTTTTTTCTGTTTGAAAGGTCATTCCTGAATAAAATACATATCCTTAAAAAAAAAGATGAGGCATTCTGGCTTTTATATTAGACTAGTGGCCCAGTGCACAAAATTCGTGCAAGGGGCGGGGGGTTTCCTCAGCCCAGCCTGCACCCTCTCCAATCAGGGACCCCTTGGGGGATGTCAGACTGCCGGTTTAGGCTTGATCCCTGTGGAATCGGGCCTAAACTGGCAGTCGGACATCCCTCTCGCAATCTGGGACGCTGGCTCCTAACCCCTCTGCTTGGCTGCATGATTGTCTCTAACCTCTCTGCCTGCCTGCCTGATCCCCCCCTAACTGCCTCTGCCTGACTGCCTGATCACCTCTAACTGCTTTCCCTTGCCAGCCTGATCTTGCCCCCAACTGCCCTTCCCTACCAGCCTGATCTCGCCCCCAACTGCCTCTGCCTGCCTGATCACCCCTAACTGCCATCCCCTGCCAGCCTGATCTCACCCCCAACTTCCCTTCCCTGCTGGCCTGATCGCCCCTAACTGCCTCTGCCTCGGCACCCACCAGCATGGCTTTGTCCAGAAGGAAGTCGGACATTTGGAAGATGGCTGGTCAACCTGGTCTAATTAGCATATTACCCTTTTATTAGTATGGATAGATTATATAGGATAGGATTGCTTAAATGGAAGGGAGGGGGAGCCTTTTTCAGCAGGCGGAGATGCTCTTGGCAGACAAAAACACATAATCCCTACATCTGGACTGATAGCCAGCCATATGGCACTCTACTGCCAAATCGGTCATGAAAAAATGACACCTTACACCAAACAGCTGTTGCCCTTAAATTCCCTCCTCAGCCCCCACCTTAGGTTTTGCCTTTGCAGTTCACCCAGATTAGGTTCTGATTGGTTGGTTTCTATGCCAGTCAGCATCAAAAGCTCCGCCTCCTAGGAAGCCATTGGCTCCTGGCACTTCACCCAGATTGGGTTCTGACTGGTCAGTTTCTATGCCAGTCAGCATTTCCGGGCCTGTCTCTGGGCCTGATCAAGAAGTGAGGCTGATTAGCAGCCCCTGCAGAGGCCTGGAGAAAAACAGAGGCATGGCTGCTGGCAAAGCCCAGAGAGAAAGAGAGGGGCAAGGGCTGATCAACAGCTGCCACAGAGGCTGCGGATCAGACCCTGCCTCTCTCTCTGCAGGCCTCTATCCGGGCCTGATCCGCAGCCCCCTCGGTAGTCAGTGCTGGGTCGCTGAGCCGGCACCTGCTTTAGTCAGTGCTGAGTCGCCAAGGCAACCCAGCACTGACTTCCAGTGTTCGGTCAAGCCTTTGGTCATTGTGGACATTAGGGACCCTGGCTCTTTTCATATATATATTCCTTCACATTGTTTTTAATATTTTTATTGATTTCAGAGAGGAAGAGAGAGAGTGTGTTATAGAAACATCAATGATGAGAGAGAATCATTGATCGGCTGCCTCCTGCATTCTCCCTAATGCAGATCAAGCCAACAACCAGGTCATGTGCCCTTGACTGGAATGGAACCCAGGACCCTTCAGTCCTCAGGCCAATGCTCTATCCATTGAGCCAAACCAGTTAGGAATATTCCTTCACATTTTAAACTTCTTAGGATAAGAGTAATTCTGTACTGTTTTTAAGTACTAGTTTATAATGACTATGCATGAGTTGTTGGTATAAATTAGAATACAGCATGTGAAACCCAAATAAATATTTGCTTTCTGTACTTTGGGGAATTTATGGAGGAGGAGAAGGAAAACATTTACCTTCTTTAGGTTTAAAAATCATCATATTTGGAACATATAAACCTTCATATATCTCTCAAAGGAGAGCTTACATTTTTGAAAATTGGAATAGAAATGTCTAAATAAGGTCATCTTGAGAGAAAATAAGGTCATCTTGACCTTTATCTGGAAATGAAAAGTGGTCACTTAAAAGATCATTTAGAATGGCAAATATTTCAAGCTTCACCATTATAAACTCCCAAAGAGCTGCCTGCCCGCCCAGACCTCTGCATAAGAGGCATCTCTAAGGAATGGCCCCCAACAAAGTGATCCTGGGGACACACTTCCCATGGAATCTGCCTCTGGGGCCAGCCTGCTCATGTTCCCTTCCAGGGGCAGCCCTCTGAGGCGGGAGCTTGTGCATGGGCTGCAGCCTCATCCTTTCCAGCTTATTTCAGTGAATTCCATCATTTTTTCCAGGTCTTTGTAAGTGACAGGAAGAAAACAGATAACCTATCCATATGAAGGCATTAATCATTAACAGTGTCATATCTTTTCCCTCACAGTTTAATATTTGCATTATAAAAGGCTTTTTATGACTTAACATTAAGTGGCACATATACATATAAACTTGTGCATGTGACCAATCTTTTTCTCACAACAGTAATATACATTGACATTATATTTACCTCCTACAATTTTCTGTTAGTGCATCCCTCAGTGTTTTAAATAATACATTTTCATTCCAAATTATCTTTCAAATGTTTGTGGATCTAATCCCATCTCTATTATAGAGCTTATTTAGACATACACATTTATCTTTTTCTTTCTTTCTTCCCCTTTATTTTATTCTTCTCTTGTTCTAATTTGCTCTTACACAGACCTTCCACCATTTGATGAGATTAGATATTTTAAAGAATTTTGAAGATAATAGGAACTGCGGGAATACTTTCACCTCAGTCCTGCTTCAGCATGAAGTCCCCAGTCTATCCCAAAACTCACTATACATTTAGTTTTCAAAATTGTATTGTCAGCTTTTGATTACTATGCCACTGAAAATGTATGTTTATTCCTTTATTCAGTGGTTTCTAAGCACAGACAGGTAGCAGTATATTATTTTTCTACTATGGTGGCCACAATTTGGAATGAATAGAAGATAGATTATCTGTTGAAGAAATAATTTTTATACACAATTTACTCTATTATCATCATGTTATATTTTCTTCTTGTACTTGAGTCACCCAGAGAATGTTTTAGGGTCAATAGAATTAAAAATAAAACGCATACCACTCAGGATTTAAATCCTGGAACAATTACTTGATATTAATGCCCAGCTAGAAGAGCCGAGACTATTATCTGTGGAATTTCAATGTGGGGACAGAAGAGAGTATCAGCCCACTGATCCTTGATAGGTTAGAGGTCATGCTTTAGTTGCAATGAGGTCACAGCGATGCCCAGTTTCCTAATAAGAGAGTTAAGCTTTGGTTTGAAAATGTTCCCAAAAGGGATAAATATATGATAAAATCTAAGGAGCTATTGTATATTCTTCTTTTGGAACACATATAAGAATTCCCTTACTGGAACATGCCATAGTTTCCCCTCACAATATCCCATACGTGAAAAGGAGAAATTTGCAGAAGATTCCAGTTACACACATTCATTACAGAGACTTAGAGGTACACTCTCCCAAGCATTTTTAGTTTCCTTTAATAACCTATTACAAATCAGATATTCAGGTAGATTTCCTAACACTGTGTATCAGTGGGTTGCAGCACCTTTTAGAATCAGAACAGAAGACATTCACCAGAATAGCTTTAAAGAGGCCAGTAGGAGAATTACCAAAATTATTCTTTTCTTGTTATGAAATTAGCATGTAACCAATGTTTCCCTGTAAATTATGTATCCATTTCAACGAGGATGCACCCTCCAGATATTAGTGCATGAAAAATTCAGTTAAAAAAGTAAACTTACACGCACGGTAATTCTCCAGAGCCGTTTCATGTCTTGCCAAAGCTGGTTTTGTTGGTGTGACTCAGCACATCCTCCTGGGCCCATCCTCTGAGTATTTTGGGGCATAGAAGGAGTGAAGGAAGGAGCAGGGAATAAAAGCAAATATAAGATTTTGACGAAAATGAATAAATATTGTGTGAATGTCACATGATTTAGAGCAGGGGTCCTCAAACTTTTTAAACAGGGGGCCAGTTCACTGTTCCTCAGGCTGCTGGAGGGCTGGGCTATAGTTAAAAAAAAAAACTATGAACAAATTTCTATGCACACTGCACATACCTTATTTTGAAGTAAAAAAACAAAACGGGAACAAATACAATATTTATATTTGCATGTAGCCTGCGGGCTGTAGTTTGAGGACCCCTGATTTAGAGAAATGGTAAATTTCATGTGTGCCATTTATGTTTATAAATGTTGATCTACAAATAAAGGAGAAACCTAGGAGAGAAAATGTTCCTCTCTATGAATAAAAGGGCAAAAGCAAATAATAACCCCTTATAGGTGGATGGTTTGTGGTTTATACTATGAAACTTCACTTTTTCAAGTCTTGTCTCAGGTAGCAGTCCCCAGGTATAGGAAGACAGGTACTCATATAACTGCTACATGACTGGATAAAGCTATGTTTTCTGACTCTGAGGCTTGTATTTAAATTTCTATGCCATTCTTTGAGAATCCAGACTCAGAAGTTGATGTATGTACTAGTAGTTGAAAGTAAGCTAGGAATGTGTTGGCAGAGTAGTGAATGTTTTAGCAGAGTAATAGGTGTGGGTTTTCTTCTTCATTATACATTCAGCATATTTTTAATTAGATTTATTGGGATGACATTGGTTAATAGGATCAAAAGTAATAGGTTTTGAAGAGTCTGTGTGACTGCCTTAAACCTACTGTCTCCTTGCAGCTTATCAGAAGTTCACCAAAACTGTATTTTATTCAATTGGTTTTCCTTCATGGGCATTTTAAAAATTGGACACAAAAGCGTCACACTTTACTTTTGATAAAATTTAGGGGTCCTTGAAACATAATTTCTTCCCCTTACACAGAGTGAGTTTAGGTGTCATTATTTTTTCTATTTCCTTAGGCCACAAAGTCATTTCTCCACATACCTTGTGTAATTCCTGCAGATGATTTTCAAGGGGTCTTTTGGCATGTGCAATTATTTATCATCAAATGTTTGTAAATGAAAGTGCAGGAGATGAGACAGAATATAGACAACTAATCTCAAGGCTGCTCTGAATGACAGGCTCAGAGGCAACCTGGACATTTCCAAAGGAGCAAAATGTCAGCCTGCAAAATTGCCTCTCCTAGCTTGATAGCGGTCCTCATTTTTCAAAAATGAAGATGGAAATGATTTGCAAGCCATCCTAGTAGAATTGGCAACAGCTGCCTCCCTATATACAATTCATTAATATATATGCATGCATAATTTTTAAAAAGCTACAGGAATTATTTAAAGATTAACATGTTTCGAGAAAAACTTTTGCTTTTCTGTGAATATTTCTGAAGTCAGTATGTAAACCTATGCAAATCTATACCTAGCCACTGAATATCCAAATACAATTTACTTAGGAAATGAAGTTTCTTACCTGCTGGTCCTTAAGGTTAATAGCTGGTTTTAGTTTGAATTCTTGAATGGTATCCAGGACCAAAAATGAATGAATAAATGGATGGATGAATGAATGAATGAATGAATGAATGAAAACATGAACATGTTTTCATTGCTGCTGTCAGCAAGTGAAGATTCAGTTTGAGTTTGCCTCGGTTTTATTTGAGACCCCCTCCCCCAGTCCCAGTGCATTGCAAATGCCTATTTGATGCTTTGCCATGCACTTCTTCTCACAAAAAAATAGGATCCCTAAGTCTATCACATAGAATAGCAGTATAAGAAGTGGAACCCGCTAAATAACAAGGCTTTAGAGCTTGTATCCCAGGATGTGTGTTTTATTTTTTGTTTTTGAGTATGAAAGATAGGCTAGGAGAGGGAAGGTGTTTTTGTTCTCTAGCTCTAAAATAAAGAAACAGAGGTCCAGAGAAGTCACTCAGTATCACTTTCTGGGTGAAACTCTGTCCCCATTGCTCCCCAAATGGTTACAGAACATTCAGTACAACAGGGACCACTAACTTAGTTGTTTCTTTCACCAATGTATCAAGGTGAAAAGAATGAAAAATACATATTTTTATATTTCCATATGGTAGTGCTGATATTTTCTTTGGATACTTTTATGATACTAGAGAAGCCTTTTGGATTGTCTTTATAACTGCTAAAAATTAGTTTACTTAATGAAATCGAATTATTACCTGTAGACTGCTGTCGATAGACAACTGGACACGGTTCAAGATCTGGGCTCAAGTCTCAGATCAGTCACTTTTGCTTGTGGTAACAATAAACAAGTCACTCAACTTCTCTGAGGTTCAGCTCATTCACCCTTAAGAGGGGGAGATTGGACTTCCTGAGGCTGTGACCATGGCCCAGGCCCACCAGTGCTGGACCAGGGGTTGGAAAATGTTGGGGAGGGTGCATCTCTGGTGACAGTGAAGTTGTTTGTCTTTGCACTCCCCTATGATGGCAATGCCCTGAAGACAGCCCTTCTGGCATCTCCAGTTCCAAACCTAAGGAATGGCTTGGAAGAGCTCCCAGAAGAATGGGTCCTTCTGGTTATTGCCCAGAATCAGACCAGTTTTGAGATTAAATCACAAGGGAAAGAGGACCTTAGAATTCTCACAGTTGAAACAGCCTTGTCTGTACCTCATAGAATCTCCATCCAATGCTGGGTGACTGTGACTTACAGTCTCTGTCTGGGGTCAGGACGTTAATTCTGTATCATTCTATGTCCATTAGAAAGGTATAGGCATCAACTTTACCATGACAGTGATTTCAAAAGAAAAATACGTTTTAATAGAAAATTAGAAATAAATAAAATGAAGAATTTGGATTCAGTGAGTTCTAATGTCTTTTCTAGATTCAAATATATTTGCAAGATCAAAAAGATGCAAATGCAAAACAAGAGGCTGTAACCCAAAGTTCGGAAAGTATACCTTGCAGCCAAAGCATTCTATTTATATTTTGTCTAGTTACATCACTTTTTCTCCCAATCATAACCATTGCCCCACCCACCCATTTTAGTCTCTCTCTCTCTCTCTCTCTCTCTCTCTCTCTCTCGCTCTCTCACTCTCTCGCTCTCTCGCTCTCTCCTCTGTCTTCTCAGGTACCTACCATCTGGTTGAATAGTAACTATGTATGTGCTAACCAGCTCTGGTTTTCACTTAAACAATCCTTAGGCTGTAATCAAGAAAATAATACTTAATGTTTTAAATTAATATGGGAATTTAAATTATATTTTTAGGCAAGTTGGAACTTGTGGGATCATGTAATTAGTAGTAAGTTCGTGGAACTATATTATAACTCCTTTTTCTTCAAAATTACAGGTTTTTTCAGAGAGCTTAGTTGCTGTTGTTTCAGTATGGTTTGATTTGTTTGTTTATGAATTTGTGGAGATATTTAAGATTTTGCTTTAAGAATATTTTTTCATAGAAATTTAGAAGATTTACCATTACCTGGGCCTCTGAGTGGTTTGGTTCCCTCCAAATGAAATGCATATTGAGGACAAAATCCTTTTTGGTACTTATATTAGTGTCCTGGGTTGCTTCAACAGCGGAGATTTCTTCTCTCTGAAATCTGGAAGCTGGAATCCGAAATCAAGGTGTTGGCAGACTTAGTTTCTTCTGAGGCTGTGAGGAGAATGTCTTCATGCCTCTCGCCTAGCTTCTGGGGTGTCTGGCAATCTCTGGCCTTCCTTGGCTTGGAGACATATCACCCTGTTATCTGCCATCATGGTCAGATGGCATTCTCCCTGTATGAAGGTTTATCTCTATGTCTAAATTTCCTCTTTTTGTAAGGACACCAGTCATTGGATTAGAGACCAACCTAATGACCTCATCTTAACTTATTGCATCTACAATGAACCTATTGCCAAATAAGGTCACATTCTCAGGTATTAGGGGTGAGGATTTTAATATATGAATTTTGTAAAAATACAGTTCAATCCATAACAGTGATCATTTATCACAATAAAACCAAGCAAAAAGAAAAAATCAAAGATACAAAGGAAAATTGTATCCATGTGTCTCTACAATGTTCTAAAATTGTGACCTCTGAGAATATTATGAGGAGACTATGACCTTTGACTTTTCATATAAAGCAGATGATTTGGTATTACTACTGTGTTTATTTAAACATATATATCTTCTTTAAGGAGATTGAATTTGGCCATTATCTTTTGCCTGACCACATATGCTATTCCTATATTCATTGATGTAGCAGATGTGTGTTGAACACGTGAGTTTGGGGCCATGTTCTGGGCACTGCCGATATTATCAGGAGTTGAAAGGGATTCTGGTCCTATGGAGCTTATAGTCTAGGGCAGTGGTCGGCAAACTCATTAGTGAAAAGAGCCAAATATCAACAGTACAACGATTGAAATTTATTTTAAGAGCCAAATTTTTTAAACTTAAACTATATAGGTAGGTACATTGTTATTAACTTAATTAGGGTACTCCTAAGGCTTAGGAAGAGCCACACTCAAGGGGCCAAAGAGCCGCATGTGGCTCGCGAGCCGCAGTTTGCTGACCACAGGTCTAGGAGAGAGAGAGAGATTAATTAAATAATGATATCACTCAATGTAAACCACTATCTGGACAGTACTAAAAAATAAAGTATGGTCTGGTACTAAGAGGTATAAAAGGTGAATTTAAACTCATGGAGCTGTTTATTATTGTTCAGTCCAATGAAGCCCCCCCCTAGAGAAGTGATGCTTCCTCAGGCTGGGATCTGAAGGTTATATAGGTGTTAACTTTGTAAAGAGTGATGGGGGTATTTCAGGCAAAAGGAACAGTAGGTACAGCAGCCCAGAGGCATAAGGAAATACCCATCCATAGTCCTGGCCACTATGGCTCAGTTGGTTGGGTGTCATCCCATGCACTGAAAGGTTACCAGTTCGATTCCTGGTCAGAACAAATGCCAGGGTGTGGGCTCAATCCCACATAAGGGGTGTGCAGGAGGCAGCCAATGGATGTTTTGCTCTTACATTGATGTTTCTCTCTCTCCCTCTCTCTTCTTCTCTCTCTGAAAACCAATTTTAAATCTTTTTTAAAAAAGAAGAACACCCACTCATAAAAAAAAATTGTGTGGCTGGAATGCAAAGATCTAGAGTGAGCAGAGTGGGAAATGAAATGAGAGAGATTTAAAGGGGTCTTTATTTTCAGAGGACGGGAAACAGTTGAAGAATTTCCAGTAGACATGTGGCATAATGGGATTTGTATTTGAAAAAGATTATGCCAACAGCAATGTTGAGAACCAATTCAAGCCAGGCTTGAGTGATTGGCAGACTGTTGCAGAAGTGCAGCTAAGAGATGACTATGGCTCATAAGAGAGTGGTGATGATGTCTTCTGATAGAAACCCTCACTTTCAATAGATATCAGTAGGTCAAATGAACAGATACTGTGACTGAGTGAGTGTGAGGGTCAAGGATGAACAAATCATCAGGCATGAGTTCTCATTTCTTGTGTACAAAAACAAGAGTAAGAATACTGAAAGAGGACCAGCTTTGTGAGGGAAAACCATGATTCTGTGTTTGGAAATGTTGAGTTCAAGGTGGCTTTGAGATTCCATGATGCAGACAGTAAGTGGATAATTGTGCACTTCCATCGGGGTCTTAGAAGCAGGTTTTGGAAAGATGTACACACTCTGGGGTCATATGTGTACAGTTGACAGAACGTGTATGTTGTTGTCCTAGGGAGAGAAAATACAGTGATAAGAGTTTCTAAAATCATCTTTGAGACATTCCTAAACAGGAGATGATATTTCAATAGACAGAGTAGCCAAAGGAAACTCAAGTGAAGCCAAGAGACAAAGATGGCTCAGGAAGGAAGGAGCCAAATGTTGCTGAGAGGTCAGATGAGATGAGAAATGGCAGTAAACCCAGTAAACTCAAACATGGAGTTACATGGCACCCTCCAAACCAGAAATCAGGAGGCTGTGATCAGAGCCAAAGATGCTCGAAATGACAATGAGATGTGGTAGAGATGAAAAGATGTCAGATGGGTTAACTAGCTAAAGTGAACAGGAAACAAGGGGAGAAATCATTAGCAACCATATTCTTAGATGAGCAATCTACATACTCTAGGATGCAAACCAGGCCCAGAGACTTGAATCACTGAGGAGGAGGTGGGACAGGTCAGGGAGACAGCAAGGAGACAACAAAGAGAGTGATATGCCAGATGACACTGAGCATGATACAAGGAATCCAGGAGTAAGGATGTGGCAATGGAAAGTCAGACCTCAGTCCCACCAGCAACCCCAGATCACCAGGACTGGAGAGAAGCAGCCAGCCTGTGAGAAGTCTGCCGAGGTGAAGCTGCCTAGGGAGTAGATCTAGGACACAGAGCTGGAAGGAAGTGTTGGAGAAAAAGGATAGAGAGTGTTAAGGGTTTCAGAAACTATAGTAGAAGGATTTCAAGGGTCATTGGGTTCAGAGAGGGAAGAACAGACCAGATTATAAGGATGACTAGAGGCCCAGTGAACGAAATTTTGTGCACTGGAGGGGTCCCTCAGACCAGCCTGTGTCCTCTCACAGTCTGCCAGCAGTAGGACATCCCTCTCATAGTCTGGGACCCCTCGCTCCTTACCACCCACCTGCAGCGGTGGTGAGAGAGGCTCCCGCCACCGCCGCTATGCTCACCAGCTGTGAGCCTGGCTAATGACTGAGCAGCACTCCCCCTATAGGAGTGCACTGACCACTAGGGGGCAACTCCTTCATTGAGCATCTGCCCCCTGGTGGTCAGTGCGCATCATAGCGACTGGTCATTTGGCCATTTGGTCAATTTGCATATTAGGGTTTTATTATATAGGATGATTTAGCAGAGAATGCAAGCCTGAGGATGGTGCAAACAGAATTGCGAGGCTTGTGGACATCAGCTCTGGTACTGCAGGTGGCTGGAGAATTTGTCACCCTCAGCAGGGATGAAAGTGGTCCCAGGAGTAAAAGTGTGACCTGGTGGTTTAGGTTCAGCAGGTGTAGGTCACAGGAAATGTCCACAGAGGCAACCGAATTTTCAGACAGTTTTGTAGATAGGATTCTGTACATTAAAAAAGAATAAATGGTTGGGGTGACACACAGTCAAGTTCAAATATTAAGTCTGTGCAAAGAAATTCCAAAATAGTCACTTTGCACCAAATTATAAAAGTAACCAATGGCTTGAATTATTTATAATTTTAGTTATTTTTGTATCATGTACCTATGTATAGCCTAGAGCTGTACCTTAACAAAAAGCTACAATATATACCTATTTGGAGTAGTTATGGGAAATGGGAGTATGAGATGGTAATTTTTGAAGATGTTTGGAAAATAGGCTTGTAAATTGGCAGATTTTTCACACGCACACAAACACACATACACAAAACACTGCAAGAAAGCTGGCTATTAACATCCCATTAGTAAGACCTTTTTTCATTTTATAATTAGCCAACCACATTAGGCAATAATGAGAATTAGTAATCACATTATTAGAGAAATTAGATTTCAAAACAACATTTAATGCATATAATGTAATGAATATGCAAAAGGTATGAGTTGCTTAAGTAAAAGTGTAAATTCTTGGTACTCCTCCAACCAAAAATGATTCAGGATGAGCTGAAATGCAGACTTACTTTTCTCAACTCATGAAAGTACATTCTTTTTGCAATTCCTGAAGGACTGCATTTACATTGCAAGGCAGATGAATTTTGTATGGGTTGAGCTTGTATTCTGAACAGGATGCATTGCATTTATATAAAACTTTGCTACCAGGAATGGCAACTGAAATGATTGTCTCCCTGGTTACCTGCAATCCTTGGGTTGCTTAGTTTGTTGCATATTTAAGAAACCCACAACTAACTCTAGAGTTTCAAACATCTACTTGGGTGTGTAGATTTCTGTCAACTATGTCGTTTGATTAAAACTGAATTGCCCTAGTCAATTTTTTGTATTCTCCTGAAGAAAATAGGCAACCTTTTGTAGGAAATATAACATCTGATTTCACCTTCTATAAAATTAGAGCATTAAAATAGGGCCCTTGCAGGCTGTGGAAGTATAGTTTAGATGTACTTACCACTTATTTGCCAGGTGATCTAAGAAATGCTTAGGGAAGTTGAAAGACGTGACTAAGTTCCTGCACCCAGACCATGCTTTTTTGGTGCGTATGCTCTTTGCTGTTAAGAGTCCTGACATGAAAATCTTAGCTGGGAATTGCATCGTAGATGATCTCTTCATTTCCAGGGCTTTAATCTATATGCTAATGCCAAATGCATATCTCTGGCACCACCCTTTTCCCTGAGCTTCAGATTTCTATATCCAACTCGCTATCCACATCGCCCTTCCACTATCTAATACTCATCTCAGTATTGGCATATTGGCCCCACTTGCCCTGCTCCAGCCTTGGCCATTTTGGTGAAAGGAACCACCATGCACCCAGATACTGATGCAAACAACTTAAAGCCTCTTCCCTTTCTCTCTGCCCCCACATCTCATGGTGACCCTCATAAGCCATCCAATAGGACATATTTTAAAGTTAAAAATGAGGTCCTGCCACTGCCAACTTTATGATCCATCCTAAATGTAACTTCTCACCATGTTCCAAACCACTATCGCCTCTCACTTTCACCAGCGTAGTCACCTCTTGTCAGGTCCTTCTGTGTCCAAGCTGGCCTTCCTTCTGATGACACAGAAGGTATTTTTTATTCTAAAATACAAATCCGATCACTGTTCATAATTATCTGGTAGATTTCCCTAACGGTCTTATGGTCGACAAACTGAGGCTCGCGAGCCACATGCGGCTCTTTGGGCCCCTTGAGTGTGGCTCTT
>NW_005871099.1:5621100-5671230 GCF_000147115.1 Myotis lucifugus | reverse complement strand
GAGAAGCCTTCCTCAACCACCCTATATACAATAGCTCATAGTTTGCCCTGGAACTCCCTCCCACCCTGATCTCTTTCCTTCATCCTAAAAATCACTGTGAGATTATATTCTCTTTTTTTAATTAAATTTATTGGAATGACAATGGTTAACAATATTATATAGGTTTCAAGTATACATTTCTATGACACATCATCTATATATTATATTGTGTGCCCACCACCCAGAGTCAAATCATCTTCTCTCACCATATATTTGACAGAGGAATTTCAAAATATTTCTGGGTTCTTTAACCCATTTACCTTTACAATCCCCCCAAGCCCCTTCCCTCTGGTAACCACCATACTGTTGTCTGTGTCTATGAGTTTTTCTTTTGTTTGTTTGTCTTATTTGTTCATTTGTTGCTTTCAGTTTTATATCCCACATGAGTGAAATCATATGGTTCTTAATTTTTTCTGTCTGACTTATTTCACTTACCATGATATGCTTAAATCCATCTATGTTGTCACAAATGGCAGCATTTCCTCTTTTCTTATGGCTGAGTAGTATTGTTCCATTGTATATATGTATTGCATTTTCTTTATCAAATCATCTAGCAAAGGCACTTCAGTTGTTTTCATGTCTTGCCCACTGTGAATTTGTCTGTTTATTTTCTGTCTTTACCACCAGGACATAGGTGGGAGGAGCTTGGCTTTGCTCACTACTATATCCTTTGTACTTACATATAAGAGTAGAGTCCAATAAATAATCCTATATAATAAAAGGCTAATATGCAAATAGAACGAACGGCGGAACAACCGAACAACCAGTCACTATGACGTGCAATGTCCACCAGGTGGCATGTGCGGAACATCGTGGGTGTTGGTCGCAGCAGGATGGTGGGAGCAGGTCAGCGGGGGTGCCAGACCAAGGTGGGGTGCCAGTCGCTGTCATTGGGGTGAGTCTCTGGTGGTTACTGAAAATTATTAGCTCCCGCGTGCTGCAGTGCCACCCGGAGCTCGCACCCACTGCTGGTGCCTGGCACCGTTCCCGATCACTCGGCAGCATCAGCGGGTGTGAGCAGTAGCTGCCGGCCCTGATCACCCCTGAGGGCTTCTCCACCTCCCCCTGTTCCTGAAGTGTGATTGGGGCAGCAGCTTCCACTCGCACCTGCTAATAGCACTGGTACCACTTGCTGGCGCCGGCCCCAATCACTCCATACTGTCAGCAGATGCAAACAGGGCCAGTGCCATCAGTGCATGGGAGCAATGGCAGCAGGAGAGAGGCTGCTGGCAGACAAGGGACCGGGGGCTGCAGTGGATGGGCCAAGACCTGCCCCTGTGCCTACCGCAGCTTCTCGGCCCACAGTTCCTTTCAATGTGCACGAATTCATACACTGGGCCCCTAATTGTTGAATAAAGAGTAATAATATACTTCTTCCATTATAATTTGATTTTTAAGCTCTAAACATTATCAGTTGATTCAATTTTCTGATATAAGAAGATCTACTTTATTGTGTTACCTCCTACTTTCTCTACTCCACTCTACCAAATATTATTATTTGCATATTGTTATAATTGTCATTTACATGGTATTCTATAACTTGAGTCTCACAGTTATTTAGATATAATTCTACAGTTTGCAGATTCAGTGTGCCTCACTCTTTCTTTTGCCACAGCTATCTTATCTATCTCTTTATGGAAGTTTATTTGTTGTTTTGTTTTGTTTTTGAAGAAATGCTCATGAGAGTTACATTCCCAGAGCTCTTGTTTGTTGGGAAATATATACTGATACCTACATAGCTGTTTTTTCTGAGTATGACAATTACTGATCATACCTCTTTTCCTTGTGGATTTTTTTTATACAGGATTCTACTGTTTCCTGGAACTATTTATTACAACTAAGAGAATTAAGGCCACCCTGATTTTTTTCCCTTTTCTTTTGTCTGTATAGCCACACATTATTTTTGCTATTATTGTCCAATAAATTCACTACCACATTCTCATTTTTTATCAATTTCTACAAGTATTCACTGAACATTTATACTTTCTATAGACATAAGTCACTTAGAGGGCTATGGTCAGACTTTTTATCTGCTTTGTGGTGCTTCTTTTCTGACATGTGTTTCTTTCTCTCTCCTGTTCTCTGCACTTTTTAAAAATGTAGGCAGTATCCTTGCCTAAATTTTGCATACATCTCATGTTCTTCCTTTTTGGTACTACTCATCACTGGACAGGGAACTCTTCCTGTTCCAGCTCTTTGCAGGAGGCAGGTGAGGAAAAGGGGTAGGGTCATAACTCAGGACAACACACTGCAGTTCTTCCTGAAGTCTTCAGTGTCCTCATACGTGTGCGTCTCTGCCCCGGGCACTGACTCTGCTCCAGCTGGCCATGTGGACTGTGCAGTGCCAGTTTCGTGTATAGTCCTGGAGCTCTTACTGCTTTTCAATTGGCAAAAAAAGAGGTAATGTCAGAAACAGGTGTCATACACAAGTTTTCTCGTCTGCCACGAGGATCCTCTGGCTCCAGAAAATGTGACATGGCTGTTATTTCCTCATTCAGCATTCTCTTCCCTACCACTGCTTGGTACCCAACCAGGCACAGGGAGCTTGGTCCACAGACCACAGACCTGAACCTTGTTGTTCCAAGCTGTTTATTTTCTTCCACTGAAGATATCACCTAATTAGAAGGATTCTTTGCTCTACCAACTCTACATTCTACTGGAAGTAAGGCCACCTCTCTGTGCCCCTTACCTGCCTGCCCTGCTCACAGTTTTTCCTTCATATGTGGTAGTATGTTCTTTAGCATTTCCAGGTTTTATTAAAGACATTTCATTTTTTATGACTTTTGGAGAAATAACTTACATAGTATACAGTTCACCAATTTAAATATATCACTTAATGGCTTTAATATGTTCTTAGTTGTACAGTCATCACCACAGTCAATTTTAGAACATTTTCATCAACCCAGAAAAGGAACCTCAGGCCTGTTAGTAGTCATTGCCTATTTTCCCCCAACTCCCCAGCCCTAATCAACCACTAGTCCACTTTCTGTCTCTATGGATACATCTATACTGGACAGCACTTACTAAGAGAGTGGTAGAAGACATGGCTACAAAGTACGTTGGCTACAGCAGGAGGCTGCTCCAGGATTTAAAAAAAAAAATGTTTTGTGAGTGATCCATAACGAGGAAAACCCTCATGTAGATAACCAACAATCGAAAATCCATAAAACCACAGATGGCAAAAAAGCAAGCAAGCTTCTCTATAACAGCGCAGCTGGGTGAGCAGGCACAGAGGCGCTGAAGGGGATTCATGGCATGACTGCAGCCAAGGTGATTAGTCTGTAAAAGCTCCGTGCTGGTGCCCTCCTGCAGCATGTTTCGTTAACATCTTTAAAAATGTTTCCGGCCCAGCTGTTTCATGTAAGGACGCAGACTTTTATGACTTCTGTTTTTGAGTCTCATTCATTATTTTACCACCATTAATAAAGAGTGGATCTTAGACCACTGAATGTTCTAATTAGTTAATGATCAAAATCCTGGAGATAGTTTCAGTAATTGAATGGATTAAAGACCCCAGAAATATCTTGAAATTCCTCTTTCCAGGCTTATTTGCTGAGTGTCAGTCCCACTCAACTAGCTCTCACTTAATCCCACCCTGATGCTCTGTTGTTACTTGCTATTAAGTTATAAATCATATCCTACTGTTTATAATTCTAGTTGGAAGAGCACAGGCTCTCCCTGATTTCATCTCCATAATTAATTTTGGAAGAAATTATCTCAATGAAACACCTATATTTAGTCATGATCTTATATTATAATGAACTAGAGGCCCAGTGCATGAAATTTTGTGCACTGGGGAGGGGGTCCCTCAGCCTGGCCTGCGCCCTCTCACAGTCCGGGACCCCTCAGGAGATGTCCGCCTGCCGGCTTAGGCCTGCTCCCCACAGGCAGACATCCCTCTCACAGTCCAGGACCTCTTGCTCCTTACCACCCACCTGCAGCAGAGGCGAGAGAGGCTCCCGCCACTGCTGCTGCACCCACCAGCTGCGAGCCCAGCTTCTGGCTGAGTGGCACTCCTCTTGTGAGAGAGCACTGACCACCAGGGGGCAGCTCCTGCGTTGAGCGTCTGCCCCTGGAGGTCAGTGCGCGTCATAGCAACCGGTCATTCCACCGTTCGGTCGACTTGCATATTAGGGTTTTATTATATAGAATGGTTTTAGTCCTTCTTTGGAACAGCTTCTTAATTTACCTTCCTGTTTTATGATGACCTGTTCAGTTTAATATTCTGCCTTTCAGATTCCCTTACAGCCAACCAAATGTATTCTTATAGACCACCAATGACAAGGGTATTTACTAATAGGTGATATTTGATTTAACACATTACTCAGTCAAGCAATATATTTGGAGGGGTTACATTTCCCTTTTAAGCTACTCAACAACCAGCATTCCCTAAAGTATCTTCCACAGAGTACTATTTATATAGGATTTTAATAACTATTTTATCAAAATAAGTTTAGGAAACATTGAATATAATAAAGTTAAGCAGGTTGTATTATTTTAGGAGTTATCAGAAATCTGAAGAGTGCATTAACGAATCTCTGAGAGGAATCCTATCTAATAAAGAGGGAATATGCAAATTGACCATCACACCATCACAAAGATGGTGGTGCCCATAGCCACAACATAGCGGCGCACAGTCCCCTCAGCCCCGCCGGAGTCCCCCAGTCCTTTCAGCTCCACTTGGGGGGGGGGGGATGGCAGGTGCATGGTGTGGCCGGACCCGCCTTCAGCCCCCAAGCCGCCCAGGGCCAGCCGGAGGTTCAGGCAAGCCTCGGATGGTGGCTGCCCAGCTGCCCAGGGCTGCCTGAGGCTCAGGTAACCAGGGCCGGCTGAGGCTTGTGCAGCTGGCCATGGCAGCAGCAGAGGTGTGATGGGGCGTCGCCTTCCCCTGATCGCCAGGTTGCCTCCCGCTCCTGAGGGCTCCCAGACTGTGAGAGGGGGCAGGCCTGGCTGAAGGAACCCCCTCCAGTGCATGAATTTTCATGCACCGGGCCTCTAGTATTATGTAATGTAATTCCCAATATTTTTCATTGAGCATCTAGCAGGACAGGGTTCTGAAAAATAGCCTTTGCGTGATGTCCTAACATAATTTTATAAAAATAAAGAGGAAACTATTTGGGCTGTGACGACTAGATCCTGTGTCCTACTTTCATTTCCAGATAGTAGGAAAACTCATCAAAATGTTAACATTAAACCAAATAGATTAGGAATTTTAATCCAAGATTAAGAATACTGTAATAACACAAAGGTGTTATTTAAGTCTTGGGTGCTTATAATTACTTTTCAAATAGCATTATGTCAGTACTCTAATATAAGTGTTTTTGTGAGATTTCAGTCACTGTTCAAGAAATATAGCTGTAACTTCTCTTTCTACATAGAAAACAAATATTAAACTAATTGTAAATTAGTAGAACATACAGATAATGGATAGCGGGTTTCTTTAGAAAACTTTGCCATACTCTGCCAAGCAGATTGAAGTGCACAAAGCACTTAATTTCACAATAGATTTTATAAGGCCAATGGCACAAATTTGGGTAGGTTTGGCAAAAGGAATGTGAACATTTCAGCAATATAATTACATAATTTTCTCTTATGTGAGCCAATCAACTGAGAGATAGTTCCAATAATATTTTTCAGAGAAGCCCTGCTGACTCTATCTCACATCTCATTGGCCAGAATTAGGTCACATGCCCATTTCTAAATACAGGCAAGGGTAATGGGATTTCCATGATTGGTTTAGGCTAATCAGAATATTCTGGAACTGGGGATAAAGCCAACTTTTCTTTAGGTAGTTGGGAAGAATGGGATTTTGGAGGAAAAGGGAAAGCTGAAAATGAATACTGAGTTTTAATCAAGAATATCCACTGTATTACCCAACTTTCAGAGTCCCTGGTAATGTCAAGTAGCGTTTTCCACTTGTCTGTCTCTATATTTAGTTTACCCAGCTTAGTGGCAGGCAAAGAAAATGAGAGATGGTAAGCTTGTTGAATTTGGCCCTTTCTTATCTGCCTACCACAAGCAAAAATAGTCTATGTGAATCTTCAACTCTTCTCTCATATTTATGTGCCAGGCAGCAGGAAAAAGAGGGACAGATCCAAGAGTAACAAGAAGAGGAACAAGAAGATTATATTTTCTCTTATCTTACCAATAATGTAAGTCACTTTTCTTCAGGGAAGAGTAAATGAAAGGAAGGAAAGAATGGTGGGTATTTACTTCTCAGGATGTGCTGACAGAATTTCTTATTTAATTGGTGAAAATCCTATATAATAAAAGCCTAATATGCAAATCAACTGAACGGTGGAACAACTGGTTGCTATGATGCACACTGACCATCAGGGGGAAGACGCTCAACACAGGAGCTGCCCCCAGCCTGCAGGCCCCAGGCCAGCCAAGGTGGGTGCCAGCGAGCCCCCCTACACTGATCGCCCCACCAGTCACCCCACAGAGGGAAGTGACTGGTGGCAGTGGTGGGGGGCAGGGTTGGCGAGGGCGGCGCCAGGCCAGCCAAGGCAGGTGCCAGCAGGTGTTCCCCAATCACCCTGCTGTTCACCCCACAGATCAGCCCTGATCGCCTACCAGGCCTAAGGACCCTACCCATGTACAAATTTCAGGCACCAGGCCTCTAGTTCTAGAATAAAAGGCAAGAGTTTTCTTATTAAGGAAGAACACAGCAGCGGGGAGAGGGAGGGTACCTTAGTTTTAGGTAACAACAACAATCTGATAGGCAATCATTTAGTAACTCCTAATCTTGATCATGCAGTTGAGCTGAGCTAGGTACTGGATGAGTGCTGTGAAGAAGAAATGGTCCCAGTGCTAAAGGGACTACAGGCTCTTTTTCTCCACTGTGGTATATCAAGTAAATATAATACATGGAAGAAACATTCTTGTAGTTTTAGCTACAAAGTACTATAAAAGAAAGAAAAAGAAAAATTTTTCCTGCAGAGTAAGTTCAAGAAGACTTTATTAAATAAATGAAACTAATTTGGGATTTGGGAAGATGTTTTTATTAGACAGGAGGAAAAGAATTTCAGGCAAAGGGAAGATCCTGAGTCAAGGCGCAGGTGCCTGGGACCGCAGGCTGTGTTCAAGAAGCTATGGATAAACCTCTATGGTTCAAAGATGGTAACTACAGGTAGATAGGTCATTGAGGTGGAAAATCAGCTGAGAAAGGAGCTTCTTGGTCAGATGATAATGAATTTTAACCACTCAGTATTATAGTGGAGGCAGAATACTGTTTGCTTCTCTCTGGCCTGATCTTTGCAGGGAAATATTTCCATGGAACAGAGACACTATCTAGTGTACGCAGTAAGAGAAAATAATTAGCAGGCCTTTGCCATGAGCACTTGAGGCCAGGTAGAGAATAAATAGAATACATGAATTCTTTACACTATAAATGTCTAGCATGCGTCAAAATTAAATTAGATAAAAGTATAAGACAATGAGGCATTAGTGCCCTTGCTTGCGACAATTGTTAAACTCTATTTTTGGAGCCAATTGCACCTAACTTTGACTATCTCCCCTAGTGTATATTTCAATCATGCTGTCATCAAATACTTATTGTATGCTATGTGCTAGAATAAAATATTAATCGTCGAGGGAAGATTTGATTTTGGGAACCCTCCCAAAGTCATTTGTGTCAAAGTTGGCTCAATAAGGTGGCCAATCAGGATAAGGACTATCATTATAGACTAAAACTCTGGTGCAAGTATGAAATGAGATTTTTTTCTCCCTTTTTTGACCCATGCACTGTGAAGCATAAAATTAGAACTTTAAAGTTAAGGCACCTTAAAAAGAAAATCACAGCAAAGTATTTTAAGCAAAGGCATTTTCACTGGGAAAAAAATGTCTAAGTTCCCGCTGAGACTCCTTTGAAGGACATGCCTCATTTGGATGTCTCAGTGTCCCTGTGCTTGTTACAACGAGCCTTAGTACATCAGAGTCACACCTCCACTTACCAAGTTCCACAGCATATGGAAGAGACAGCTTTGCTTCAGCAACCAAAAAAGATCTTTAAAAGCTTTGGACCCAGCATGGACCTTCAGAGCAAATGTTGGAGAACAAAACAGTATAAACAGAGACTAGGACATGTGTTCTGCTTAACATCATCTTCAAAGAATAACTGCAGATTTGAAGAACTAAGATTTGTATAAAGAGTTCTCAAATATACAAATAAAATATTCTCTATTATTATTGTACTAGAGGCCCAGTGCATGACATTAGTGCACTGAGGGGGGGGTGGTCCTTCAAGGAACCCTCGGGTGATGTCAGACTAATGGCTTAGGCCCCCTCCCAGGCCTAAGCCGCAGTCAGACATCCTTAGCACTGTTGTGGAGGCAGGCCGCTGTACTCATCAGCCATCAGCCCAGCTTGTGGCTGAGCGGCGCTCCCCCTGTGGAAGCTCAGACCCCCAAGGGGAAGCTCCTGCATTGAGCGTCTGCCCCCTGGTGGTAAGTGTGTGTCATAGCGACTGGTCATTCCACTGTTTGGTCAATTTACATATTACCTTTTTATTATATAGGATAGGATTATCTCTCTCTCTCTCTCTCTCTCTCTCTCTCTCTATATATATATATATAATATAAACCCCCCCCCCCCACATATATATATTAATATACAATTGTATTTTATAAGCATATATGTGTGTTTGCATGTTAAATAGGTGTACAGCCTTTGGCAACCTCTGTGACGTTTATCAACCTGCCCCTTTAAATTAACATCTATAAATTACTATTCACTTCTCAAAACCATGTCTCACTTCAGATGAGAAAAAGTAACTATCTTGGAAGCAGCAGCAATAATAATAGGAATAGTAATAATAATAAGTAGCTTAAATAATTGAAATGAAAATGTAATAAAAAGAAAAAAGAAGCAGTACTCATGGAATAATAAGAGGAAGACCTGAGGTTGTGAAAATTGGATTGTTAAAATGGCTTTAGAGAGAAAGTGCTATAAGTCACACTGCCCTAGTTATTTGAATCAAAGAGGCAGGATTAGAAATGTTTTACTGAGAATTTAAAAGGAATAAAACACCTGTAAGTGTAGACTGCAGTTCTCCCTTTCTTTAGTGAGGCTTAGCCAGGAAAAATTCTGCCTCTAAAGAAAGGTGACCTCTTGCCCCGCAGTCAGTCCAGTGTTTCCAACCTGGAGCCAGATCTGCTTTTCAGGCCCAGGTCGCCGCATGCACAACCCTGTGTTTTACACCAGCAGACATGCAGCCAGCAGACGGGTATTGAAGGGGCCAGGCACCCACCTGGGCAGCTCTGCCTCTGGACCTGGAGGGAGCAAAATCCCAGACAGCACAGACTGAGCCTGGAAGCTTAGAAACTGCACTCTGTCCTGGGCAGTGGCCCCACTCGTGTCCTTCAGGAGAGTCTACTTTGTCATTTCTAACAGTCACAGAGCTGGACATTTGCTGACCTGGGAGATAGAAATATAGCTCAACTCCCAAAAGGCAGGAATGACATGAACCAGAGCACAGCCCTAGCTTCCTCTGCGACTGCGGGAGGGAGTCTCCACCTGGTTCTGGAAGGAATGTTTCATGTCAGTCCACTTCATTTAGCGCCCACATCTTGGCCTATTTTGAGGCTGTCAGCTGGGGGCCAATTACTGGCATTTAGAGAAGTGGAGGTTTTAATGGGAATACTTGTCTGTGGGAGCTCCGAGATGGTGCCTCATCTCACAGATACCCAGCGTTCTGGCACCACGCTCTACCCACAACAGGGAAATGAATCAGATTCATTCCCCTATTGCCTGAACTTAATTTCTTTGACTCATTTACATGTCAGTCTTTTTAAGTCTAAGAGAGAATGTGAATTCAGATTCCTCAGTGGCTCATGACAGCTCTCACTGTGTTCTTAACAATTGTATAAAACAGTGATTTTCAGCCTTTTTAATCTCATGGCACATATAAACTAATTACTAAAAGTCTGCAGCATACCAAAAATATATTTTTTGCTGATCTGACAAAAATAATAAGTATAATTTTGATTCATTCACACTGGGCAGCTATTGTTGTGTTGGCTATTATGATTTTTTACTTGATAATCTAAGGAAAAAGAGCTCAGTGCCCCTGACAAAATAGTCAGGTGTTGCAGGTTTTAAAAAAAATACTTATGGCACACAGGTTGAAAATCATTGGTATAAGACAATAGAAGTCAACAGAGGCACTGCTTGTGGCAAACCTTCTGAATTGTTGGGCTATTTCCAGCCTATTTTAGATGAGTTCTGATCTAATCCAGTTCCACATCGGGCATCGAGGTCTTTACAAATACCATAAATATGTACTTGGAAATCTGCCAAATCTATAAAGGCACCCGCTACCATTTCTCAGGGATTTTAAAAAATAGAATAGCCTGTTTCCATAAATGGATAACTTAATTAACAGATTCTCTAAGAGCCAGGATGTCCCTGGTCTAGAAAACAATCGTTAGCCATGGTAATTAGTCCTGGCATCTACTCGTCCAGGGTATCCCACTGAGAAGTGTAGAGTCACATTGGAAATTCTCTTCCTCTCCTAGTCCTCCTTTGGGTCAATAAAATATTACATTCACAATTGAAAATCTTATCAGATTACTCTCCTAAAACCTTCTAAAGACTTCACATTACATCTAGAATAAAATTTAGAGGCCCTTAGCATGACCTTCAAGGCACTTACCTACTCTCCTGTCTTAACACCTCTAACTCATCACCTCCCACTCCCTGCTGTGTTCAGAGTTGCCTTATCTGTGTTCTTGGAAACCTACATTGATGAGCATCTCATCTCATAATCTGGTTATTCTCTGCAGCAGAAAAGAAATCTGAGACCTGGAATTTGCTTTTGGTCAAACCTCCTTTTGTTCCTGTGCTCATGCCTCCCAACAGCTTCCCCTCATTCATAATGATAAACAATTCAATACTGTTCTTGATTAATTAGCTGTAACTTAAGGAGATTGGGAGAATGCATTTTCAGTCTCCACGGTGCTCTCAGAGCAATTAATCATTCTGTCTATCCATCCATTTATCCATTCATCAATCAATCAAGTACTGTGTTCCAGAAATGTTTTTTATCCTAGTACTTAATCATATTTTAGAGTGATTATAATTCTTTAGTACCCATCTGTTATGTAGTGAAGATAAAAGTTATTGTTCCCTGTGAATAGTAGTTGAGTTTAGTTTCAACTAAACTCAATAAACTAAGAAACAGATTAAAATGTGATATAGCAGTGGTTCTCAACCTTGGCTGCACATTAGAATCACCTGGGAATCTTTTTAAAATCCTGATTTCTGGGCCTCATCCTCTGGAAATTCTGTTTCTTTGTTACTAATGTTGTGGCCCCACCCCATAACAAAGAAACAGAATTTCTGGAGGATGAGGCCCAGAAATCAGGATATTATAAAGATTCCCAGGTGATTCTAATGTGCAGCCAAGGTTGAGAACTACTGTGATAGAGGAATATATTCAGGTTTCTTGGAAATATAAATGGGGGATGGGGTCCTAACACACCCTGATGGGTAGTGTGGGAGTCAGAACAGTTTCTCTAAGAGTTGATTCAAACCAAGTGTTGAATCGTAAATAAGAGATACTATTTTGGTTTCCAAAAGAGCCTTATCACACACTCTTTGACACACCCTCAACACTTTCTCAGGCATACAGGGAGTGATAAAAAATGTTTGAGATTCATTCTTCAGTGAGTCATTCACTTGTCCTTTGTTTCAAAAAGAAAAAGGAGGTTGTAAATAAATTTGGGCTGGACATGTCTGGGACCTTGGCACTACATCTCTTGGGTTGTTTCAGTTCTCCTTCAGTGGCCTCTCCTTCCATGTGATGTCCCATCATCCTGGGCCTCTCCATGCGTCCTTTCTCTGTAGGCTGTCCTGGACCTCCTCACAGTTGTCATCTGAGATCCATCACAGTGAAAGCAGGAGCTGCCAGGACTCTGGGCCCCCAAAGGGCACAGCAGCATTTCTGCAGTGTTGTTCTGGTCAAAGAAAGTCCCAAGCCAGCCCAGATTCAGGGGAGGAGACACTGATTTCATCTATTCAGCATGTAGGGAGAAAGGAATTGCTGCTGGCTATCCTTGGAGATTTTTCTACTGCATGCGTTCCCTCTCCTCACATCACCTTATTTTTTTCATCCTCCCAAACACTGTGAGGTGTATATTCAAACTTATTCAGTATATCTGACATGAATTGGTTGTTGTTAATGACTCTTGCCTGTGCCCAGCCCCTAACCTCATTGTCTGACTCTCCCTGCATCCTAGAATTAATCTCTGTGCTTCCAATATTCTTTGTTTGGTGGTATAATTTATGGCCACATAAAAATTCTGCCTGAACACAACTTCTTTGTTAACAGAATTAGCACTCTAATGTGTAATTCTTTCTCATCCTTCAAGACCTGGTTAAATCCGACTTCTTCCATAAAGTTTTTATTGATCATCCCGAAGAAAATGGGATTTCTCTCTTTCTAAAATTCATAGCAATCTATTTCTGGAATGTAGTCTGGTTTCAATTATGGTTAGATAGGGGCATGCCTTATCTCTCTAATAACAGAGAAAACTCAAGGCAGGTAGTGGGATTGACTCAATTTTGAATTTTCAAAATTGAGTCCATTACGTAGAATGGGATGTGTTTGTATTGAGTTGGCAGGGGTCAGAGTAGAATGGCCAGGCTTCTTTCTGGGTGAGGTTCCCCATCATGGGGTGGGGACACATAAGTCAGTACTTATTTACAAAGTCTGTACTTGTGGAGTCCTACCACCCCCACTACTTGCAGCATGAGCAGGCGGTCGCCTTCCTAGGATGAGCCTGGGGGAGGTACTATGAGGTCAGGAAGCTTTCCAGCACTGGGTTTTACATGCTTGTTTCAGATTAAGCTGCTTTGTCCCCCTCTTTCTAATTTCAGCAAACATTAGCGCCATCTTGGGAATCACTTTCCCTCTCAGGTACTCAGTTTACCCATTTTTGAGCAACAGAGGCTAGCCAGGCACCCTGTAGACATTCATGCCAATCCTCAAGATAATACTCACAGGTCCATTTTCTCTTATTTCCTTCTTTCAAATGAAGACCAGCTGTGGAAAGAAGTTAAATAACTTGCCCAAGTTCTCTGGGCAGAACTGGATTTAAAATCTTATCTCCCATGAGTCCCATGTAAATCTATCAGGGATGTGGCTGATAAGCTCTAAATTTACTTTTAGCTCTTACTATGCTTCTTACAGGGGATGTAAAATACAGTCTGTTAGTTTTTTTTCCCCTTCTCCTGGAGCAGCTCCCTGTACCATATTTATTCCTCTTTATCTCATTCAGAACTTTGGCTGAAGTTTCTCTTATCAATTATTGGCTCCTCAGCTAGCAATTTTCTCTTTGTTCCATGTGGTGTTCTGGTATGTTATGCTACAGTTTGTATAGAGATTGAGACACAGTGTGGTTTTGCTGATGAGGAAATCTACATTGCAGAGACAGACTTGTTTTTCTCAGTTCCTTAAGAGGTGTTGACCATGTGTAAGAGTCTTCTTGCTGAGGTGAGAATGCCCAGCACCTTCACTCCCTTAATGATTCTCGTGTAACAAGGGGTCACATCTCCATTTCTTAGTCAAAGTCTCAGTTCCCACAGTGTGGAGCTTCACTGGGAACTGCTGGCCTTGTGTTGGGTGGACATCCCTAAATAGGATTAAATGGACTATTCCTCCAAAGCTACTCCATGTTTTTACTCAATACATGCTGAAAAGCAACAAATGTGAATGTTGGAAAATATTTTTTGGGTTTTTCTTCTTAATTATTATTTAGTTTTAACTTCTAGAAAACCTTTAACTATATTATATCTATACTAGAGGCCCAGTGCACAAATTCATGCACCAGTGGGGTCCCTTGGACTGGCCTGCAGGATGGGGCCAAAAACCAGCTCTCTAACATCCCCTGAGGGGTCCTGGATTGTGAGGGCGCAGGCCAGGCCCAGGGAACCTACCAGTGCACGATTGGGGCTGGGGAGGGACACAGGAGATTGGCCAGCCAGGGAGGGGCCATGGGAGGGCTCCAGGGCATGTCCTGCCTGACTCTCTCAGTCCCAATCAGCCAGACCTCAGCAGCAAGCTAACCTACCAGTCTTAGCATCTGCCTCCTGGTGGTCAGTGCACGTCATAATGAGCGGTTGAGCAGTGTTAGCATATCATTAGCATATTATGCTTTGATTGGTTAAAAGGACGCCAGACGACTGGACACTTAGCATATTAGGCTTTTATTATATAGGATTTTCTAGCACGTTGAAAGAATGTTATTTTGGAGGATCACAGAACTTTGGGCAGAGTGGAGGGTATGGACTTAGACTTACAATCTGTGTGACCTTAGGAAATCTACTTTTTTTCTTAATTTTCATTTTCTGTGCAGAAAAATAAAACTATAGTAACACGTACCTCTTAAGTTTTATGGCAAGGACAAAATTAGATAGTATGTCAAAGAGCTTGCCACATAAATAATAGATTTTTTTTCCTATCATGGAAATAGTCTTTTACTTATAATATGTCCCAGACAACCTCTTACATACGGGTTAAATATGGACAGGAAAATTTAAAATTCATTTTTATTTTGTTGGCATTCAAAAAATCAGTCTCCCCCCTTTGTGTGAATTGTAGATAAGAAAAAAAAGTATATTAACTAAGAGTCTATGTTAAAGACATGTATCTGCATAAACATTGGGAATTATTTTGTAGAGATATGAATATAATCTGGTGACATGTGAATGATACTCTCCTAGTCATCTTTTATCCTCCCAACATGAATAAACATTAGGGACTGTGCCTTTTTCATGACCCTGTTATCTTTTTACCTGTACAATAAGTGCCTGAAAGAGATTACTAAAATCAAAAGTTGTTTCAACTATTATTGTGATTGTAATTATTTCAAATGCAGTTTTATCTGATTATAAGGTTAAAACATCCAAATTTGTTTCTAACTTAGTATTTGAAAGCCCCAATCTATCTGTTCAGTGAGTGTCCTGCCACTCTCATGCCAGGTCAGCCTCCGAGGCCCATGGCCCTATGTGACTGGATGAATATTCTACCTAAGTCAATATCTAAATAAAGAGTGACAGTAGTTTCAGTCCATTAAAGAGAACCAAGAACCAGCATCGTAGTTACATCCATAAAGGCTGAATAAAAGTCAGACCTTAGCCTGCAATCTTATCTGAGAGATACTCAATTATGGTTCACACATTCAGAATTGATTGATAAAGTTTCAAGAAAGAAGGTACAGCTCTTAGCTGGTCTTATTCTCCAGTTATCAGTCTAATATGAACCATAGTCTTCTTAAAGAATAGCAGTTTCACAGTGCAATCAACTCCTGGCCTTTCCCATCACCTCCATCTAGGCAACGATGTTTGCCCTAGGAAGACTGTCTAAAAACCAAGTGCAACCCAGAGAAGAAGTGCTGCATTAATAATAAACAGCTCTTCATTATTATATTATGGACTAAATCAGTGTATTATTATCAAATATGCTTAAACCCCTCAGGAGAGAGGAATTTGAGAACATGGGCTCTATCCTTTAGTGACTCAATGATGTACATAGACGTTACTTTAGATCTTGACCCAGATAATTATGATTGCATTTGTATATCCTTAGTGCAAAGGATTTTTCTTGATTTTTTCTTATTTAGTCAACAAATATTTATAGAGTACTTACTGTGCTTTACAGAAATAAACAGAGAAGGCACTCCCCTTATGGGGTTTACATTCTAACAGTGAATGAGACACTAATACATACTAAACACAGTAAGATAAAGTATGCATGATAACAGCAATCAAAGAGAAATATATTAGAAGGACAAAGCAAATAATAGAAGAGTAAGGGGACTGGGGGGCTTGGGACTGTGGGGGTGGCTTAAAACTTTAACTAGAGTTCCAGGAGTCAGTGAGAAGGTGACATTTATCAGAGACTTGGAAGAGGTATGGGAATTCAGCATGTGACTACCTAGGGGAAGAGCACCAGCAGGGCAACAGCCCGAGGAGAGTCTCAAGGCAGGTGTGTCTGGGAAACTCCAGGAATAGGAGAGAGGCCAGTGTTCCTGCCACAGAATTCCTACCTTATTCTTTCTTTTCTCACGTCCAATATTTTTTTTTCCTTTAGGAGAATTTATTTTCCCCCAAATATAAAGTATTTTGTTTGCAAAAATAACAGCTATCATAAAATGATTGTTAACCTTGATGTTGGCACTCTCCTATTCCCTTAAGATGCAGCACAGTTCCCCTGAAAACATAGGGCATCCCCAAAAATGTATACACACACTTTGAATAATTATAAAGGCAGAGTTTATTAAAATGTATTTCATATTCAAAATTGAGCTATCAGCTGTTAAAGTGTGTATATATTTTGGGGGGACACGCCATATAATGATGACAAAAAGAAAACCAGTTAGCATGGGAACTGCCGCTTCCAGAATCAAATGCACTGAGTGAGCTCAGCCACTTTCAGCACCCGGGCCCCAACCTATCTGTTCAGTGAGTGTTCTGCCACTCTGATGCCAGGTCAGCCTCCGAGGCCCATGGCCCTAAAATTCCCTTTCTCTGCTCTAGCTGGTTCTCAGAGATGGGCTGATAAGCCATTAGCTCGAAGGGCTAAGCAACTAATAGGACACTATATCTCTCCTTAAAAGAATGAGTGTCTAATAGGAGAATCTCAGCTGGCTGTGGGAAATGAGAGAGATTTTATATTTAAGTTAGTTCTCTGTCTCACAAAGCAAGGGAACAACTGTTCTCATGATGGATAGGAGAGTCCTGCTGGTCTAAATTAGCAATATTAATATATGCTGTGTATAATATATATACACATATACATACATACATACAAATTATATATTAATGAACATACACCTACCATATATTAAAGAACTTAGAATATATCACAATATATTAAATTACCTGGTTCCTACAGAGCAAGGCTTTAATTAAACACCGAGTTTGAGGGAATATAAAAATCCTTAGTTGATGAGGGAAAAATTAAGTGTCTCAACATACCTATGTTGAGGTGGAAAATTGACTCATGTTTTATACTGTGTCATAAAGCATCGAGAGGGGTTATTTTGAGATTTCATAGTAATAAATAATTTCATTAAAATTGTCTTGATAGAATGCCAATGTCACCAGGGACCATCATAAGCATCACTATTTCCTGCACCAGGTGATTGATATCTTCCCCTAGCACATCAATGTGATGGTATATGCCTGGAATCTCTAAATCACATGAAAGCTTATTTGGTAGGGAAGGGTGGGGTGGGAATATGTCTTTAAACTTTCATGTGTATGTACATGAGAGGAAATTAATTGAGGCAGAAGATAGCTAGAATTTTAAAATGTAATCATTAATAGCTTCATAGTTGTGTTGATAGCATCCAACAGGGTTACCTTCTGGGACAGAAACACAGATTATTTCGACTGTTTTTGGAAAAAGACCTCTTCACGAAATAAGCGCTCTCTAGAAACATGTGGTCCACTCCCAAACTCACCCTTTAACTTTCCAACATCAGTAATGTAGAATAGCAGTCCTGTGAAATTACTTCTTGAACTGATGAAATTAAAATATTTATATTCTGCACATGCACCAATGTAGGAAACTCTCACTTCAATTATAGCAGTTAAGAAGTCTGAAGTAATTTTCCCAGCTAGCATTTGGCCATTCCGTTGAGATTGAAAGAATCTGGTACAATAACAGTTCTTATTAATTCACTGCTCTTCGTTTTGAAAGAATATTATAAGTCCTTTGTGATGTAAATTGTTTGGGCAATATGATGGTGCCTTGTGACTGAAAAGTCGACACACTAGAAGGACAAAGTACTTAGGAACAATAGCTAACATTTACTGTTTGGCACTTTTTAAATATTCTCTGTAAGATAATTTTTTACTTCTGATTCACTTTTCTTTCAGCCCTTCCCAAAAGGGATTTCAGTTAATTACTTTTTCTAATGTGACTTTGATATTTCAGTTCCCCTAAATCTTCCAAGGAATATGCAGCTAAAATGTCATTCTAGTTATTTTATTTTCCTAGAGATGCTGGTATTAAATATGGGTGTCACACTGGAAAATTCCACCAGAAGAAAAAGTTAAACAAGGCATAAAATTTACATTAGTAACATCCCATTAACCCATCATCTAGAAAGCTTTTGTTACATGATTTTCATCATTTATGAAATTATTTTGGTGTCTTTTCTGGGCTTTTTTGCCTGTAGGGATGAACCTTGTTGTGCATTTATCTCCATCAGAATGTTGTAGCTGCATTTGGCATTATTCCTTCAACATTCTTCCCCTTTTTTGCAAAAGAATGAATTTAGCTTAATTTATTAATAGTCATTCCTGATTACTCTCTTTGTAGAAAACAACTTGAAAGGCAAATTATTTAATTAAAGAAAGCATTTGCATTGCCCTTTAAAAACTTTCATTTTATATAACCTATTTATTATAAAACCAATTAGCCTTACATGTAAAAATGTTATTGCTTTTAGTATACCACTTTATACATCATTGGGATAGTCGTCACTATGTAAATGCATGGAGTTCCTTTCAAACAAGAGGTATTCTAATAAATCACTGCCAAGTCAATGTTTACACCCGAAAAAAATAATTTTAAAATAAAAATAGTCCTATACATGATGATTAGGTTTCTATGGTAAGAGCTAAAGCAAAATAATTATAACACTTTTATTAATATATTTAGTACTACTAATAATATACTTAAAAAATAATTGACAAAATAATATCATAGCCCTAAATTGTGTATTAAGGAAAGGTCAAGAAAAGGGCATTGAGATAGGAGGAGCAGTGAAAGCGTTTCATCATCTACATTGTGATAACTAAGATATTCCACAGTCAGAGAATACAAGCAATTCATTAATCAGAGAAGGTAATGGGTTTCTATGAACTGATACTGTAGACCCAATATCAGTATTGATTGAACTTTCTATTGCTGTCACACAAATTACTTCAAGTTTAGTGGCTCAAAACAATCCAAATGTATTACTTCACAGTTCTGTAGGCCAGAAGGCGGAAGTGGCTCCAGCAGTTTCTCTGTTCTGGGTCATGGGAGGCTGACATCAAGGTGTTAGCCAGATGACTCCTATCCAGAGGCTGTGGAAAGGATCCTTTCCCAGGCTTATTTGAGTTCTTCTGTTTTAGGACTGAGGTTCCTGTTTCCTTACTGGCTGTTACTGGGGCCACCCATACCTGGTAGAGGCCTTTCTCAGTTTCTGTTTGGGGGTCCTACATCTTCGAGCAGCAAACAAGGAGTCTTCCTCAAGCTTGGAATCTTTGTGAGCTTTCCTTCTGCCACATTCTTCTGCTTCTAGCCAGTGAATGTTCTCTGCTTTTAAGGGCCCATGTGATTCAATCAAGCCTACCCAAATAATCTAGGATAATTTATTTTAAGGTCTATATTACTGCAATCACATCTGCAAAGTCCCTTTTGCCAAGTAAAGTAACATCTTCACACAAGTTCCAAGGATTAGGGCATGGGCACATTTAAAGGGCCAATTATTCTGCCTACCACAAATATGTGATTTGAGTTCTCCCAGAATAAAATCCATGGGTAGGTTGTATGCCCCAAATCACATGTATAAAAGTTAGCTTCAAAGGCCCAGGGAGTAGCTATTATCACAGAATAGCATGAAGCTCATTGGCCTCACAAGTCAGAGCTAAGCAGAACTCTCTTCAACAGTTCCTGGTCTTATTTCCATAGGGAAACACCCAGATGCCTTCACCTGTGCTCACATACTCTCAGATTCCAACTACTGCCTTGAGAAACTATGTTGTGGCTTGTACTTAATTTCTAGTAAAAAAATTTAATTGGATTTTAAGTAAAAACAGAATGATCTGTTTTAACATCATCTAATGCACTGGCATAAGCAATGGTGTTTCAGATTAACAGAATTTCTCCCCAAAACAAGAGAGGGTCACCTTTTATCTCATTTTATCTCAAAGTATGGAGTATCTCTGGCATCCTAAGGGCTCCAGTGAGCCATCAGCAGCCCCACCTTGTAGAAGTGCTGGTACAAAGGTATCCTGGGGGAAAGGGGGAACATTCTGCTGGGATGGAGATGGGAACATTAGCCTGAAATAAAATTGGTGTTTTAAATTTATCATGTCATTTGTTAAAAATGTATATACTCTAATATAATGTGAAATTGATACAACAGGCAGTCCTCGGGTTATGTCAGACTCAACGTACGTCATTTCATGGTTACGTGGCCATCTCCCATTTACAGTATTTATAAAAAAAAAAGTTCCGTCATTTCGACGTATGTACATATGTGCTTTATGTTTTTTATTATTTATTTACCAAAAGTAAAGGTCAGGAATTGTTATCTTTTTTATTTTTATTTTTTAGTGTTTCACCTCATTACTGCTGTGTATGTGTTCCATGTGAGTGACATAGGTGCTTATGTAGGTGGGTTCTGACTTACGAGGAAAATCGTGTATGTGGCGCCGTAGGAACGGATCTCCAATGTAACCCGAGGACCTACTGTACATAAATCTTGTAGGAAGTAAGAGTAAATGAAAGCATTTGAGATTGGAATTATCCCAGAAAACACTTCATAGGAAATTTAGGTCTTGACTTGGAAATTAAAAAATGATGGAGATGGTTAGCATATAGTTTAGTTTATGCTTACAAATGCATTTTCAACAATGCTTTGGAAATTATTAGGATACCAAATGATTGCACTGAAAATTGACAAATGAAAGTAAAACAATGTGTTTCTTCTGTCTTCACAAGAACTGTTTTCCCCAGGTATCAACATTGCCAACTGGTGAGGAAAAACTCTTCTTCACAGAAGAGTTACAGAAGTGTTGGTTAGCAAAGACACCAGAACTTATGGGGTTAGAAAGTCACTAAATTGCAATGTTGATGGAGTAATTGCTTGAGGCAATGATCCTGGGCCATTGAACTCATTAGTGTAAATACTGAGGAAGAACTAGACAGTTGAGGGGACCAGGTTTCCATTACGACCAAAAGTGAGAAACGAGGACGTGATATAATGTAAAGAGCACTGCACCCTCCTGATGTAATACAGTGTAAAGAGCACTGCACCCTCTATGAAGTTGTCCTGTCCAAAAGTTGGACCAGAATCAAACTGAGCCACAATTGATAACTTTCAGCCAAAAGGAAAGTGGAGGGGAAGAAATACTTAAATCACAACAATGAAACTAACAAAGAAATCTAGAATGAGGGACATTTTATAGGACATGTGACAGTTTCTGCCAAAAGTGACTGGCATGGAGAAAAAGGGAGAGAGAGGAGAGAAGGATTGCTATAGATTAAGAGAGAGAGAGAGAGAGAGAGAAAGAGAGAGAGAGAGAGAGAGACACTTGGGAGACTTTAATATTTGGATCTTCACTGGATCTTAAATTGAACATATCAACTATGAGAAATGCATTTTTGAGACAAACATTTTTTTAATATGGACTAGACTTGATACAAAAACATTATTGTTAATATTAGGTGAGATAATATCACTGTTATTTTGTGAGAAAATGTATTTTTAGAAATAGCTACTAAAGTGTTAAGATGTAAGATAATATGCTAATGGGATTTGCTTTAAAAATCTTCAGCAAAGGAAAAATTAGTAAATCCAATGTGGCAAAATCTTGATAATTATAGATTCTAAATTGTGGGTGTATGGGGATTCATTATGCCATCTCCCTTTCACCATACATCTGGTAGTTATAAAAGTTTTCATTAAAATTTTTTTAAATCACGTATTCCCACTTAACTGTATACCTTAGATCTATTGATGTGTATATTAACAAAAAAGAGTTATATTATTGTGCTGTTGTTCTGCAGTGGTGTGAGTGGCTATCCCTATTTTATTAAGTATCATCCTCTTGCAGAGTTATTCTAATTTCCTTGAGACTCTGTAGCTTAGGCCTGTGTTAATTGATAAGGTTCCTTCTTTTTTGAAAGATCCATTAATAGACAGCCCTCAATCAGAAACACATTAGTTCTTCTAATATAATTTATATGAAATTTTACCCTATTACAAGATTGCAGGAGCTAATCATGTACTAACAAGAGAACAGGAACAATAATTGATCAGATGTATATGGCAGTATTATTTGGAAGTATTAGGTAGAGCCATCTCAGTGGGAGATGCTTTCTCTATTTCTATAAAAACTGCAATTCTAGTTTTCCCCTGAAATCCCCTCCCCCCTAAGATTTAACAATGCTAATACTAAGTTGGTGTATATTTTTTCCCAGTGGTTGATTATAATCCTTTCCCTTTATTAAGTTTCATTTTTCAGCCTTAAAAAGAGCTATTAATAAAATGGCTTAAAGGCTAAGTGAGAGCAAATCTCACTTCCTTAGGGGACTGTCATTTTCTTACTTATAGCTATAACTCCTACTTTCAGAGAAAGGGAAGGAAGAAGGTAGCTTATATTGAAACAATATCCTTGAAGGTCTATTCCATGAATGTAAGTCAAGCAAAACTCGGGTTTTGCAGCATTCTTGAGACACTGGGTTCAGTTAGTTGCTTGATGTTTCTTGTTGTATTGCTCACTCTGTTCTACAGAGTACTTTTATTTACAGGTAATTTAAGCTTTGGATGAAGCTCTGATTAATTCATTTTCTGGATAAAAGAAGGAATAATTCCACTTAATGCTCACCCTACAATTTTAATCGTAGAGGCGAGAAAGCAAGGGAAGGCACAAACCTCATTAGTGATATAATGAGAAAAGAATCCAGCCTCAGACAAATGGTGCCAGCTCCTACAGTTTGCTGTGAGCTCTACCAGCACTAGAAACGAGGTCAGGATTAGGAAGTCAGGCTTATACACCTTCCTAATGGCGCCATTTCCCCTCAGCTCCCCAGCAACCCCCTTTCCCCAGCCCCCAACCAAATCAGGAACTCTCTATCCCAGGTCTTGACTCTCATTATTTAAATTAATAACCTTTCATTTAAAATCTAGCTATGTTGCTATTACTTTATACTTTACAATATTTTATTTCATTATTTTTGTTGGAGTATAGTTTTCACCGAGTAAAACACACGTTGAACGTACAGTTCCATGTACTGACAATTGTATACACCTGTGCACTCCACGCCCCTGTCACGATGATGGCATTTTCCATCAGCCTGGAAAGTCCCTGCATGCCCCTTCCCAGGCTATCATGCCTTGCAACCCAAAGGAAACCCTGATCTAATGTCTACCGACCTATATTAGTTTTACCTGTTTCAAAATTTCACACAAATAGAGTAATACAGAGTATACTCTTTGAAATCTGGCTTTTTGGTTTATCATAATATTTTTTTAGCTTTGTCCACCGGGCTGAGTATTATGACACTGAATAAATATACTTCAGTTTATTCATTTACTTTCCAGTTCATGTGCATTTGGGATGTTTCTAGTTTTTCACTGTTACGAATAAATTTGCTATGAACGTTCTTGTATAAATCTTTCAGCAGGCCAATTTTTTAAAACTGCTAAACAGTTTTCGAAAGGGGTCGTAGCCGTTTACACATACACCCAACACAGTAAGGCACAGCAGCCGCCCCTTACCCATGGTTTTGCTTGCAGCAGCTTCAGTTATGCGCAGTCAACTGTGCTTCACAAATACTAAGTGGAAAATACCAGTCACTTTTAAATTGCACACCTTTCGATGGTACCGATGAAATCTCGCGAGGCCCGGATGTGAATGAGCCCTTTGTCCCATGTCTCCTTGCGCTTGAGGCTCCGCCCCTTAGGCACCCGGTCGCCATCTTGATTATGGGCTGCGGTGGCATAGCGCTGCTTATGCTCAGGTCACCCTTATTTTGCTTGCCAGTGTCCCCAAACTGCAGGAGTAGGATGCAGGCAAGTTGGCTATGCCGAAGAGAAGGGGTCAGGTGCTTCCTTTAAGTAAAAAGACGGAAGTTCCTGACTTAACATGTTAAAAAGTCTTCCACTGAGGTTGCCAGATCTTCGGGAAGAATGAAGCTTCTGTCCATGAAATTGTCAAGAAGGAAAAAGAAAGCTGGGCTAAGTTTTTTTTATCTTCAAACTGCAAACGTTATAGCCCCAGCGTGTGATCAAACTGCAAACGTTACAGCCCCAGCGTGTGATGTGTGCGCGGTTAAGACGTTAAGTTTGTGGGCGGAAGACGTGCACACAGACCTGTTCCAGTTGACTCCCATGTGTAGCACCGGAAAGCATGGAGCCCCTCGGAAACGTCAGCAAGGCATCCCCTGAGGGAGGGACAGGAAGCCATTGACTGCAAGTAAGGGGTGGTTACAGAGATTCAGGAATGGGTTTGGACCGAAAAAAATATAAAAATGATCGGAGAATCTGTGTCTGATGATGAAGAATCCACTGCCACATTCCCTGCAGAGTTGAAGAAGCCGATTGAAGAGAAAGGATACCATTCAAAGCAGGTGATCAATTGTGATGAAATTGGGCGTTTCTGGAAGATGCTCAATAGAACCTACATTCATAAAGGTGCAGAAGAGGCACCAGGGCATAAGGCATGGCGGGACAGAGTAACTTGGGTACTTTTGTGAATGCCTCAAGGCATGGGTAAAGCCAGGCATAGTGGACAGAGCGAAGAACTCACGTACTCTCAAAATAAAAAACAAAAAGATTTCTTCCCATTTTCTGGTAACATAATCAGAAAGCCTGGGTGGCAGCTGTCTTGTTTATGGAATGGTTCCGCCAGGGCATCACAAGAAGGGTGAGTATAGACAAGACCACTTTCAGGTAACTTTTATTACAGTAAATTGTTATAATTGTTGTATATGATTAGTAGCAATTGTTGTTCATCTCTTACTGAGCCTAATTTATAAATTAAAATGTATTATAGGTTTGTATATATAGAGAAAAACATACTATATACAGGGTTCAAAACTATCTGCAGCTTAAAACTATTCAGGCATCCACTTGGGGGCTCGGGGTCTCAGAACGTATCCCCTGCGGATCAGGCAGAACTACCATAGTTCCAGTTGCTCCACTATTACCAGAATTTGGTGTAGTCAGAGTTTTTTATTTTAATTTTATTCATTCTAGTGGGTTTGTAGTGGTATGTCATTGTTGTTTTAATTTGTTTTGCTTACTGATTAACGCTTCTGAATACTTTTTGTGCTCACTGGCCACTACATACTTTCTTTGTTAAATGTCTGTTCCAATCACTTGTCTGCTTTTTGGTTATTGAGTTGTATAAATACTTTAATTTGGATCTAAACCCTTTGGTATGTAAATATAGATATGTTGTATTTTCTCTTAGTCTGTGCCTGCCTATGTATTTCCTTAGTGATATATTTTGCTGAACTATAGCTTCTCTAAGTTTTTTATTTTGATGAAGTCCTATTTAACAGTTGTATTTTCTTTTGCAATCACTGCTTTCCCTGGATTAGCTAAAATCCTTTGCCTCCCTAAGGACGCACCAATATTCTGTGTTTTCTGCCACAAGTTTTATAATTAAAGCTTTCAGTTTTGGGTTACTGACTCATTTCAAATTAATTTTTGTATATGGTGTGAGCTAGAGTTCAAAATTTATTCTGTAATTATTTGGTTGTTTCAAAAGCATTTGTGGAAAAACTTAAAATTACTTTTATCTCCCTATTGAATAACATGGGCACCTTTGTGAAGATCAATGAACCACATAGCTGTGGGTTATTTCTGGAATATCCTGTCCCACTGACCTTTTGTCCATCCATACGGCAATGTCATACTTCCTTAATTACTAAGCTTTATATTTATAGTAAGTTCTTTACATACTAATGGTGGAAATATTTCCAAAATACACCATTGAATAGAAAACATTTTGCAGATCAATATATAATATTATCATTCTTATGAAAATAAGAGAAATCATATTCATGTATATTTTAATATGCATTAAAAATTCTGGAAGAACACAAAAGATACTAATGGCACTACTAGGAGTAGTTGGTTACCTATGGCAGTGAGGGGTATATGGTGATGGGGCAGATATGGGACAGGAATATGAAGAAGAATTTTCACTATATTTTCAAATAATGATATTTGTATTAAACAATGTGACTGTATTAATTACTCAAGATTTTCATTAATTTTTTAAGGAAAGAAAATATTATGTGGAATATATTATCATCCCAGAATAGATAAAACTTTAAAGTGGCAATTCATTACAGTATTTTTAGGTCCAATTATATTTTTTCAGGCCTTGCATTTTATTAATCTACTAGAGGCCTGGTGCACAAAATTCGTGCACTTGTGGGGGTGTCCCTCAGCCCAGCCTGCACCCTCTCCAATCTGGGACCTCTCGGGGGATGTCCAACTGTGGGCTTAGCAGGGGTGGGTCTAAACTGGCAGTCAGACACCCCTCTCACAATCCCGGACTGCTGGCTCCTAACCACTCGCCTGCCTGCCTGCCTGATTACCCCAAACCGCTTCTGCTTGCCAGCCTGATCACCCTCTAACCGCTCTCCTGCCAGCCTGATTGACACCAAATTGCTCCCCTGCCAGCCCAATGGCCCTCAACTTCCCTCCCCTGCCAGCCCGATGGCCCCCAACTGCCCTCTCCTGCTGGCCCAATGACCCCCAACTGCCTGCCGGCCTGGTCGCCCCCAACTGCCCTCCCCTTCCAGCCCAATGGCCCCCAACTGCCCTCCCTGCCGGCCTGATCTCCCACAACTGCTCTCCCCTGCAGGCCATCTTGTGGCAGCCATCTTGTGATGTGGGGGCAGCCATCTTGTGATGACGTGAGGGCGTGAGGGCCACCTAGGCTTTTATTAGTATAGATGATGTATTTATTCAACAAATATGTATTGAGTGCCTACTATGTGTCAAGCAGTGTTTTAACCACTAGGAATATAGAAGTGAACAAAATTGACATGTTCCTTATGTTCATGGATTGTACTAGTAGAGAAAAAAGATAAATGATAAATAACAGAGATGATCACTAAATGTGATAAGAGCTATGAATGAAATGAATATGAAAGGGAGAGACAGGCAAGCATGAGATTGGAACTGTGGAGAGGAGTTTCAGAGGAGATGGCTTAGGAGCTGAGAATGATCCAAAAGTGTGAAGAATTTAGGTGATGGGAGGGGGGAATTTTCAGGCAGTAAACTGCAAAAGAAAAGGCTATGAAGTTGGAAATGGTGGAGGAGAAATAGGAGGCAGGCAGGAAGGGTGGTGGGGCATAGTGAGATTGATGCACTATGAAACTGTGGAGTAGGCAGGAGCCCAACCAAGCAGAACTTTACAGAAAGTGATGAGGCATTTGGATTGTATTCTAAGTGCAATGGAAAACTATTGTAAGCTGTTGGAAAGTTAGTGAAGGAGTGAAATGATCTGCCCTATGTTTTAAAAAAAAGCACACACATTTACTTTGTTGGGGTAAAATTAGATTAAGTCAACATTGGCAATGAGAAATGAAGAAAGTCAGGAATTGTGTCACATCAACCAAGGAAGAAAAGTGTTTGAAAAATAAGAAAGTGCCCAACTGTTCCAACTGAGGACAGAAAACTGTCCCCTAGATTTACTAACATGGAAATCCTCTGTGGTCTGATGTGAGCAATTCTGGAAAGTGGTGGGCACAGAAGACAGACTACAATATGTTGGAAAGTGAATGGATTCTCTATATTTTATATCCCTGTCCCTGGCATGTGCATGCACACACACACGAACAAGCACACAGAGTGAATGAGAAGTAGAGAAGAGAATGAAGATTTGGTGCTTTCAGGTGTTCTATAAGGGCAATAAAAACACGGAACCATTGTATATGAGTTAGTTTAGCATATTGGGTGCATATTAAAAACCTTTAGAAGGAAAACTGTTTTATAACAAGGTGCTATTAGTGTTTTAGTGACTAAATCCCCCTGAATATATTCAAAAGGAGTGTATTTTATATAATCCTACCCAGTGGAAATAATAGTATTGGACATTTCCACTGAAATTTTTAATCTGACTTCTAGGAGTATTTTCAGAATGTTGTATTTTTCTCGAGCCTGTCAGGTTGTTCCAGTGTCCATACATGATGACATCTCATGTTCCCTTATCCACCCTGCTTACCCACTCCCTCACTAGGTGGACACCAAATGGGGGTTTCCATGTTTGATGCTGACATTGTCAAAGGGATTTATAGACTATCACTAACACAGCCTTTTCAGTTAACTATATAGCTGTCATGTAAAGTGTGAGGGCTATTTTTTGGGGGGGCTTATTACTTATAAAAATAATGATATGTAAATTTAAGTATTTTGCCACTCTACTCATAGTTGCTTTCTGTCACATCTGTAAGAGACAAAGTTTGGTACAGAAAATATATTTTAGTGGAAGGACATGTTGTCTTCTATGGAAGCTATGGAAGGTTCTGGTTGTAAAGCTTGTTTCACAATAATCCCGAGCTTACCAAACTGTGTTTAGCTCCCTCTGTTTATTCCATCCTCTGCTGATGCTTGCGTGTTTAACTATTACGGGTCCTTTTCTCCCCAGCTTTAGACATTGCACTTTCTTTTCTTTCCCAAAGTGAATTCATGTGTGTATGTCCCTCCTCCCCGCCCCCCCCAGTTTTCTGCTTCTGAGGGAGCCTTCAGTTCTTACCACTTTCTTCTACAGGCAGGATTGCAAGAAACTCAATTGTAATCAGCAAGCTGTCCTGCTGCTAAAAGCTATTAGTGCCAATGTTGTTAATGACCCCACCCGCTTGAATGTGGTGATTTAAGAGGTAGAGTTATTTCTTGTCTCTCCCTAGGGCCTTGTTCTTAAACGAGATTCCTATGCTGTTTACTCCTCTAACATAAAGAGTGTTAACCACTACCCACCACACTTCATATATCAGCACATTGAATTGAATAATGGGGAGCTTAAAACGTAATGCCACAGTTCAGGTATGAAGCCGCCCACCCTGAAGAAATGAGGCACCCCTTATTTTAACCTAAGGAAGTTGGATAACATCACCACTTGCTCTGAAGTTATATTACTTTTTTTCTGGAGACTAGAGGATGATAGGGGTGCAGTCAGATTTCTTTTCAGAACTAAACGCATTAGAAGTAACCTACAAAATCAATAGCAATTACTTGCAAGCAAGGGCTGAAAAATCATTGAAGCTATAGAGTGTGCACGTAGGTGACCGGCTTAAAGCAAAGAAAATACTGGCCTGGCTAAAAATTCTCACAAGATAGGGCCAAAGTAGCAAAGCCCACCCCCTTTTTTTGGACAATTTGATATTAATCTGTAATACTCAACACTTGTTACACTTTTTAAAAATACAGCAGCAAATAACTCAACTTAAGAAGAACATTTCCCTGGCTCCCAGGCATGATGGAGGTTTGCTTTGTCTTTCTAGTAAACATCAAGGCATTCAGAAGGTGTGTAGGGAAGGCTTATCTACATAAACCAGCAAACGGTTCCATTCAACACCCAGGCTTTCTGCTTGCCAGTATTATGTGTTTATGCCTCAAGATTGTATTTAGCAGAAATTCACTTTGAGCGGCTTGGTGGATCCTTTAGAGGTTTAACTGCATAGTCTTTTATTCAAAACACTGAAATAATGCCTTTCAAATTTCTGGAATCCTTAACTGTTTCAGACTGAACAGAGAATAGAATTTCTGCCTTTCTCACTGTCTTCCAATAGTACAGAGAGGGAAACACGTATCTGTTAAGATATAGACCCAGAAACCCAGCCCCTAGCCTGGTCATGGTGGAAAAATCCTAAAGCAGCTGCTAAATCTCCCTAGCTTTTCTTGTTCAAATTCATGGCCAATTTGTGTATGAGTGTGGGGGGACGGGGAGCATGATTCTGTAGACTTACTTTATAGTTTAGAGTTAACAGCCATACTTACCACACAAATGAGGCAGTATGGAGTTAATGCCAATTATTAAGACTCATAAATGATGCCCATTACTCATTTCAGAAGGAGAGAGTTTGGGGACATCTTTGTTACCAATAGACTTACCACAAAAAGCAACTATGGATCTTCTTGGACTGTTATATTTTTAGACTTCAGGTTTGCCATCTCTGAGCATAGAATTACCATCTTAATACTTGGAACATTTGTCTGAAAACACCTTATCACCAAAAAACCTCCTCCTTACTAGTTTCCTTCTTAAAAAAAACACACACACACACACACACACACACACACACACACAAAACTACAGATTCTGTAATTAATATTTAGAAAGTAAGAGAAGTAAATGGCTAGTCTCACAGGGCCTGAAAATGAAGGCTCTTGGTAATTGGTTGGGGGAGAACAGAAACAAAGGAAGTATGTCCCAGGATCCCATATTAGCCATCTAGAACTTTCCATAAAGGGGAATATAAAGAGAAGGGAATTTTGCTTAAAGCGAGCTCAGGAAGTTTCAGAATTAGCTTATGGAAAGTGAAGTAATTTTACAATATGTACAAAGCACTGGTAAATCCTCTTGCTGTAGATAGTACTAAAAGGGAAATGCTGCTTGAAGAGTAATACTTTCTGAACCTAATATTCACCAAATGTTTTATGTTTTTATTTTTTCTGTCACCATTTATCCCCCCCCATACCTTCTTCCAACTCCACCCACCCCTGCAATCACTGCTCTATTATCTGTGTCCAGAGCAAAAAAAGAAAAAGAAAGAGAAAGAACTTTTTAAAAAACCATTAAAAATACTAGGATTCAATAGTTACATTTACTTTTATGCTTTGAGACAAAAATAATTTTCATTTCCATTTCATATGCTCAGTTGTTAAAAGAAAATTGAAAAGGTAAACATTATATACACATTTGTCTCCATGGACCTATGCAGTTTATAGGTAGACTCGGTGCTTTTGATGGGTGTTTCTAGCAGCATTAGGTAGGTGGTTAATGGAGTATTGACCCAACAACTTATTGAGACAAATCTTTTTCTTCACTCTGTGGATGTGTTTTATATTATAATTGCATCTAACACTGTACTTCACAACTCAAATTAGTATAGTTGGGTAGAACTTTTAAGAAAGTTTATAATAAAGCTATGAATAGAATTATTAACTATTGTAAAAGTGTCTTTTGAGAAGAGAAACTAGGATTATTGTTCCTTGGGAAGAAAACTCTGAAGTGTGATGATAATCATTCCCAATAAAATTTAAAATGAATAATATCAAGAGATAAAGTTTTGTTGGGACATAGCAAGCAATAGAAGTTGTGTGCCTACTGTGTGCAGACACAAGCATGGTATTTTTCACAAGGTATTTATCATAAGCTCAGATGAGAAAATATATGAAAAAAAGCAAAAGAAGAGATGACAGCTACTGGACAAGTGGTAGAGGTAAAGGGTCCTCTGAGAGACTGTGGGCACCAGAGATCTCTACTGTAGGCTGGATAAGCCAAGAAGGACTTTCTGGAGAGATGAAATGGAAAGAAGTATTGAAGGTAGGATGTAATATGTGAGAAAAGGTTTAGAAAAGGCAGACTTTTAGTGTGGTACTGTGAGATGGCCATTTGGATTTTAGTTCTTGGTTTCCATAGAGTAGTAGTAGTAGTAGAACCTTGTGGCTGTATTTTGAGCAACAGTTGATCTAAGGCTAAGGAGTTGTTGAGCCAGGCAGTGGAAGGCCATGGAAGGCTTATAAGCTGGAATGTATTATAATGAGTTCCACAAAGAATAATATGGCAGTCATGTGAAGGATGGATTTAGAGAAAGATCAAAGTAAAAAAAACTAAGAAAAGGCTTTAAAAGTAATAGAAAGAATTAATTGGACTTTTTGCCTGAGATTTCTAATACAAAAAGTAAAAAAGAATGCAAAAGGAAATCATAAGATCTAATTCAACAGAGATTTAAAATTTGTAAGTAATGCTATAATCTTGTAACTTATTCAATTATTAGGAATCAATAATTCTGATTCTGTAATTGGAATACTTCTAGAATTCTGCATCCTATTTGACATAAGTTTAACTTAAAGTCTCCCTTAAGTCTCAAACCAATCAATTTGACTGTTATCAAGAATTTCCTCTTAATTTACAGTTTAATATTGGCCAGAGAGTGGAAACTAAAAAATGATAGCCCATATTCTACATTTGTTTCAAGGCATATCAAATTCCAATTTAATGATTCTATATAATCATTTTGTGTTTGTACTTCAAGGTTCTCTTTTTATATTTTATCAATGATATCAATTAGACATAAAATCCAAATCACTCACTGATATAAAAAGCAATCTTCTTCAGCTGATGGAAAACTCTGGGTTGAATGGAAGGTGCTTGGGATTTTTTCTAAAGCAAAAAACAAACAAACAAAAACAAAACCAGTATAAGAAATATATTTGTGATAACCACATGGCAAAGGTGGACAGAATCTCTCTTTACAGTAAAATGTAATGATTCTATTTGGTTCTTTCTAACATAATTATAGTCTTTTTAAGAAATAGGAAAGTATCTCATTAAATGGATATGTGCTTTAAGTCAAAACTAAATATATTTTAGGGGCTGAAGTCTTTGTGAGTAATGACTTCAATTATTACTCACTGTTGGCAAAAAATATCTTGGTGCTAAATGGGGAAGTAGGAGGAGCCAGGACTTTTGAATCAACTTGACTTCCCTCTGAATCCTGTCAAGCCCTCCATAATTGTATGGCTTTGGCAATCCACTTAACCCCTGGGGGCAAAAGGGGGGAGAGAACATACTAAGTGGTTGTGCAAATTGTACATAATAAATGTAGCATGCTTGCCATGGCACATAGTAGGTGCTCAATAATATTTGTTGACTAAATGAGTATTTTTGCTCTAAATAGAGTGTGCCAGTAGATTTACTAAGCAAATTAAATTATAGAACTTCTCAAGTACTAAGCTCTGTGTATTTAGTGGAGAAAGAAGAAAGATTTATAAAATGATTAAATATGTTCTTTACATTTGGGATTATTTTTCTCCCCATACTTTGAGTTGTGAGTTTGGAAATCTTAGATCCACAGAGGAAAAAAAAGCACGATAGTTTGTGTATTGTTGGTTATATCCTCAGAGAGCCCAAGGAAGTGAAAAAATAAAATAAGAGAAAATTGCTGGGGAGGTTGCTGAGCAGTTGTCCTCTAGGCCAAGGCAAGTAACCAAAGGCCTCCTTGGATTAAACCCATCACTTATTTAATTGAAGATAAAGAATATTTCTATTACTGAAGAGTGGAAGGGGTGGGAAAGATTTCCTTAAAGAAAGTACCCATCCTAATAGTCTTATGGTTTCCGATGTGAGCTATGCTTTCAAGACAAGTTAGTCATACAGATGGAAGAGAAGGGAATTATTTGACAGAAAAAAAATTTTTTTTTAACATAGGTCATTCATGAATAAGGAAGCAAAGTTGAAAGAAAGAGGACAAAGGAATGAATACAGTATAGTATACCTATTTTAGATATGAAGACATGCTTTGTAGGGACAGCACAGGGAGCACAGAATATTCAGGAGTTTTGCTCACTGTGACTCATTTCCTACAGACTCATGCTCACTATAGGGCCAGGACATTGACGACCAAGTTTAATATAGGTTTTAGGGAGCAGACAAAACCAATTTTAAATCCAGGTTGACTTACTGTCCTAGCCGAGTGAGCTTAGACGTTCATTTACTATCTCTAAACTTCAGTCTCCTCATTTGTCAAATGAGCCTCATAGAGGTAATATAGGAATCATGAATTACTGTATTCTTCCATATTATGGCACACACACATACACACATTCCCATTTTAGTTGGGATGATTCTTAAAATCAGTGCTGTGTCCATATGGGTGGGGAAGTGCACATAAAATGATGGGCATCATACAATAAATGGAATCTTAATTTGATGAAATGCCTGAAGGTAATAAAGGCAGAGTGCTCATCACAACATCTGGGATGTAATAACCAAAAAGCAAATGGTTTGGGGGGGTGGTGATCATACAGCTGTTGTATCCCTTTCCACATAAACGCTCCCGGATGCTCCAGCTTGTATGAATGCCATCCTGAATACATTTTGTGAAGGAGTAATTGAAGTCTTAAATGTCCTGGTTTCTCTAATCACCTAAGTTATTATTATCTTCTAATGTAAAAAAAAAAAAAGGCAGTCCACAAGTCCTGAGCATCTGTGATATGCTCAGCACCCTCCTAGGCACTAGTTTTTATTATTCTTCAAGTGGGACTTTAATATGATTTAACTTCTCCAACAATAATAGTACCATATGGCAAGCTCCTCATTTCCTCTAAAATAATGTACTGAGGCTTTAGTGTGTCCAAGTGACTGAACTCTCTAGGCTGAAATTTCCTCAAGGTTTCTTCAGGACATCAGAACATAATGGAGATTTTTTTCAGGTGGCCCTCTACCAACTGGATATGAAATTGGATCAGCTGGAGGCAAGAACAGATGGGGTTGAGCAGCAGATGGAAAGATCTTGTTTAGGATATGCAGAATCACTGTGGCAAAATCAATCATGCCACGGGAGTTAGTCTCAGTTTGGTTAAAGAAAATGAACTGAAGTAGGCAATTGAGTTTCTGGGAAATTAATATGGGCTTGCTCTTTAGAAATAGTCTTGATTAAGTGTCATTAAGACAGATGAGCTAATGATGCTGAATGAGGAGTCTTAAAATGTCATGTTTGTCACCAGTAGTTCTCTTTTATTTGGTGCTTACTATGTGCCAGGCACTTTATATCCATACCTCATTCCTTTCTCACAGAAATCCCATGAGACAGGCATTTTTCCCATTCTACAAATGATGAAACTGAAGCACTAAGTAAATTGATCAAGGTCAGGTAACTCTAGGTTATAGAGCCAAGATTGGAATTTGTCTGCTTGACTCGAAAGCCCACAGAGGTCATAACAAGTACTCCACTGTACTGCATTCCAGCATTAAATGATGTGTATGCAAGAAAAATTAGAAGAGCAAATGGTCAATTTGCAGGAATCCTAAGGTTCTTTCCTCAGTAACAATTACAGGAGGCTATGTCAATTTGAATGATGCCTGCGGTACCTGGCCTGAATCCTGGTGGGAAATAAATACAGAGAAGCTACTGTAGCCACGTGGCTCCAGTGAAATAGAGGCTCACAGGGGCCATGCATGGAGGTCGGGGGAATCACGTGGACGCCCTGTGGAATTCTCACATCTGCCTTCCCCCTGGAAATTTTCCTAGAATCCTAGAGCTGCACTGATTCAGAAGGAGATTTCTATAGAAACCTTGGGTAAAAAGAATCCCAGGTACTCATTCTAATCTAAACACACCCCTTAGAGCATTCAGCACGTATGTATTTCTGAAGAGGGGGTGATTTGGTGTGGCCACTGTCTTCAGAACTGTAGCTAAGCCTTAAAGAAGGAAAATTCATTTCAGCTCAAATATTTGCCCTGCTCTAACTTTGGAGCAAGATTGGGAAAAAGAAGGGAATCCTCATTAATGGATGGCCTACTGTTTGTCAGGCACTGGACAGACCATATAATTGGTTGGAGGAAAGAAAAGATATGACCAAGCAACAGATGGCCACATATCTGCAGGGCTCCATGCTCTTTATGCATTCTTCCATTTCACATAATGTTCTCTCATACCAGCAAGTTCCTGTTGACTGCTAGGCTGTTTTCTGATCAAGCACATGCTGCAGAAATAGGTACTGATTATGAATACACAGAACATAAGCCCATTTCCTAAGAAAACTAGCAACGATGGTAAGTGTATCTCCTTAAGGAAGTAAATTTCTTTCTCTGATTTATTTCCTTCGACCAAAACAATATTCTGCCAATTCCATTACCACAGCCTTGCTACCCATATGTAGATATCACAGAAATATTTGAGACTTTGGGAAGGTAGAGGATCTTATTACATACTAGGGGGGGGGGGTCTCTCAGCCCGGCCTATGCCCTCTTGCAGTCTGGAACCCCTCGGAGGATGTCCACCTGCTGGCTTAGGCCTGCTCCCTGGGGGATCAGGCCCAAGCTGGCAGTCAGATATCCCTCTGGCAGCCCAGCAACTTTTGGGGGATGTCCACTTACCAGCAGGGAAAGACCTAAGCTGCAGTCGGACATCCTTAGTGCTGCTGAGGAGGCGGGAGAGGCTCCCACCACATACCGCTGTGCTGGCAGCCATCAGCCTGGCTTGTGGCTGAGCAGAGCTCCCCCTGTGGGAACGCACTGACCACCAGGGGACAGCTCCGGCATTGAGCATCTGCCCCCTGGTGGTCAGTGTGTGTCATAGTGACCAGTCATTCCAAGTCGTTCTGCTGTTAGGGTCAGTTTGCATATTACCCTTTTATTATATAGGATAGAGGCCTGGTGCATGGGTGGGGGCCAGCTGGTTTGCCCTGAAGGGTGTCCCGGATCACGGTGGGGGTCCTGCTGGGGTGCCTGGCCAGCCTGGGTGATGGGCTGATGGCTGTTTGCAGCTGGTCACACCCCCTTCAGGCTGGGGGTCCCCACTGGGGTGCCTGGCCAGCCTGGGTGAGGGGCTGATGGCTGTTTGCAGGGTGGTCACACCCCCTTCAGGGTGGGGGTCCCGACTGGGGTGCCTGGCCAGCCTGGGTGAGGGGATGATGGCTGTTTGCAGGCTGGTCAAGTCCCCCCCAGTGGGGACCCTCACCCCATGGAGGTTTGGCCAGCCTGGGTGAGGGGCTGATGGCTGTTTTCAGGCTGGCCACACCCCCTTTAGGGTGGGGGGTCCCCACTGGGGTGCCTGGCCAGTCTGGGTGAGGGGCTGAGGGCCGTTGTCAGGCTGGCCTAACCCCCCGGCGATGGAAGCTCCCTGCCTCTCCTTTTTTTTTTTTTATTCTGAGATTTATTTACCTTCTATAATTGAAACTGTGTAGCTTTGAGTGGAGCTCAGAGCTGGCCAGGAAGGGGCGGGAAGCTTGGCTTCCTCCATCGCCAGGGGCAACCCAAGCCTTCTGCTCACTCCAGCTCCGTTGCCACAGCCGGCTGAAAGCATGTATCTGGGGTTTATTTACCTTTTATAATTGAAACTTTTTTGCCTTCAGTTGAGCTCAGAGCCGGCCGCGGCAGGTGGGAAGCTTGGCTTCCTCCATCATTGGGGCAACCAAGCCTCCTGCTCGCTCCAGCTCCGTGGTTGCCAGTCGCCATCTTGTTTGGGTAAATTTGCATATAGTCGCTCTGATTGGCATGGCTTAAGGCGTAGCGAAGGTATGGTCAATTTTCATGTTTGTCTTTTATTAGTGTAGATGACAGTGAATAATGTTTTCAGATGCAACTATGCTTGGTAGTATGAGAACAGTAATATTGGGTACAAAATGAATTAAAGCTATAGGTGTTATGTATTATAGATATTAAATTAATAATTATCAGTAATTAACTGATTGCTAAGACAGTGGGAATATGTATATACATGGCATAAGTTTCAGTTTATGGAAAAATGATATATCAACAAGCTACTATTATGCTTATATTTTGTGACACAAAAAATAATTATATGCCTTTGAACTATACCTTAAAAAATATATACAGCCCAGGTGGTTCAGTTGGTTAGAGTGTCATCCCTCCTATTCATGGAATATACCTAGGTTGCAGGTTTGATCAGGTCACTTACAGGAGGCAACCAATTGTTATCTCTCTCTCTCTCTCTCTCTCTCTCTCTCTAATCAAAAATATCTATCCTTGGGTGAGGATATGGATATATATATATATATATATATATATATATATATATATTCAAACTTAAAATAGAATTTAATGAATTTTGTGGCACACAGTTTTTCATATTACAATGTTCCTGAAATGGGGATGTATTAGGTTCTATGATACGTTATGGTCACCTTCAGCCAGGTGGCAGTTGTGATGTAGTGTCATTGCTTACATGCATGTGAGCATGCAGAATTCTTGTCAACATCTTGAAAGAAAATTCTAGAGACAATAGGGAGTACTCTTATTATCCCTAACAACCAGTTATTTTGGGAGGAGATAAAAGAGATGGTGCATTACATGTGTTTAACAACGTTTTGGAAGCAAGGGTAAGAAAATTAGTCTAGCTCTCTGTTATTGCCAAGTGACTTAAGAGCTCAGCATCAAAACATTTTAGTTGCTTAGTAGATTTGTTTAAAAATACTACATCACCTGATATGTTGATGGCATAGAGACTTATATTTTAAAACACATTATGTGTTTAAAATAAAAAGAATGTTAATGACTGTGAGTCAAAACACGATTCAAAGAGCCAGATACAAAGTTAAGAAAGTTTCAGAAGTATCTTAACTAATGTATTCTGCTTATATTTCCTTTTTACTGCATGTACAATAAATGATTTTTAAAAATCTATATAGAATCAAGTCAAAATGACTTATTCAATAAGTATAAAATTTATTTTTTCAATAATTTTTCAAAATTGTCAATAAGTATAAATAAGGTCTTTCAAAATTTTCAATAAGTATAAAAATGTTAAAGTGATAAGATGCATTGAGTTAGCCTCTTTGGTTGTGTTTTTCTTAATTTTTTCATAAAACAATTATAATGGCTGCATCATAGAGACAATGAAATGCAGTACATAAAAGGATGCAAGAACATGAGGAGATGGTCTATAAGTCCAGCAAGGTGTGATGCAGTAGGAATCAGTGCCAGCCTAGAGGTTAGGACACAGGTATTCTTGGCTTGACTTGATAATTAAGTAGCTGGCAGATCTTAAGCAACTCCATTAGTCTCTCTGGACCTCACCTGTGATGAAACAAAAAGTTGTGTTAGGTGCTTTCTGGTCACTGGAGAGAGGATCGACATCAGGAGACAAAAGAATCAGTCAGGAAAATAGATCATACCTGCGATATTCCAAGGAGTAAAGGACTTAATGCAGGGCATTGGATGCTTACAAAAATGATGGAAGAGTTGGAATAACTGAGGTCATTAAAGACCATTGCTATCTCTTAGCTTCTCCAACAGGAATTAGACATTGCTTCTCTCCCACCCCTGTATCAGGAATTGTAGGAATCTCCACCAATGGTCACAGTTGCCTGCAGTATTCATAAGAGAACTTCTCGAGGCTAGATCCAAAGCTTGGATATCACAGAACCCACACATCTACAGACCACTGCTCACACATGTACTTCTCTTTCACCTTAAAAATCTCACACAGGGCTTCTCACTGATAGAATGTAAAATGGAACTCTGTTGCAGGGGTGTTCTCACACCAGTTCTTGTGCTGTGGGGAGGGCACAGAGGGAGGCATGAATGGTGCTAAGTGCCACAGACAAATATCAGGCACACCTGCTGTAGGTTAGGAGGTAAGGATTCTTGGCTTGAGGCTGTGATGGCCTGGCAGGTGAGCAAGGAGTAAGGGACTGCATGAGGACGCATTGAGAAGTCATGGAGATGAAGGTCCACATTTGAAAGACGCTTCAAAGGAAAAATGAAAAGATTGGATATGGATTACTTTTTCCTTTCACACTTAGCAAGTCCATATAATCTATAAATCAAGTCTCTTTAGCTCTTCCACTGACTGTAATGTTTTTCCCCTGGCTTTCCACTAACTGGGAACAATACACCTGCCCCCTCATAGTGTGAGAATAATGATTTGCTGGCAAAAGCTCCATGAGTCAGACTTAGCATTGAACATGTTATATTGTTTGGGAACCTGGCTAAATTTTTCCATAACTGCTTTAGAAGTGATTTCTATTTAGAGGTAGGTGGAACAAATTCCTGCTGCTGGCTAAATCTTTTTCTTTTTCTATGAAGAGAATCTCAGAAAAAGGACTATTGCTCTTTTGTACTCTCCTGTGATGCATTTTGTGTTCAAGTCTATGAAGGAAGCCATTTAAAAATACATTGAGTGTTGTAAAAATATCCTCCTACTTCTCCTATAATTCAACTTTTTAATAGTTGTCTTTCTTCTCTCTGTATGTCTCTTTTTCAATTATTTCTTTCCCTTTGATACACTGCCAGATTAATGTTTCTGAGTCTTTCATAGATGCTTACAATGCCTGAAAGACAACTATCTCCCACCTTTGAGATCCTCATTAGACACCAGCAGAGTTGGTGATAGTGTGAACTCAAACCCCCGATACAGAGAGAGATCGCTTTCACTGGAAAACCTAACAAGCAGTTGTTGAATTCTAACTACTTTTATAATAAATAAACATATCCTATGTGTGGGTCTGTGTCTATGTTATGTTACAACAGACCTTGGCTAATAATAATACTGCTATCAAGTTAGTAAGGGTTTTAGCTTATCTCAATGATTTAGTGTTGTTGAGTTATGTTTAACTTCAACCCTACAGAGGTGCTTGTTTTCATTATAACACAGCTGAATCAGAAACTTTTCTCTCTTTGCTCTCACCTCTTCCTAACCAACTTAGATTTCTTTAACTGCAAGTCTCAAACTAACTTTACCTGGGGACCAATCCTCTAATAAGGATAAGAAAAGACTTGCCCCAAATACCTTATTGTCTCATTCCCCAGTGAAATAGACTCCTATATAAATACTCATCTCTCTGCAGAGATTTGGTGAGCCATAGGCTAGAACTGACCCACTGGGACTTAGAGTAGGAATCCAGCAACAGAGGCCAAGGAGGACCCTGCCACCCTCCTCAGTGTCCCAGAGGAGAAGGTGCAGTTATTTTAAAGTAGGAGGACTAGAGGCCAACAAGATAAGCATGAACAAGAAAAAGTGAGCAGAGCTGTGAATAAAGTCGTAAAATTATAGAACCATCGAAGAAATGCTTGCAGGTGTCTTATATGTAGAGATCAAGTGTAACTCCTCATTTTAAGGGCGATGAATTTACTTTAGTAATGTCTTAATTTTGCCTCTGTAAATTTCTAAGTAAATGAAAGTTCTGCTCTGATCCAAAGGCATTTTATAAATGTTAGTATAGCTAAAGGGGACTCAAACCAATTATAACCATTTCACTTTGCCATTGACCTTCATAGATAGGCCAGTTTGCTCTTGTTGCCTTTATTTATATATATAATCAATAAACATTTGTTGGGCACTTAGTAGGTTTCAAACATCACATTCCAGAGTATTATTAAATCTGTACCGGAGCAGAGATGAGAATAGTAAGTACAGTATGAGTTGTAGCAGTGGGTCTACAGGGTAGTAATTAAAGACTAAAAAGATTAATCCAAATGAGACCAGGTGGTGTCACAGGAATATTTTCAGAGGCAGTAACTCTTTAGCTGAGTCTTAAAGGAAGAGTAGGAAAAATTGGTAAAGACATGAAGGTTGGTCCAGGGTAGGATATCTCTTCCTTGGCATTTTGGACGGGGTAATTCTTTGTTTTGAGGGGTGATGCTGTGCATTTTAGGATGTTATCCACATCTATGGCCTGTGACAGTGTGACAGCCAATGTCTCCTGGTATTTCCAAATATCCCTTGGAATACAGCATCCCCTCCCTGCCCCAAGTTGAGACTGACTAGTCTGGGACACAGGAGGGAGCTTGTCTAATAATAGGGCATGTCTGAGTTACTACAGCATTTCCATATAGCTCTTGCAAAAAGAGCTTTGAGGACTAGTGGAAGGAGACTGATGGAGAAAGTAGGAAATGGTTCCTTCACACAGTGGTTGTATATGTTAAGTCAAAAAGTTTGGAACTTCATCCTGAAAGCTCTCGTGAGGAATGGAAGGATTTTAAACTGGGAAGGAATGTGGGCTAATTTATGTTTAAGGAAAAACATCCTGGTCATAGTGCAAAGGATGGACTCAATGGAGATGAGATGAAGGATATCATCCAGAAGAGAAGTGATGGGTGAGGACAGAGAGGGACAGGGAGGTAGAAGAGCTTGTCAGGTCAGAACTGTAGAATTTTGTCCAGGACGGAGTCTTGATTCTTGGCTTGGATCATCAGAAGGTAGTATCATAAACATTCTTCAATATCAGTTGGAAATTAAGCCCCCTGACTTTATGAGAGAAACTATCTGAGGCTTGAACTCCAAAAAGTTACTTGTATAGCGTTTTTTTTTTTAAGTATAATCTAGGTGAGCTCATGGTATAATAAATAAAAATATCACTACCTAAGACTTCAAATTCAATTAGGCTTTCAGCTAAGATTCCTTGAGCAAATTGTCAAAAATATATACATGCTAGTTTAAAAGTAATCAATATAATAGAAAACCTTAGTAAATTTTTACACACCTCTTCCTCTCAAACAGTGTTTTAGATAAGTGAGGCAAAGAGGCAAATTGAAAAATTGAAGCCATTTTTCTTGCCTGATTGTCCAGAAAATTGTCTCATTTCTTTGCTCTACTTTTTGAATCTATATAATAATAATAGAAAAAGTTGTGTTTGGATATTTTTAAACAGCTGGATCTTTGAGAGTACCGAGAAAAATAATTATCAATAGATCATCTAACATTTGGCTGAGCCTCTGTTTTCATCCAGCCATTTGTCAGTAGGTATATAGGACATGTCCTTTATGTGAGAATTGACCAGATAAAATATCATAAACACCTACTGTGAGGGAAGAAGAACAGGACTGAGTTTTTAGACATAAAGGAGCTTCCCATCTAGCTCCTGCTGTACATTATACAAAGACAATTAACAATTCAGGTCAAAGCAGGATAACTTTCATGGACAGTGCTTTACACAAAACTTCTTTGCTTTCTGTTTCACAAAGCTATGTATATTCCTTGCTCATTGACACAAGGAACACAGGATATTTAGGGGTGGTCCTAGAAAGTGTGGGCCGAGTTCATGGCAATTGCTTTAGCTAAAGAACATTATGAAATTGAAAAAGGTTAACTAAAAATATATCTTATATTTAACCATATGCCATCATTCAGGTTTTGCTAGGAGAGTGTTTGAACAGGTCCCAAAGGGGATAATTCAAAGTAAAGCAAGAGTGGTTCAAATCATCTGAAATTTTGAAGAATACAAAAAAAGTATGCTTATTGCATAAATTAATATGAGGTATAAGTGAAATTTTTATGTGTTGATAAATTATATTTTTAAGTATTTGACTTCAATGACAACATAAATCCCTACTACTCCATATAATGTGTGTTGTCTTTGTAAAACCATCAGCGTTACAATCACTAAAACATCACACATTTAACAAAACAGATTACTTTAAATAATAAACACAACTTATTCAGAAATTAAAAATTCTAACTTACAGCTCACATTCATCAAGTTTACCCGTATTTCTTTACTATTACTAAAAAGACACACTTGTTTTATGCTTCACCTGTGCCATACCCCATGCTTGATGGTTCACATGCATAATAGCTCATTTGCTCTTCAGAAACACAAGATATAGAAAAATGATTACTTCCATTTTATAGGTAAGGGAATTAACATCCAGGCAAAATCATTTACCAAAGATCATACAGATAGTATGTGGCAATCCAGTAATTAGGGGAGAGCATTTTTCCTATATTCCACAAGTAACAAAACAAACATAAGCAATTAATCACAGAGATTTTGAATACAGTTTTGATAAAGACAGCTTATTACAAATACATAAGCTAGGACAACAAGTTCTCAGATGGAAGTAAGAATTCTAGGTAATGAGACAGAATGCTATTTGTTTCTACATATCTGTATTAATCATAGTATAACTTTTAATAACTGCTATAATTATAAGTGTGAGGACAAAGAGAAGAGTTTTAACAATTTTAAAATAGTTTTGTATTTATACTTAAACATTTCAGTTCCATTTTAATTATCTCCTTTTGCTAAAGATTAGGCCTATCTGGATTCTAAAAGGCATTTTGACTTCAAACTTTAATGATAAGAAAGCATAACTGAATATTTAATATTCAGAAATGGTTCCAAATGATAGAAACAGAGAAAAGTTAAGTACCAGAGAAAAATAATTTATAGAATTTAAGGGTTCATGATTCATACACAAAACATTAAACCTTGAAATGAATAACTGTATTGTTGCCAGTTTGGAGGGAACATTCATTTTGTTTGTATTTCAAAAAATAATACAATTGGAATCAAAAGAGCTTTCAATATTTCCATATTAGAGATTATGAATCACATCAGCCATGTGAGACTCCAGCTAAATCTTCTGAAAAGTATATTAAATCAGAATGATAATTGTTCAGTAAAATTTCTCCTCAAAGTGTAGTAAATATGATTTATATTAAATATGATTTAATATGTCATTGAGATTCTACTGGAAAAATGGCATAAAACAGCAACATTCTATTGCTACTTTTTAACTTGCCTTTTATAAAGTGACCATTAGCATAATATAGTCATATAATTATGACAATTTGCCCAGATGAAAATATCTCAAAGCCAACATTGCATTTTCATCAAATAAATGACCATGTGTTTCAATATACACAATCATGAATGTTAATATACTAACAGATTGAGTAATTTGATTTTTCAGCATCCGTGTTTATAGGGGAGAACAAATTCATCACAAACTTTTAAGAAACATAACCTGTTTCACCACAACTATTATTTGCTGAGCAGGAATCAAGATTGTGTGTTTTGACTGTCCCCTTCTGTGATCATCTTGTCATTGGGTAAATACCCTATATAGGAGCATTATTAATGTAATGCCAGAGAATTTGGAGTGAATTATAGTCTTTGATAAGAACCCACCGGACACCTAGCTATACAATAAACATCCAAGGAAATCTGCTTCTCTTGGCTGTTCTATAAGTGTGGGCAATTCCTGAGCAAACTGTCCTGTCCCTTGCACACCTGAACTCTTTGGATCCCCACCCCACCTCACCCCATTTTTATCATAAATTCATATTCATCACCAAGAAGGCACATGAGATGTTTGTCATCATTTTTACTTGAGTTCTTATTAGCTATAGGCTTGTGTTTTGCATTGGCATGGACATGTGGGTAAAATAGACTCAAGCAAGAAATAGGAGTCAACTATGATGAGATGTTAAGAATCCAACCAACAGCCTTTGATAATAACTTAAGAGGAATAATTGAGGAAAATAGTTTTCTGGAAAGAGTATTCAAAATTAATCCTTACCAAGCACATATAATATTTTTTTAAAATTTCAGTCACTTTTTAACAAAACTTTTTCAAAAATAATAAAATATTTCTCTGATTTGTAAGGAAGTGTACTGAGAACAATTTAACATTTACCCAAAAATATATCTTCAACATTAAAAAGATCAATCACTATATTTCTTGGTCGTAGTATAGTTGCAAATATTAGACCTAGTTATCCTGGCTTGGGTCCCAAAATAATTTCTTAGAAAAGTCCACATTGTGATCTTACATTTTAGTCGGAAATCTTTTAGTTTTTAGTCTTTTTAATTTGTCTCTTTGCTAACTCCAAGAACTCCAGGGTAAAGAGATGTGTGCACAAGCTCGTGGTGTTCAGGCTGGCATCACCAACTGAACTTTCTACACATTAATTGGTGACTCAGTTAATTAATATTACAGAGCAGATGTCTCCACACTTCTCATCGGTTCTCTTAGTTATATCCCCACTACCTCCTCTGTTTTCTGTCACACTAGTCAATTGATATCAGTGTCTATCCAGTCTTCTCATTTGCAAGCTATGATTTCAGAAGGGATGTGAATGAAAATTTTCTGTATCATTTCAGAAATTTGCTTAGATGTTTTGAAAAGTTATGGCACCTTGATCCACAAGTGATTTAGCAACATCATTAGATGAAGAAAAACACACAGAAACACTTCTTCCTCTAGAATTCTTAATGTTGACTCTTAACAAAACTTCAGATATGTTAAAATTAAAATTTTAAAACTCTAAGGTTGAGATTAAGTAGCCTACATATGGTTTTCTTATGCTTCACTTTTTTTTTTTTTTTTTTTGTGTTTTTTTTTTTGCTGAGACTTTCTGTTTTGCATTGATTTCATGCATGTTGTGGTGATTGTTCATTGAAGAACTTTTAGAATGGCTGCCTTAAAATCTTTACCAGATAACTCTATCATCTCAGTGTGGGCATCTATTGATTTTCTTTTTTTTTTCATTCAGTTTGAGATCTTCCCGGTTCTTGGTAGGATGAGTAATTTTTTATTGAAACATAGATATTTTGATTGTTATGTTATGAGACTATTATAATCCAACAGAAAGAGAGTTCATCTGCTCAGAGCAAAGCAGAACTGAACACTGAATGCTGAGAATTGCAGTGGAAGAATTAGAGTTGCTTTATTGCAGGACACCACTCAAGGAGAAGGGGAAGCTGCCACTTAAAACCCAAACTACCAGATAGCTTAGAGACAGGGAGTTTTTGAGCCAAAAATCATGAGTAATTATGAGTAAGGAGGTTAGGGTCATGGGCTGTGTTGATTGGTCAGTTCTTGTGCAAGCTACAGCAATTTTCTTAATCTGATATATTTGGTTCTTGGCCACATCCTGTCTGGGGTCTTGGTGACTGTGGCCTGGGGTTCTTTCCTACTTATAGAGTTCTGCAAGACATCTTGGACTGTGAGTCAGTAATGCTATATTATTGGCAGAAAACAAACAGAGCTCTATGCCCTGTATGTAACAGGCAACATTCTTCTATTATCTTAAGCAAAGTATACACTTATGCTCTTCCCTAACACTTGCTTTATAGGCAGGCCTCCAGGCCCCAGGACATGACTACATTCCAGTGCGACTATGCCGCTTAAGAGAGCTAATTCAATCATTTTAACTAAGCTAAATTCTAGTATACATATTCTAGTATGATTTGCTGTTGGTTTCACTATGGATCTATTGCTGTCAACTTCTCACTACTTTTATTTTTCCTTTCCTCCTTCACCTACCCCCACCCTTAGTTTAAAGCTCAGGTGAGACTAGGGAAAGATAAAAAGTTGAGTCACAGATGGAGCATTGTACTTCACTTCACATATCACATTTAAATTCTCCAGGAAGAAAGGAAGGAATGGTCTTTTATGAGCCGCAGATGGTTGTAAGGTTGAAATACCTCCACTTTCTCCTTCCTTCCTTGTCCACGAATGTCACTTCCTTTCTTAAGTACCTAAGCAGCACCACCCCCCTCCAGGACTGTCAAACTCTGTTAATATCCAATCATAACTCACTAGTGAAAATTAATTGGAGAGGAGTCAACTCTGAATTGGGAATCATGAAAGTACTATTTTTTTTAAAAAATGCAAGTGTATTGTCTTCAGTTGTAGGCTTAATTCAAAAACATTGCCAAACTAGGAAATGTCTTAAAGGGCCTGTTTTAAAACATAGAGTCAACCCATTTGTACATTAACAGAAACTAATGTGCTTTAAATACTTAACAGTAGCTTGTTGTCTTGAGTAAAGTAACCACTGCTTTTAAAATCCTGTTTATTTACTCCCTTAGCAAATTTCAAGTAAATTTCAATCCAACCCTTCTTTGAATGCTCACAAATTATAAAGTAGTAGAATCCAAATTAGAAGCTTGAATATATGCGGTTCTGTTTAAACAGCATTAATTAGGCTGTTTTGCACAGTGAGCAGTAGAATCTGTCTTGACACAATTGTTCCATGATCTGAAATCTAATACGATTATTTTCTGGAAGAATAATTTGCCATCAGATTTAATGGACTAGGCTGCTGGTTTTTGTTGATGATCTATACATACCAAGCCTTCACTCTTTACATATTTCTTTCGGTTTCTTTTTAATGGCTAATATGGACTTTCACTGAGTAAGCATATGGTTTTATAAAGTGCTTCCTGATACCAAAGACTTCAAAACACTGCACCCTACACATGCTAACATATTATTGAACATGTTTATGCTTAAAAGTGATCAAGAGTTGCAAAGTTTGACTTAGAGTAATACAATTATTTGACTGTGGAAGTTATATTAAGAATACCTAAGATGACCATGTAGAAGAGTAAGTTGGCTCACTGTTTTACAAATGGAATTTGAAATTTAGAGAGAACACTTCAAGCTTGGAGCAAATGGAAAAATCAAAGGTAGTTTAGATCAATTACACATTGGACAAGATGTTTATGTGTTGATAGTTTGTTCTCTCCCCTCAGATCAATCTGTCTATCTTACTGGCTAATTCTTATATTTATGATTCATAAAATACAAACATACTTCCTCTTGCTGAGTGAAAGGGGGGTGTGGGTAGAGAAGAGTTCTCCTTATTTCACCTTGACACAGAACTGTGTAAACTTTTTGTACAATGAAATAGTAAATTGATTGAAATGCAGATTGCTTGTTTTTTAAAAGCAGAAACAGTATTGTATTTTTTAACTTTATAAGGATTTAGAGGTTGATAATTCATCACATCCCTTTGCATGCTGAGTGCTGAACCAAATGAAAAAGAGACAAGGATCAGACAGAAATTAAAACATCATTTAGACTGTGTTTCTATAAGAGTGTAGTCCCTTCAAGTCCTGCTTTTTTATAGGACACATAAAGTGATCACAGCACCAAATGCACACCCACAACATTTAGGAAACATAAAAATCCCCAGCTGCTTCTGCAATAGTATGTTCTTAGGATTGTGGTTCTAGTACAATCTAGACAGGCTGAAGTCCAATATGGTAGCTGCTAGCCACATGTAACCATTGAGTACTCAAAATGTGGTTGTTGTGACAGAGGAATTAAAATTTTTGTATCTTAATTAAAATCAAAATTTAGAAATTGATACTCAGTTAACTTATTGGAAGGCTTTTTAAGTCTATTGGAAACCGGAGGGCATGTGAATCTACCTTTTCAATTGAAAAATGTATGGAATCAAACTATTAATCAATTATTTCTCATTAAAATGAAGGGGGACAATGGGGAAAAAGGAACATAGGTAATACTTTCAACAATAAATATTTAAATAAACATATATATATATATATATATATATATATATATATCTCCTATCTAATAATAGAGAAACATGGTAATTAACTGTAACTTCGCTACCCTTCCCATTGGCTAATCAGTGAGATATGCAAATTAACTGCCAACCAAGATGGTGGCCGGCAGCCAGGCAGCTGAAGTGAACAGGAGGCTTGCTTGCTCCAGTGAAGGAGGAAGCCAAGGTTCCCCGCCTGCCGCCGACCAGCTCTGAGCTGCAGTCTAAGCAACTATGTTGCAATTATAGAAGCTAAACAAGCCGGACAGCCTTGGAGCTGGAGCTGAAACAGTGTTTCAATTATAGAAGCCAAACAAACCCAGATCAGCTGCCGAGGTCTCAGAGCTGGAGCTGAGCCTCAGAGCTAAAGCCGGCTCTCAGCTCCAGTGACAGCCATAGAAGGTAAATAAATCCCAGAATAAAAAAAAAAAGAAAAAAAGGAGAGGTTGGGAGCTTCAGTAGCCCGCCAGCCTGAAAACGGCCCTCAGCCCCTCACCCAGACTGGCCAGGCACCTCAGTGGGGTCCCCCACCCAGAAGGGGGTGTGACCAGCTGCAAACAGCCATCATCGCCTCATCTAGGCTGGCCAGGCACCCAAGCGGGACCCCCACCCTAATCCGGGACACCCTTCAGGGCAAACCAGCTGGCCCCCACGCGTGCACCAGGCCTCTATCCTATATAGTAAAAGGGTAATATGCCTCCCAGCACCGGGATCAGCGGAGCCGCAAGGCCTCCCGAACCCGGGATCAGCGGAGCCGCGAGGCCTCCTCGCACCAGGATCAGCTGAGCAGCAAGGCCTCAATGCCCCGGTGTCAAGCTGAGCCGCGAGGCCTCCCAGCACTGGGATCAGCAGAGCCGCAAGGCCTCCTGGCCCCTGGAGCAGCGTGACAGGGGGCAGCGCCCAAACCCCTGATCGCCCTGCAGCTCTGTGTGTGACAGGGGGCGGGGCCACAACCTCCCTATCTGACCTGCTCTGTTTGTGACAGGGGAAGGCACCCCAACCCCCTGATTGGCCCTGCTCTGTGCCTGATAGGGGGGAGCTCCCCAACCCCCTGATCGGCCCTGCTCTGTGCGTGACAGGGGGAAGCTCCCCAACCCCCTGATCGGCCCTGCTCTGTGCGTGACAGGGGGGAGCTCCCTAACCCCCTGATTGGCCCTGCTCTGTTCGTGACAGGGTACGGAGCCCCAACCCCCCTGATGGGCCCTGCTCTGTGCATGACAGGGGGCAACGCCCCAACCCCTTGATAGGCCCTGCTCTGTGGGTGACGGGGTGGCGCCGCAACCTCCCCATCGACCCTGCCTTGAGTGTGACAGGGGGTGGTGCCCCAACCCCCCAATCGGCCCTACCCTGAGCGTGACTGGGGGGTGGCATCGCACCTCCCTATCCGCCCTACTCTGTGCATGACGGGGTGGCGGCCCCAACTCCCCAATCGGCCCTGCTCTGAGCCGACCAGGGCTGCACCTAAGGATTGGGCCTGCCCTTCTGCAACCAGGGAGCGGCCTTAAGCAGCAGGTCGTTATCTTCTGAGGGTCCAGACTGTGAGAGGGCAAAAGTGGGGCTGAGGGACA
>NW_005871099.1:5439735-5621000 GCF_000147115.1 Myotis lucifugus | reverse complement strand
TATATATATATATATATATATATATATATATAGAGAGAGAGAGAGAGAGAGAGAGAGAGAGAGAGATACTGAAAAATTCTTAAAACTGAACAATAATAAACTGTCATATGAAAAAAAAAGAAACGGCCAAATTGAGATATGATCAAAGTGTAAAATACACACAAGATTTCAAAGACATAGTACAAAAAAAGAATGTGAAATGGCTCATTAACAGTGATTTACATTGATTACATGTTAAATTAATCTTTTAGCTATATGGGGTTACATAAAATGTCAAACTTCGTTTTTTAAAAGTTCATCTGTTTCTCATTATTTTCTTACTGTGACTACTATAGACTGTAAATAGTGGCTTAGTTCATACTTTTATTAGACACACTCTATTGACACTGTGATGTAGACCTACACTAGGCAGCATGTAAAAGTCCTGGTAGAGACTTCATTATGTCTGGGGGAAGGTGAATGAACAAAAACAGAAGGGAGAAAGAGAAAATCTGGCTTTTGGCTTTCCTGGAGGCCGACTTGTCTAGGCCATTTTGTGTCCCTGTGTGGCTTATGACCCTGAACTTCAATTTTAGAAATCTCCCATCAAGAAGTTACTTATGCTGCCAGATGTCTCTGTTCCATCTACAACCAAAGATTTTGAAGCTCTTATTAGCATCTTCGCTTGATACCTTTCCCCTAAAATTTACTTTCTTAAAATTTTACCTCCTCTAGGCCTTGGTTAGCATTAACTATTCAAATAGCCATATAAAAATCCCCATTTACCTGTTACAATATGACCTGGCTTTTCTGGAAGGAAAAAGCCCAGCGCTCCAAAAATTGTATATTCAAAGTCTAGTGCAGACAGTGTAAAACATTGTGTCTCTGGTGTTTGAAAAAAGTTCTGCCCCTGTTGATTTGAACATACTCCTTTTGTAACAAAGGCTTTGCCCTTTCCACCTGGACGGTGAAGCCCCCACAGAAGTGAAACTTCCTCCCAGTCTCAATTCCCTGAGAAGCTCACCTGACCTTATGAAAACTTGTCTTCTTGGCCCAATTTTCAAACTCTACTTTGAGATCCAGGAAACCACAAGGGGGCCCATGCTGCTGCCTCCTGTTCAGCTGTGGTTCCTACCCTTGACTGCATAGTGGAATCACCACATAGACTTATTTTAAAGAATGAAACTCAGGATTGAGGCTTACCTCCACAAGCATCTTAGCTGCTAAGGGGAACCTGAAAAGAGATTGGCTAATCAGAGGACTTACTTGGAGGTTTAGTGTATGAGTCAGCACTTTTTACCTTAGTTAATTTACTTAAAGTCTGCAGCCCAAATAGAATTATGTAGAGGAAAAATAAAAATAAATTATGTAAAGGTAAAGAAGGATGTTTCCTGCATTTTTTACATAAACTATGGTGAACAGTGACTTTTTTAATATGTGGGATTATTACACTTGTTTCTGTTTAAGATACACGTTAATGTTAATGTTGTTATTTTACTGTGTTTGAAATTCAGTCTTAGAATTGATTCTCTCTAAGTTAAAAGATGCAGGTATCACATTATGCAGACAACATATTTCAGTGTTGCTTGCAAAAGGTTTCAAATGCTGTGCACTTCATTTGAAAAATTAAGTTAGTATGAATGTGACTCTAAATTCATCACCATATATTATCAAAAGGAACCTGAGAGCTATTAAAACTCAATTATTGGCTAGAGCTGGTTTTATAAGATCAGAATTTGCTAGACAACAAATGGTGGCCAAGAACTTGACCTCATGGGAAGAGGTTCTACTTTTAGTTGATGTTCGATGTTGAGAGCAGAGATTCTAAGGATTGAATGGATATTTGCCTTTAAGAAGCAAAGCCCACCTACCATTTAGGAGCTAAAGTTCAGAAATAGAACTTTGACAATGCGAATTTCAATAGAATAAAGCCAGACTGAGCCCTGGAAAAATCAGCGAAGCTCTGATATGAGTGTACATCTCTCTTACAGATAACACTCAACCAACAGTGATTTGTGTCTGCTGTGGACAGTTATTGTGCCTATTATTAGCATTGAAGTGATGTGAGTCACAGGGAGAACATGGACAACATTGATTCCCTTCAGAGATTGTGCTCTGAGAAACCTTTCCAGTTCTAACTACACAATATGATATTTAAAAAAGTCAACTTTGCACTCATTTCTGACACAGGTTTGTTGAACCGGATGAGATATTGCTTTCAAGAACAAAGAATAGACAAAAATACTTCCAGCATAGACATGAGGACTTTCCAGTGTTAATACTTCTGTTTTCTTTGAGCAGAAGGGCTCCACTAAGAAAAAAAACTGCCATTGTTGAAATGTTTTTAAACAAGTTCTCAGGCATTGGGTTAAATTGTGTCCCCCACCCCTAAAAAGATATGTGGAATTCCTTACCACTGGAACCTGTGAGTGTATGTAACCTTATGTGGAAAGTACAAATGTAATCAAGTTAAGTTGAGGTCATACAGGAATCCGATGGGTCCTAATCCAATGACTGGTGTCCTTATAAGAAGAGGGAAACTTAGACACAGATACCCAGGAAGAAAGCCACAACAGGACAAAAGCTGAGACTAGAGCTATGCATGTATAAGACAGGGACCACCAAGGATTGCTGGCAACCACTGGAAGCTGAGAAGAGGCAAGGAAAGATTATCCCATAAGGTCCTCAGAGGGAGATCACAGCCCTGCCCACACTTAGATTTCAGACTTCTAGACTCCAGAACTGTGAGAGTATAAACTTCTATTGTTTTAAACCACCAAGTTTGAGCTAATTAGTTAGAGCAACCCTAGCAAACTACTACACAGGTTATATCCAAACTACCTATCTCTTCAAAAACCAAATCTCCATCCTTGCAGGAGTATCATATAAAACATAAATTCTCAAATTACTTGGAATGCCCTCCCACTTTTTAGAACTAGTCCCGACTTTAGAAATGCTATAAGATTATTTTATAAACCATATGTTACCAAGAAGTAGGCAAGTTTCTGCATTAAGATTCATAGCTTTGTAACAATTAACCATTTATAATACTGTTAGGGATTGATGGTATCTCAAAAAAAGCAGGGAAAACAACAGAAATATTCTATTTGCCAAGGTCTAGTCTGTCATTATCTTAAATAGTAATTTGTTGTCTCCTGAGATCACTAAGGAGAGAGGGAATCATGCTGTGCTACAAAATAAAGTTTGTAAAACAGGTAGTCTAATAGCAAATTAATAATGTGCCGACAAGATCAAAAGCCATTAAAAAAAAAAAGTGAGTTGCTACCGTGCAGCCAACAATGCAAGTTTGGAAGATTTCTCATAAGAATGTAATATTTATTTTCACCAGGGAGCTATTTGGAAAAACAGAGAGTAAAATATTCTAAGGTGACTTTTCTCAGTGCCAATTAAAATATATATATTACTGGAGTTTAGGTATCATTATCTTGCTCTCTTGATATCATTCTTAATAATGGGTGAAGTCTGTATGGTAAAGTATAAACCCTTTCATCTCACCTCTTGGCTTAATGATAGTATTAACAGAATGTGTTTATACAATGGGGCTTATTATCAAGAATGAAATAATTTGAAATAAATATTCATGAAAAGTAAAAAAAAAGTAGAAAGAAAACATTGCCTATAGTATTAGTTATAATATTATTCATTAAGAAATGAATTTTAGGTAAGTCAATAAAGTCCTTATTTATCACTCTCATAACTATATATACTATATAATATATATTATAAACTATATATTTATAATATATTAAAATATATATGTGTTATATATAACAAACTGCCTTTATTTTTAAATAACCATAAGATGGCTTTAATATTCAAAAATCCTTCCCAAACATATAGGATTCATATATTGCCCAGCCTGAATTAAAACTATATTTGTTATCTCTGGAATCAAATTGTCTTTAAGATGATGACAGAATTTCAAGTGACAGTTTGGGGTGACAGATAGTGAGCCATTGTTTTCTTTCTTGTAGATTTTTTTTTCAAGCAGAGACAACTGATCATGACTTGTTTTTCACTCATCTGTTAATCTGAACTCTTCCTTAATATCACCCAAGTGCTGCTCTCTCTCTATGTTTTCTTCTATGTCAGCCAGGCTCTTCTGATAAGGATTATCAGAAATGCACTCGGCTGCAAGAAAGAAGTAAGTTTTTAATCCCAAAGGACAGATAGTTTCTGTGAAAACAGGGACAAAAATGGCCCCTTGGAAGTTAGACCAGTGCTTTTTCAGCACCATCGTCATTATCCACTCACCAGCCCATTCTTTGGGCAGATACTAATGCATCTCTTTTGCATGACACATTATTCATGGTGAGGCAAAAGTAGTTTAAAGTTGTTTGTATGGAAAATAATTAATCACTAATAATACAAGAATAAGCTGTGTTTTGTGCACTCACAACTGTAAATCTACTTTTGCCCCACCCTGTGTATGCTTCATAGCTTAAAGGGACAGAGAAATTGTGCATAAATGAATACAAAATAAGATTACACATAAGTCTCCATAGTTATTTACTTAGGCATTAAACAAATCTATTGAATGTGTACCACATGCCAACTTTGTCCTGAAGGTTAATGATATAAATTAAACAACATATAGATAGGTACCAACCTCATAGAGTTTGCAATTCAATTGGAAGAACAAGACAAATCAGTAACTACCTTGTAAAATAATAAGTATAATGTGAGAGGAATTCCCAAATACTAAGAGAGGCCATAACTGGAATACCCAGCCCAATCTAAAGGGTCCAGAGTAAATTGCATAGAGGAAGTGGCGTGGGAGTTAAGACATGAAGGATAGGAGTTCACCAGTATGGAATTTATGGTAATGCTGATATATCCTAGTCACCAGTGAGATTGTCTTTCAGCAAACAACTTCAAACCCACCCTCAGAAAAGATACTACTTAGCAAACCATGGGTCATAAATGCCTGATGCATCACTGTGATTATTACAGTACAGGTTTAAAACTGAATTGGGGTAACTTGAAAACAAGAAATTTACCTGAATCAAGAAATTGGATGAGTTTCATGAATTAAAAATGGAATCTTAACCAAGACTAAAAAACACTGAACAGACAGTCCAACCTCAGAGAGAAAGCAGGGGAGGGAGGGGTGGGTAAGAGATCAACCAAAGGACTTGTATGCATGCATATTAGCATAATCAATGGACACAGACACTAGGGTGATGGGGGCTTGTCCTGGGGGAATGGAATTGGGGGGAGGGGTCAATCAGGGAAAAAGGAGACATATGTAATACTTTAAACAAATAAAAAAATTAGTTACTTTGAGGAACCAATATGGCAACATAGGTACACACTTGTACTTGCTGCCTGGCACAACCACATAAAAACTACAACTAAAAGACTCTGGGGACCCAGACTCATACGGGGAGAAACTGGACTGTCTGGCATTGGCCGGAACTCGAGGGCGGCTTTCTCACAGAGGTGCTTGCAGGGATCATTGTTCCTGCACGGGGCTGCGGGACACAGAGACCCCAGAACCTCTCCGAGGCAGAGCAGACTAGCAGCCGTTGTGGTTTGCTCCACCCTGATGATTCCCTGAGACCCCGCCCCACCTAATTTACAACCCCACCCAAGCTGTGAGCAGAGGCTTTTGTATATGAATGGCCTGGCCTTTTGCAATCTAAAACTAACAAACTGCAGCTGGGTCAAAGAGCATCAAAGCTTCCAAAAGAAGGCCTAGAGCCTTAGACAGCAGCCTGCATTACTTGATAGCTGGGCCTCATCTGGGCACCTCCAAACCCGAAACAAAGAAGAGGAATCTGCAGATCTCTCTGTAGCTCCTGCTGGGTGGTCTCAGGAAGTGGCTGACTTTGCACCTCCTTGGAGATCCAAGAGCCAGTGTACCCAGTGGTCAGAATGAGACCATACCAGAGTACAACTCTTCACATCCATAAGCGACACACTCAAGGGGCAGACTCAGTGAGCACCAAAGCCCCACTGAAGCAAGTCCTGCTCTGTAAGGGTGTCTCCAGCACAGCAGTTCTCCCATTGTAGACACAGTTGCTCCTCACAGCCAATTGGCCTGGTGGTCAATTCCTCCCAGTGATACCAACAGCAGTCAAGACTTAACTACAACAAGACTGTGCACACAGCCCACAAAAGGGGTGCACCAAGAGTGTCAATGTCAGGTAATTGGGGAGGCTGAGCCACTGGGCCCTATAGGACACCTAGCACACAGAGCCACTCTATCAACACAGGGAAGCAGCCAAAATGCGGAGACAAAGAAACATGTCACAAACGAAAGAAATGGAGGAAAGCAAACTATTGGATATAGAGTTCAAAACCACGGTTATAGGGTTACTCAAGAATCTTCTAGAAACCTCTGAGAAATTTAGTGAGACCCTCAAGGATATGAAAAAGGACCAATTAGAAATTAAGCATACTTACTGAAATAACGAATAATATACAGAGATCCAACAGCAGACTAGAGGACTCCAAGAATCAAGTCAAGGATTTGAAATACGAAGAAGCAAAAAACACCCAACCGGAAAAGCAAAAAGAAAAAAGAATCCAAAAATATGAAGATAGTGTAAGGAGCCTCTGGGACAACCTCAAGCGTACCAACATCTGAATTATGGGGGTGCCAGAGAAAAGAGAGAGCAAAATATTGAAAACCTATTTGAAGAAATAATGACAGAAAACTTCCCCTACCTGGTGAAAGAAATAGACTTACAAGTCAAGGAAGCACAAAGAACCCCAAACAAGAGGAATCCAAAGAGGACCATACCAAGACACATCATAATTAAAATGCCAAGGGCAAAAGACAAAGAGAGAATATTAAAAGCAGCAAGAGAAAAACAGTCAGTTACCTACAAGGGAGTACCCATACGACTGTCAGCTGATTTCTCAACAGAAACCATGAAGGCCAGAAGGGAGTGGCAAGAAATATTCAAAGTGATGAATAGCAAGAACCTACAACCAAGATTACTCCACCCAGCAAAGCTGTTATTTAGAATTGAAGGTCAGCTAAAGAGCTTCACAGATAAGAAAAAGCTAAAGGAGTTCATCACCACCAAATCAGTTTTATAGGAAATGCTGAAGGGCATTCTTTAAGAAGGGGAAGAAGAAAAAGGTAAAGATAAAAATTATGAACAACAAAGTGACAACAAATACATATCTATCAACAAGTGAATCTAAAAATCAAGTGAAAAAAAATCTGATGAACAGAATAAACTGGTGAATATAATAGAATCAGGGTCATAGAAAGGGAGTGGACTTACAATTCTCGGGGGGAAGGGGGTGTGGGGGTAAGGGAAGAGACTGGACAAAAATCAAACACACATCAAGAGACGGGGACAGTGGAGGGGTAAGAGCATGGGGTGGGGTGGGAACCGGTAGAAGGGAGCTATGGGGTGGAAAAAAGAGGAACAACTGTAATAATCTGAACAATAAAGATTTATTAATTTTAAAAAAGTAGTTACTTTTGGTATAACATGTATCCCACCATGCCTTATCCTCCATTGTAGTACTTTCAATATGAGCACTAATTCCAATAATACGAATCACTGGTAATTTGTATCACTTTCAACTGTATTCCCAGCTTTCCCATCTATTTGGCTCACACTGTATCTGAGATAACTTAATGGTGGCTACCAAAAATCATACAATGCATCTCTTGTGTCCACAATATGCATACTGACAATTTATGATTTCTTAAATTTCCTGTGATATACTTCTCTGTTGAATCTTATGACTAAAGAGGGCAGTTGAGAGATCTTCTTATTTGGGAACTTCCTAGGATGGAGAACTTCCACTTCAAATGTTTGTAACTGGGACTCCCGTTATATTGGAACTCAGCTGGGACCATGGTTCAGTAAAAAATTATTGATTGTCTCTTGGACCACTCTTTTATTTAAGAAAATAATATTTTGTAATGTTTTAATATCACAAAAAAGTACTTGCTACTAGTGATAAAGTGAATTTGTAAGTATATATATTTAAGCACTCTGTCACCATGTGGAGTGTTTCTGGAACCACCGATTGTATATGGTATAACTATGTCTAGGAATGCATGCTCAAAGCACTTCTGACACTAAATATCCCAATGATAGAAACTGATTTCCAAAGGTATTATCCAAGAAATTCGTCATTTACAAGAAAACCAGGTATCTGCAGCAGATAAATCCTTTTAATAACTCTTCCTACGATAGTGATCTTGGAGTGATTTACCATGTACGTGACACAGTGCATTATTGCTCCTTTGCTGCATCAGCATTGCATTTTCAAAATGAAAACATGTCTGTTAAAACACACATCAAATGTATAAAGTAGGATGAAAATGTATGGTTTGGTCATGAGGTCCTGCTTTCCGATTAGGTCCCCAAAGAGTATAAATTTAGAAGAAAAAAAGATTTAAGGATATGATAAAAGGGGAAAACTCCAGGTTAACATGTTAAGAGGATGAACTTTTTAAATTTGATCCGGAGGGAATACAAGTCTCCCTGAATACTAACCAGTTATGGTTTTCCTTTTCTGGTCTTCTTGATTGAGGACAGTGACTGTGAAACCATAGATTAAGGCTAATAATTTTGTATCAAGGATATACAGGTCTGACCAGTTTCATATTGGCTTAAAATTTAGCCTACAGTATTCTATATTTCATCAGCTTACCTATTTTAATTGATTATTGTGATCTTTTATTTTTCAAGTCATCCAATAAATATTTATTCAGCATCTAACCTGTGCTAAGTACTTTGCTAGTACTAAAGGAAGCATAAAAAAAATTCACAACCATCCTATGATACAGGCATTACAATTACCTCTATTTAACAGATGGGGAGAGTGAGGCAAAGGTATGTTAGATGTCAGGGTCACATGGCTAGTAAATGGCAGAACTAGTGGTTAGTTTGGGTCCTCTGAGAAGCAGACAGGAAGACAAGATGAGATGTGCAAAAGATGTAAGGTGTTTGCCTAGGAGTGAAAGGAGGTTAAGAAGTTGGAGGAGGCTGGGAAAGTCTGAGACCATGAAGCTGATCTGACTTAGGGATGAGAGAGAGAGAGAGCCAGAGAGAGAGAGAGAGAGAGAGAGAGAGAGAGAGATTGGGTAGGGAAATTCTTAGACTGTGGTGCAGTTCTAGGACTTGATGGCAAGGCTGATCTCATAGGAATAGGCCTGCTGTGTATCCCCACCATGCTGGGTTGGGAAGAGAATCTCAGGTGTTAATGTGGTGGTGGCTTCACCAGTTAGTTTTACCCTCTGCATCGGGAAAGCTGAGATACCATTTCACTGGCATCAGAGCTGGGATCCCCAAACTGAAATCTTGTGCCAGAGTGAGCTTTGTACTCAGTGTGTAGCCGGAAAAAGCGTACCTTTATATGTAGCAACTTTTATTCTTATACATAAATTCTGTCCATTCTTGGAGTCCCTTCTGTTTATATCACAGCTAGAATATCCAAGGCAAACATTATGCTTTTCTTCCATGAAAATAGGTAGAAATCACCCAGACTGGAAAATGGAATGAAAGGAGGATGGGATCTTCATGTGGCTTGAGCCATGACCCAATATCCTCTCAGAGGGTAAGAGCAGACAGATTCTTGCTCACCCCCAGGTGTGACAACAGGGCCTTTTCACAAGACTCCTCCTTTTCCTGAAGCTAACTGAACATCTCCTCCTATTTTGTTTTACTTTTATATATAAGTGAGATCATGTGACATTTGTCTTTCTTTTTCTAACATACTTCACTCAGCATAATGCCCTCAAGGTCCATTCATGTTGTTACAAATGGCAAGATTTTATTCTTTCTATGGTTAAATAATATTAATTATATACATATATGGAGATATATGGCATTTTTAAATCCATTCATTCATCAATGTACACATAGGGTGTTTCTAAATCTTGGCTATTGTAAATAATGCAGTAATGAATATAGGAGTGCATATCTTTTCAAGTTAGTGTGGTGTTTTTCTTAGTATAAATACACAGAAGTGGAATTACTAGATTATATAGTAGTTCTAAATTTTTAAGTTTTTTGAAGAACCTCCATACTGTTTTCCACAGTGGCTGCACCAGTTTACGTTCCAACAAACAGTGCATGAGGGTTCCCTTTTCTACACATCCTGCCAAACACTTGTTATTTCTTATCTGTAATAGCAGACATCCTAACAGGTGTGAGGTTTTTATTTGCATTTCCTTTATGACTGGTGATGTGAGCATCTTTTCATGTATCTGTTGGGTATTAGTATGTCTTTTTTGGAAAAATATCTATTCAGATATTCTGCACATTTTTATCATATTTTTGTGTGCTATTGAGTTGTATGAATTCTTTATGTATTTTGGATATTAACCCCTTATCAATAGGTTGCCTTTTCATATTTTTAGTGGTTTCCTTTTCTGTGCAGAATTTTTTTTTAGTTTGATATAATGCCACTTGTTTACTTTTCTTTTGTTGTCTTTGCTTATGGTATCAAATCAAAAAAAATTATCACCAAGACTGATGTCAAGGAGCTTACCACCTATGTTTATGTTTTCTTTCAGGAGATTTATGGTTTTAGTACTCATGTTCAAGTCTTTAATCCATTTTGAGCTAATTTTTGTGTATGGTATAACATAGAGGTCCAGTTTTATTCTTTTACATGTGGCTGTTCAATTTTCCCAACACCATTTATTGAAGATATTTTTTCCCATTGAATATTCTTGGCTCTTTTGTCATAAATTAATTGACCTTATATACATGGGTTTATTTCTGGGCTCTCTATTTCTGTTCCTTTGATCTCTGTGTCTGTTTTTTATGCCACTACCAAACTGTTTTGATTACAGTAGCTTTGTAATCTAGTTTGAAAAAGGGAGTGTGATGCCTCTAGGTTTTTTCTTTCTCAAGATTGCTTTTACTACTCAGAGTTCTTTGTAGTTCCATTCAAATTTTAGGATTGGGTGTTCTATTTCTGTGAAAAATACCATTGGAATTTTGATAGGGATGGCATTGAATCTGTAGATTGCTTTAAGTAGTATGGATATTTTAATATTAATTTTTTCCAATTCATAAGCATAGAATATATTTCCATTTATTTGTGTATTTTTCAGTTTCTTTCATCCATGTCTTATAGTTTCCAATGTACAGGTCTTTCACATCTTTGGTTAAATTTATTCCTAAATATTTTATTCTTTTTGATGCAATTGTAAATGGGAGTTTTTCTTAATTTCTCTTTCTGATAGTTTATTATTAATATGTAGAAATACAACAGATTCTCGTATATTGATTTCTTATCCTGCAACTTTATAGAATTCATTTTTTAGTTCTCACAATTTTTTGGTAGTCTTATAGCTTCTATATTATAATATCTATGCTTTTTTGTTTCTGTCATTTGCATTAGGGGAAGAATGTCAATGAGATTAAGTGACTTAATCTAACATCCTGCAAGTGGGGGCAGGATTTGAATTAAGTCTGTTTGACCTTAAGGTCATTTCTTTCTCTTGAATTGTCTCTATACTGGATAGATATTGCTTGGCTTTTACGAGGTGCATTTGAACCATAATATGACTTTCACTTTATAGGGGACTTAAAGAAGTGAAGTAACAGAAAGTCTATTGGTTCTTTCTCCCCCCACCTTCACCTGCTACCCTTCCCTCACCCCCATTTGACACTCTCCCTCCTTTTTCAGCCACCCTCACAAATGAGGTTATTTCAGCAGGTTATCAACTTCCCACTGCAGTATGCAGACTTTCCTTTCCTCAGTCATTCTTCTCCATTCTTGTTTGACCCATTTGCTCATCCTGTCTTCATTCTCAGGCTCATTTCTGTCATATTACTTCTCCAAAGCTTACTTATGTCCCTGTTAGCAATGTTGTGCCTTGAATCTGAGGGAAATCATAGCAGTGTACTTTAAGGATTTATTGGCTCAAGCCTTTACAGACCAGCCCCTGTCACCTCTGCTCAGCAGTCTTTGTCTTCATCCTCCAAGGTCTGGTGTCTTTCCTTCAGGCCTGGATTCTTGCTTGGATTAGAGCCACTGCCTTGACATGTCCCTGTGTCGTTATTTTTCCCCCCTGCATTTTTAAATTCTTTTACTCACGCAAGTGAAACTGATTTTAAAATTACCACCACCCCTAGGGGGAAAAGCTAGTGACAGAGGCAGGAAGAGAATTTGTTCTGGTTTCTCCCACCCTACAGTCTTTTACTATCACAGGTGCCCCAGGGAAATAGAGAAGTCTTCTCATTCGGTGTGTCCCAATTTACTGAAATATTTTTGGGGCATTACTTGGCTCTTTTGGAATTTCTCTATTTCTGATGCTATCATACCACATATTATCTGGACTTTTTTTCTTTCACGTATTCGCATATAAGATACAACTTTGCAGTTCTTATTCTTAGCAGCTGATTATATTTTTGAAGCCCACAAGCACTAGTTGCAAGGAAAATGTAAGTCTTAAATTATTCATTATTAATCAGAAAACAGGAGAAGTGAATGAAAATAAATATTACTTGATTTATGCTTATGATTTGATGTTCTTATTCTTTTTTTAAATTGTGAAGCACCTTTTTTATCTAGCGATATAAAGATTCACCAATCTAGCTTCTAAGGGTAGAGGGCAGGTTTTATGATGAGCTCTTTCAATAAATATATATCATGATAGATTTCTGGAAGGAATGTTGGTGATATTTCTAGTTCAAATTTCTCATGCATTTAACTTCACAAAATTATGTACAAAGAAGAAAAAAGTAAATCTTGATTTAATTTATTAGTTATACGTTGGAGTTTTTATTTATAAATTAGTAAAAATAAAATAAATTTATCCTTCCCTCAAATCCATCTTAGTACAGAATCAGAATTAAGGATGATTTTCTGTCTCCTGAATGTCTCCTGAATATATCCATAGGTATCCTTCTCATTTGAAATCCAAACAATGAAAAAAAAAAGTGAGACAATAACTAAAAACAAAAAATATAGTATATGTTAGGAATTGTCTGCCAAAAAAATTTTTATGCCTTTGATAAACAAGTAAAAAAAGTGATAGTACCCAGTATATGTGCTGATCAAAGCCTAAATATGAACATTCAATAAAACAAAAGTGATAAGAAAAATTTGAGTTTGGCATTTGATTATCAATAATGCTTATTGGTTGTACTATTTTGTATACCTATTGAAAGATAAATCCTAATTTCATCCTAATATATATGAATTTCTGTTTCCAAGAGAGATCTAAATTATATAAATTGTCCTCCTTATAACCAAGGGACTTAAGCACAAATCTTTGTTAAATTAAAAGAGTGGGGAGTATTGTTAGCAGCCTTAAAAATTATCCAAGAAAAATATGAAACATAAAGGTCTCCTTTGCTTCAGAATCCTCTCTACTGGATGTTTCAGGTTAATAGATTTAAGGCAGGAACAAACAAGGTAAGTAAATAAACAAGAATGCATAACATACTTTCAGCAGCTGGAATAGATTTACATCTTGGTGTGTTTGTGGCATCAGTTCCTGTAAGTGTCCCTACCTTATTCAGAAGCAGACAAAAGTGTTAACAACACAATTAAGAAGTATTTGACAGTGGATAAAATATATGAGAGTAGACGATGGAGGTTAGGAATAAAGCTCCGGGGTGCACCTGGGGCTAAATTTCAACACAATAAAAATCAGGGGACCAAACATAATCATTTGACTTTATCCACACTGAGACCCAACTAGATTCCACCTTATATACACAGAGTGTGTGTGTGTGGGGGGGGGGCAAGAAAATCCCAACAACCTACTAGAACAGATCACTGTGCTCTGTGTTTTCCATTCTCCTTTGTACATACATCTTAATATGCTTCCTTGTCTCTTTCTGTTTTGCACTCTCATGTCACTTTCTTCTCCCACTTTCTTTTATACATCTTTCTTTCACTCTCCTTTGGTGTCTAATTTGCTACTGAAGTGTTTTGTTTTTCTTTAATCATCTTTTTTCTTTTAGTACTTATCATTCTTATTACTGTTGTTCAAAGCTTTATGTTTCTTTTCCTTAATTTCAAAAGTAGATTAGAATGCTTCATATCTCTCAAAGTCAAAATAATTTTTATTTGTATGAAAACAGTTTGTGTGTGTGTGTGTGTGGCTGTGAGTGTGTGTATCCCACCAAAGAGGGGACAAAAGCCACTTTCCAGAAAGGTATTAAGCACTCTTATTTCAGTACCACCAGATAATGGGTAAATTTGCAAAATTAGTTATTGCCTGCTTTACAAAACTTTGGAGTTTTATTTTATTTAGTAAAATATTAGTAGCATTTCTTTCTTGCCTCCATCGTTATAGTTTTTTTAAAAAATACCAGCTATGGCTGCTGACATTGCCTACTTTGTTCTAATTAAGTCATGAGGTCAAAACACCTTCTACAAAGCCTGAATGTAGGACACTTATTCATAGGTTTAGTCTGTGGATGCCCAGCAGCTGAAGCCCTCCAGGGACACAGGAAAGGAAGTTAGGTTTATGAGCCTGCTGCAGGGAAGGAGAGTACACACCACGAGGACCTGGCGGGGACATCCTAGGTTTTGGACTGATACTGCATGGTTAGGGAGGGAGTTTAAAGAAGTGAAGATTTGTTCTGGATTGTGAGCTGATGGGAAATAGATACAATGTGATGGTTCAGTGTCTTCTTACTTCTTCCTATGAGATGAGGCAGGAGGAACTGCTACATGGGTGGACAGGTGGGGGATCTGTCATTGGAAAAGAGAAAAGAGGCAATCTGCACTCAGCTAGAAGAGAGTGCTGTTTGGCTATTTTTATTTTTATTTTTTATTTATTTATTTATTTATTTATTTATTTATTTATTTAGTGGTCACATAGAGTTGTGTTTAGATGTGAAGTTGCCTTTTTGGTCTTGTTTCACCAAGATCATGGAGCAACCCTGCTTAATTATTGCTGGTATTTTGCGGAATCTTGCTTTTTCCACAGCCTAGCTGTCATTTGCAGGCTGCCAACTGTCAGATCCTTTTTCTTTCTTACTCAGGTCCCGGAATAAATGAGAAGCAATCAGTTAATCAATCCATGTAAATGGCTACCATGCCCAGTGCTGAGCTAAATGTTTCTAAATGTTAGAAACACCATATGGAGAAATACTAATACCAGGAGTAAAAAATAATGTAAAAGAACATTGTAAAGGAACTAGAGAATACTTAACCAAAATTTGAAACTTAAGTTAATATTCCATCAGTCATCAATCTTATGCCATGGAAATTTTTGGTAAAGCTCTTCATCAGATTTCATAGTTTTAAGAAATTTTATATTTAGAAAATTAATTTTTATAAATAATCCATTGAGTAGGTCTTCCTGCTATATGTACTCAATACCCTTTGTTATTTGAACAGTTGACAAGGGCTTTCCCCGCCCTAATTATAAATTAGAGATACTGATTGTTTTTTCTCGTGCAGCAGCTGATAATTGTATAGTCTGATTATTTATGTTTAGTGTTTTACACTTTAAAAATAGTAAATCATTCAAAAGAAATTTAATGTGAGAAGAAAAGTCTAAATTGGTAGAATGAGTTGACAAGCTCACTCCAGTGTTTGGTGGCTGCTTAAATATTTCCTTTTTATGCATATTAGAAATTCATTGGGCTGGCCCTGGTAAAAGCAAAGTTTGTAGGGAATCTTGGCTTTCCCCTGCATTAATTCCAACAGCTTTTCATCACTTGATTCTGGTAGGGCTGACCTGTGTATTTGATGCCACTTGCAGCCTCCGTAGTAACATTTTCTAGCCATCATTCAGGTATCTTTTTAAATGGAAAGTTTAGGGTTTATATTTTTATACGGTTGTTATCAGAAAATTGCATGGACTGCCTTTCTCTGTTGTTAGAGGGAATGAGATGTCCAATGATGGAAGTGGGTTTCTTGGAGCGATGCTGGATTAAAGATTTCCAGAGGACCCCACAGGAGAATGAGATGTAGTAAAAAGCTTTATTTGTGTTAGTAATATGCCTTGGTTTGCAAAGTCCCAGTTACCTTAAACAAGTCCTGGAAAATGTGCAGTTGGAGAATCAGCAGAGCTAAAAGAAAAGTCCAGAATTTCTGTTCCATGGTGAAGCTGAGTCCTGCAGAGCATCAGGCTAGTTGTAATCTACTAGTCCATTGTGTGGGGTCCATGTGGCCATGAACCATGTAGGTGAATGCAGGGGGTACAAGAGAGCCAGGAGCACAAGAGGGCCAAGAGAGGGAACTCCCTTTGTTTAGGAGTTTATGTATCTCCTATTTTGCACTTTTGCAGTGGCCACACCTATTCCAGCCAAAAATCTGCTTCCAGGTGTGACTGATAGATAATCACCTTTCCTACGTCATTCCAACCTTATTGGATATATGTCTATTGTCCAGTCCCTTCTCCCAGCTATTGGCAGGGAACAGACCTGGGGAGTGTTAAGCTGTAGCTTCCTGACAGAGCTGCACAAATGGCATGCCCATATTTTATAGCCTTCCCTTTATTCCTTTCCTGTTAATTAATAACTTGGTTAATTACAATGGTGTCATTGTGACATATGGTAATGTTTTATTTTCTGTTTCAAAGAATAGAATCTCTAACAAAGATATGCTTTGTTTTATTTTGAGAAAAATGAATCACCTTTAGGTGTAAAAATCATAGCAAAAAATAATCACCCCTAACTGCCCATCAACCAGTGAATAGAGAAGCAAACTGTGGTATAGTTGTACAATGGAATATTACTCAGTAATATCTATACTAATAAAAGGGTAATATGCTAATTAGACTGGACATCTTCTAGACAAAGCCACAGTGGTGGGGGCAGAGGAGACCAGTTAGGGGCAACCAGGCTGGCAGGGGAGGGCAGTTGGGGGCGACCAGGCCAGCGGGGGAGGTCAGTTAGGGGCGACCAGGCTGGCAGGTAGAGGCGATTAGGGGCGATCAGGCCGGCAGGCAGAGAGGTTAGAGGCGATCAGGCAGGCAGACAGAGGCAGTTAGGGGTGATCAGGCAGGCAATGGAGCAGTTAGGGGCATTAGGTAGGCAGGCAGAGTGGTTAGGGGCGATCAAGGCAGGCAGATGAGCGGTTAGGAGCCAGTGGTCCCAGATTGCGAGAGGGATGTCCAACTGTGGGATGGGGCCTATGCCGGCAGTTGGACATCCCTCGTGGGGTCCTTGATTAGAAAGGGTGCAGGCTGGGCTTAGGGACCCCTCCTCCCCCATGCACGAATTTTGTGCACCTGGCTTCTAGTAAGGGAACTAAATATGGATACATGCTACAGTGCCTGAACCTCAGTAATATTCTGGGTGAAAGAAGTCAAACAAAAAAAGGTCACATATATAAGTCCATTTATATGATATACCTCCAAAAGACCAGTCTTTAGACAGAGAAAGCAGATGAGTGGTTGCCTGGGTCTTGGGGTACAGGAACAAATGAGCCTGGAGGTGATGGAAATACTCAAAAACTGGATTATGGTGATGGTTACATAGCTCTACAAGTTTACTATGAATCAGTGGTTCTCAACCTTCTGGCCCTTCAAATACAGTTCTTCATGTTGTGACCCAACCATAAAATTATTTTCGTTGCTACTTCATAACTGTAATGTTGCTACTGTTATGAATCGTAATGTAAATATCTGATATGCAGGATGGTCTTAGGTGACCCCTGTGAAAGGGTCGTTCAACTGCCAAAGGGGTCGAAACCCACAGGTTGAGAACCGCTGCTATGAATCATTGAATTATGTACTTAAAATGAGTTAATTATATGATCTGCAAATTTATATTTCAATACATTATACCTTAATTTTTTAAAAGTCATGGCCTCTGAATATATACATAATACATACTTTTCTGGTTAAGTTATCTTTTATATATTTTATGTTATTCTTATTAAAACATATATGTTTGTATACATATATCTTGTATACATACATATGTACCATCTATTCAGATCAAGCTATGAAATATTTCCAGCATGCTATAGGTTCCCTCATAGCCCTTTCTAGTCAATACCATTAAGAGGTAACCACTATTTTGACCTGTAGCCCCATAACTTAGTTTTGCCTGTTCTTGAAACGCACAAAAATTGAATCATTTGATGTATATATTTTGCATCTGTTCTTTTTCACTCAGCATAATATCTGTGAGATCCACTCATGCTTAAGTGTTCTTATTTATTGATTTGTAAAATTCCATTTTATTAATGGGCCTCACTTTCTTATTGGTGAACATTAAAATTATTTCTAGTTTAGAGCTCTTAGGAATAAAACCACTATGAAAGTACGTGTACAGCCCTAACCGGTTTGGCTCAGTGGATAGAGCGTCAGCCTGTGGACTGAAGGGTCCCAGGTTCGATTCCATTCAAGGGCATGTACCTTGGTTGTGGGCACATCCCCAGTAGCGAGTGTGCAGGAGGCAGCTGATCGATGTTTCTCTCTCATCGATGTTTCTAACTCTCTATCCCTCTCCCTTCCTGTCTGTAAAAAATCAATAAAATATATTTTTTTAAAAAAGAAAGTACATGTACATATTTTTGTGGACCTAGACATACATTTTTATGTGGATATATACCCAAACATATAACATTGGGGTTACAGACTAGACATATGTGACAGTTTTTTAGGTCAATCAGTTTATACTCCTATGAGCAATAGATGAGAATTTCAGTTCCTCTACATTGCTAGTATTCTTTATATTATCCATTCTAGTGGAAGTATAATGGTAGCTACCTGTGCTTACAATTTTCATTTACCTAATGAATATTGAGGTTGAGTACCCTTTAATATGTTTATTGGTCATTTGGATATTATCTCTAGTAAAGTACTTTAACATTTTTGTCTTATTTTTAATTGGATTATTTGCCTTTCTCTTACTGATTTATGGGCATTTTTAATATACTCTGGATAGTAGTCCTATGCCACATACATGTATTGAAAATATCATTATCAATCAGTAGCTTTCATTTTTTGTTCTTTTAATGGTGACTTTTTATACACAAAAATTCTTAATTTTGAGGAAATGTATCAATTTTTTACTTTTAAAGGAAAATTTATAAATTGGTAAATTTATAGAGCTGCACAACTATCACCACAATCCAGTATTTTTAGGGCTGCTTAGAAAATCGTTTTTGTCCCAGCGCCTATATAAAGTAATATTTTAATAAATTTCTTATTGGAAAATTATCATCCTTGTGCTTCTTCTTGACATGGTAAAAGCTCCTACTCATCCCAAGCATAAATGTTATGCTTGCTCTTTTGTAACACATATCACACTGCATAACAATCCTTTCCTTATCTAACTGTCCCACTATGAAATTCGTATTTGGAGTTTAAGAGCCTAGATTTAGGAATCAGTCAAATCCCAGTTCTGCCATTTACTGAGCTTTTCTGGGCCTCAGTGTCCTCAACTGTAACATGGTTATTTATTAAAGATATGTGAGATAATTTTTGTACAATGCTTAGAGCTGGGTACATAGTAATGGTTAAATAAATGTTGATGATGATGGTGATTTTTGTCTTCAAGGTTAATTCTTATCCTCTAGCATCTAACAAGTAGGTATTTGACTCAGCTTTCCTACAAGCCAATTTCTCTTGCAAATCATTAATGTTTTAATCATTTGGTAGTAATTTGATTTTTTAATGTCTTTGCATTCCTTGAAATGAGGTTGCTATTCATTATTTGTCCAAATTTATAGCAGTCTTTAAAACCCTTAACTATATTTTTCTCTTTTTAGCAAATACTTATGTAGAGAGTAATTCATTCAAGTTTAATGAATTAAACTTAGCCCATTATTGTCAGTCTCAAATATTTTTGTTTTTTATGAGTGAAAAAGATTATTTTAGAACCTTTAAAAATCACTTTGAATTCATCCTGGAAAGAATAGGGCAACACATGTTAAATCATTTTTGAGAACATACATATTAGATAATTTTCTTTTAGGTTGTATTGTGACAAGCCATAATATTACTAAATAAATTTTTACTGAACTGAAAGTTCTGGGCTCAGTTTCAATGTTTTGTTTAATATTATTGCTTCCAACTTTCTTCTAACAAGGCTCAATTAGGATGTTTGTTATCCTTGCAAATTGCACTCCGGGTGGTTTATTATCCTTGGCATTTACTCTGCTAAGGTTTTCCCAATGGCGCACGTTTGTGTGGATTTATTACTGACCTTCGTTGTTCTTGAAGAAGCCTCGGTCTTGTCCTCCATGATCTAGTAAGCTGTAATTTCACAATCCTTTGAGGGTCACCCCAACACAATGTCGGGTACGTTTCTGAACATTGTAATTTTAGGTGCTTTCAACATGCAAAGTAGCAAATTGATAGACATGGAGATTTCTGACAGCTTCTTTCCCAGAGTGAATGGTACTCCTGGGACTGTGGTCCCATGTGAGAAAACAAGTTCTCCGCTGTTGGCTGGAGGAGCTGTCTTGTGGACTGCAGGTGTGATGGGAAGGCGTAATCAGCACTAGGCTGGCACGCAGACTCAGGGTCACCAAGCAGCTCTTTCCAGGAGCAAAATGCAATTGTCAAGAGAATATTTGCTGAGATTCTGACAGGTGCCATTCAGATACAACAAACTCGCCTTCCAATTTTATTATAGTTTACTCATTCTGGAGAAAGATAGAACTTTTTTTTCCCAAAGGTCAGACAATTTTAAACAAGAGCAGGCATGATCCTGCTGTAAAAATGCAGCAATCTAGTGTGTGTTAAGTCTGTGTAGGAGCTGCGAGAAGTGTTATGTTTGCCTCTTGTGAAAGGGCACTTCCATCAAAAGACTGATGGCAAGATGCGCTTTGAATTTGTTGTTCTATTTCTCCTGCATCTGCATGAAATTGTGTCTTTGAAACCATATATTACTGAAACGAGCAATACTGGGGAGAAACACATGCTCTGAAATAAACAGAAAAATACAGCTGCAGAACAGAACGCTTTGCCCACTTGTACAGTCGCATGGTGGTCATCCAATAGGAGGTGCTGAGCACTAGAGATTTGTAGGGATTTGGGGGGTGGGGATTGTTTTCCTCATTACAACATTCGTGTCTTTCCTTAACTGTGTATTTCCTTAGGTGGGTAATGACAGTCAGAGGAAAGGTCAATGTCTGCTCTTCAAATGTAGCATGAAAATGAAGTTTAAAAGTACAGTATAAAACACAGTGGTGTTGAGACAGACTTCTCCAGCATCACTCTCATTGATGGAATAAAAACCATCCCCTCCTGTAGCTTGAGCACTCACTCCGGCCCTCTCAGCTCTGAAGAAGAGAGAGTGTTTGGGGAAGTGGTCTGCATTTCCTTGATTCAGCGGTTGGACCTCCACTCTTCTCTAGAGCTCATCGCTGCACACACACCAGCCCTTCCCGAGCCCAGTGTGCAGAGTGTAGTCGCTCCATGAGCAAAAGAAATGATAGGCAATGCTTTGTGCATGATCACTCTCCATGGCTCATGTAGTAATGTGAATGGGGGTAGGTTTGTAGCTGAAATCCAAAATGCTAAAAAAGGACCAGATTTAGATGGAAGCCTCAGGACTATTCCATGCACTTGAATTGGGTTTGAGATACTCATGGGGAGTTGCAAAATGAACAGTTGGATCTACAAGTCTGAATCCCAGAGGTGAGAGCTGGATCCAGTGCAAACTAAGTAAGTCCTGTGCCCTTTGGAGGTCTGCGTACCCATAAGGTTACACGTGAGAACCTTGGACTGCACCAGCATCTAATTGTTGGAGTAAAAAATGCTAAGACCACCTGAGACAGAAACAGCAGCCAGAACGTAGGAGGAACCAGGACCAGTTCTCACAACATAAGTTAAGTGTAAAATTGTTAGAGGGCAAGGACTTCTGAGCAAAAAATGCTGGGGTGCTCTGGTAAAATGCAGAGTGCAGGATGTTGGTTCTAATGAGATGGAGGTGGTGGTGATATCATGATGGCTGTGTTAACAGAGTGATTGGAGGAGAATCCACATAAAGTTGATGCAAAGAGAGCAGGAGGTAAGGAAATGAAAACATCCAGTACAGAGACAACTCTTTTAAGAATTTTTGCTTCTTAGGGAGGAAGTAGGGTGAGGACTAGAAGGGGAAGAGGTACTAAAGGAGTTTGGTTTAGTTTTTATGTTTGTTTTTCCAAATCAGATTTAAATGCCAGTGGGGAGAATCCCAGAGGGTTACTCTCCCAGAGGTAGAAAGAGTGAACTATAGTGTCAGCTCCTGAGAAGGTGGGGAACAGTGGACACTGGTAAGATCAAAGAGACACCGGAGGTGGGGAGAAACCTCCCAGGAAGGGACAGGTGAGGATGGTACCTGTGTAGACAGGTTTGCTGATTTGGTAGCAGCCAGCTGAGGGGTTTCTCTCTGATGTCCTCTGTTTCTCTGTGGAAGAAAAGATGAGTTCAGTTGTTGAAGGGGGAGCATGGAGCTCCTCGGATCACAAACACAGGTGGGTGTGTGTATTTTGGCAAAGGCAGACGGTGAGTTCAGTTTGAGTTCAGTTGAAGATGGTTGAGAATGAGGCACCACCAAATGCAGAAACCATGAAGTGTTAGAAATGCAGGCCTGCATGGGGCTGGACTTATGTGGCATTAGCATTACTGCAGATGTGTGCAGACGCCATGGGGTTGAATTCATGCAGTCATTTAATAAATAGAAAATAAATGATAATTAGGAAGCTCATAGCTTCAGAGAACGTCAGGATAAAGTGACGTGGCTCCCAGCCTCCACATGCTTACAGTCTGGGAGGCAAACATTTGAACAGGCAATGACCACACAGCATGATAAGGGCTCTCAGAGGCAGGTGGAGGCTTTATAAACATTCCTAAGGAAATGTACCCCCCTTTGTTGGTGAGATTCAGAGAAAGCTTGAATGGGAAAACAATGTGTTTTGATGTGAAGAAGAAATAGTAACAAACCCAGCAAAGGAAGGGGAAGTGTATTTCTAGTTATGGTAACAAGTGTGAGTAATGTTGCTATGAGATGTGAAATTTGTAGAAAATAAGGATGCCCAAACCCATTGGCTCAATTCTGAATACATAGGCAGTAGTAGCAAAGCCAGAAGCAGAGATCGTCAAAGTCAAGGCCCCCATGTCGAGAAGGAGCCCAAGAGAGGAGGAAATGAAGCGTGAAGATGGTGATGGAGGAAGCAGTAGAATCCAGACCTACTCCCTTTTCAGGGCTCGCTTCCACTGTGAAACCTCCACTCGCTGGAATGCGCCAGGTCTGCGAGTCTTCCTGGGAAGAGGCAGCATTTCTGGGCTCCACGCCCGAGCAGCAGGTATCTGGATCAGGTGGTGCTGAGCTCCAGGCTTCCTGTCCACATTTAGAATTACGTTGTGAGAGTCTGCAGGCTTTTCTCCATTGCTCTGTGTGTCTGTAGGATGTTGGTTATGCTGGAGATGTAACTTCTACCCTAACAGGACTGAGTGTAGACTGGGCACGTCTGTCTTTGTAAAGCCTCTGATTATGAGCTAGGCTTTAACAAAATATTGCTTCACCCTCTTCACATGGGTTATGCCACATGCCTCTGAAATCTCCTAGGGACCTATATTGCCTTTATTATACATTAACCCAACCCCTAAAAGACACAGAGAATAGAAACTAGAAACCAGGAAGTCTAGTGTACCCACAGGTGGTTGAAAAACTAAATAAAAATTTCAACAAATACATTCAGGAGGCTTTTATTTGTTTAAACTGAGGTTTGGCTGCATTTGTAAGTATAATAGACTGTGTACAACTTTATATTTACTTCTCGTTTTGGTAAATTGTCTGTCTTCAGGCCATGATTCTGAACATTGATAACTCCTCAGCATGACAGATACAGCAGGTGTAGAAAATTGTACTGCATTGACTGTCGGCTTGACAAGAGTCTCCCAGAACACAGGGAGCCTGGGAATGCTTAGAATATGAACCCCCTTCTCTGCAGACCTATTAGTTTTGCCAGCCTGGGGAATGGGCTCCAGGCTGGATCTGACCCCCGCTCCTGCTCCCTCAAGTCAACCTGCATAACCATAGCCTATGACAAGCTGTCAAAACAAGTCCCCGATTTACCTTTTTTGTGTATAAAAGCTACTGTAGGATACAAGTAGATTATTAAGCTTCCTGAAAAAAACAGATTCAGAATTCAAGTTTGGTTCTGATGCTGCTAAGAGCAGAACAGGGAAATTATATAAAGCCAAGGAGTGATACAAGTTTGCAGTTCAGAGTATGCTAATGGATGAAGGCTAGGTGACAGACACATGCAGTTATAATCACCAACACTGACTGCAAGACTGTGGTCAGAGACAGTTACATTGGTGGCATAATTGCTGTAACTTTTCACAAACAAATGCAGTCTCTCTTATATCACCTGAGACCAGAAGAAACTACGCTTAGGTAGGAAAGAGTTGCCCCAGGTGAAATCAACTATCAACTGATAGAGCAAAGAATAGTGAAAGTAAAAACCAAACAAATACAAAAACAAATTTAAAAATCCCCGAACACCAGGAGTCAGGCTGTGTGCATGATTCTTTTTCCCCCTATTTTCTTTTTTATTTGTTTGAGTTTGAAAAAAAGGAAATAGAAATAACTACTTGCACTCATGTAATGAAAAGTATTTGTTGAGCACTTAATATGGACAAAGCTATTTATCAGTAATCAAAAACCAAAGGTGGGCCTTAATGGGGGGAATACAAAAATTAAACTATAAACAAAATAGTACATAATATATCTGACAATAAGAAATGCTAAGAAGTAAATAGGGCAGAGTAGGGCACAAGGAGGAAAGGTAGGTAGGTATGTGAAGAAAGAGCTACTCTAATCAGGTGGCATTTGAGGGAGGATAGTAAGGGGTCTGGTGGATATCAGAGAAAAGGATTTCAAGTGGAAAAATAATATCCCCTGCACAGCCCTCTGGTGGTAGTGTGCTTGGATGTTTTAGAAAGAGAGGTGGCAGAGTGGCTGGCATGGATTGAGCAAGGGGAGCAGGGTGTGTGAGTGGGCAGGGGTGCAGATCACAGGGAACATACTAAATACTCTGCTTCTGCTCCTAGTGAGATGGGCAGCCAGCAGAGGATGAGAGACGCTGATACCCTCTGACTAGCACTTGAAGTCCCTCTAGTCTAGACCTACAGACCTGGAAACAGGAGGCCATTTTGTGCAATCATATTGGCTCAGCCATCAGTTCCCTCCAGCAGCTGCCTGTCATCGTTCTGTCCACTAACAGGAGAACACCCCAGACCTGGGACCAAGGGAGGGAATAGAGAGACTACAGAGACGAGTAAGCTGAATCCCTGTCCCCAAAGAGCACACGGTCCAGACTGGTAGACACATTGAAGAGGCACACAGAGGGTATCGGGGAATCCTACAAAAGGACCCATCACAGGGTAAAGAATTCACCTCTGCAATCAATCATTCACCTGTCCCCCGTCTGCCCCCACCTGAATTGGGCTACAAGCAGTAAGAACACAAGGACCTTTTTGGTTTATCACTGTATGTATGCCCCCTCCACACAGCACATAACAGGCCACTGATAAATTTTTGTTGTTTCTTTTTAGTTGTTGGTAATCTTCGCCCAAGGATATTTTTCCATTTATTTTTTAGAGAGAGTAGAAGGGAGGGAAGGGGGAAAGAGGGAGAAAAATATTGATGTGAGAGAGAGACACTGATTGGTTGCCTTCCGCACGTGCACCAACCCGAACTGGGCCAGGAGTGAATCTGCAATCCACATACGTGCCCATGACCAGGAATCAAACCCAGGATCTTCTGATGCTTGGGCTGATGTTCTAATCACTGAGCAACACTGACTAGGGCAAATTTTTGTTATTTCTTGAAGTAAAGCACATGTCACTTAGTCTGGCTTGGGTAGGGGGAGAGAGTAAAGCTGCCATCAGAAACGCTCCAGGAGAGGGAGACCCTGGATATTGAGGTACCTACAGAGATGCAGCCATGGGGGCAGCATGAGCCAGGACTTGAAGATATGGGCAAGTGTGATGTATTCCAGGTACTAGGACCAGTTAGCTCTGTGTGTCTGGAGATTGGGATGCGGGTCAGCAGGAGGTAAGGTCCAACCATAGGCAGAACCCAAATTATAAAGCGCTGTGGAATGAGATTTGATATTGAGGCAGCAAAGAGCTACTGAAGAATTAGAGCAAACTCCCCCTGGCTGAGTGGGACGATGAGTTCGAAGAGACACCTGGAGAGGAGACCAGTGGAGACAAAAGGTGGCATTCCAGACTGCAGGGAGTACTGAGGCCATGCCATGTTGGCAGGGAGGAGGGGCTGAACCGGAGACATGGGCAAGGGCTTGGGAGATATTGAGGAGGAAGAGTAAGGGAGTAAAGGATTGGCAAGGAGGAATGTGCAGTGACTCTGATTCCATCCCAAAGATGGGGACATGCTCAGCCTTCTACTAAGAGGCGAAGCAGGTCTGGAGGGAGGGTAATGCGTTTCAAGTGGACATAAGGTGCGACTTGTATCAAAGATTCAGTGATAACTCGTAACTATTTTGGAGATTTGTACAATATCGATAGGCAAAAATAACGATCATTTGTAAGTTCAGCAAATATTATGTCAAGCAAAGAGCAGGGGATGTAATAGTCATGGGAACACTCACGTTTTTCTATCCAAACAAATCAAGTCATTGCTCTCATGGAGCGTACATTCAGCTAGAGAGGACAAACAGTAAACAAGGGAGGAAGCAGAATGTCAAATAGTGATAATAGAATAACCACATAAAACAGGATGCTCTGAGAGAGAATAACAGTAGGGTTGTCCAGGACATCACCTCTGACCAGATGACATTTAAGTTGGAGCCTGAAGAACATAAAGCTTGACCAGGGAAGGGGTGGCAGGTTCCAGGTGGAGATAACAGGACAAAACCCTGAAATGAACAAGAGGTTAGCAAGAGAGGAGTTTATTATTCATAAAAAGCAGGACAGTGTTTCCAGACAGGTTGTAACTAAAATTAACAATCAAGATGGGAGAGGGAGGTGGTTTTGCTAAGGTTTGGAGTTGACTTCGGAATAGGCATCTTAATAAAATTACTCATCCAGAGCTCCAAGGCAATAGTAACCAAAAAGTGTATCTGAATATTGTATAACTTTATATTCATGACAGCAATCAGTGCCTTGCCAGAAAAAAAAGTGACTAATTGACATAATGTGAAGCTCTTTAAAGAATCTCATTTAATATCCGCAGGTTTATCAGTAAATTAATCAGCAGACTAATAAAGCAAGTTTTAGTTAAATACTTACAAGAAGTTTATTCTGTGCTTTAGTGTTCAGTTCTTTCACTGTCATGAAAAAAAAAAAAGAATAAGGGCGCCGTAACCGGTTTGGCTCAGTGGATAGAGTGTCGGCCTTCGGACTGAAAGGTCCCAGGTTTGATCCCGGTCAAGGGCATGTACCGTGGTTGCGGGCACATCCCCAGTGGGGGTGTGCAGGAGGCAGCTCATCGATGTTTCTCTCTCATCGATGTTTCTGACTCTCTGTCCCTCTCCCTTCCTCTCTGTAAAAAATCAATAAAATTTATTTAAAAAAAAAGAATAAGGGCAAAATTTAGAAGTTTTGCTGTTTAAATATCTGTTTTACCACTTGAAAAATTTGACACTTAATATCATTATTGAATTTTTTGACATCTTCCTGCTCTTCTGTGAGATTGGAGGACTTAGAATTGGTGCCACTTTTATTAACTGCTGTTCCATAGAGAAAAGCTTTAGCACCTTGGTTCCCTGGAAGAAGGGCTAGGTAAAGGATGGATAGCATATGGCTATGCTGGTCTGGTGTCCTGGGAACAAGAATGGGGTTCTGCCCCTACTGAATGGCAGGCATGGGGTGTGACCTCAGGTTGTGTGTTATATGCATAATGTCTTGCTCTGCTGATAAAGAATGGTGCATTTTTCAGACCCCTGCAATAATGTCAACATTAAAACAATTTTAAAAACAATTTTTTAATTTAAAAAATGGCTACAGAGGATGGCAACTTGAAGTCAAGAAATAAATATTCCACCTGGCTGGTGTTCAGTGGTTGAGCGTGGACCCATGAACCAGGAGGTCATGGTTGGATTCCCTGTCAGGGCACATGCTTGAGTTGCGGGCTTGATCCGCAGCAGGGGGCATGCAGGAGGCAACTGATCAAATTTTCTCTCTCTGAAATCAATAAAAACTATTTTTTTAGGAAAGATTCCAAAGCCAAGTTAAAAAAAAGTGCATGAAAAAGTATTTTTAAATTCTTTAAAATGTATAATTGAGCATGCATGAAAGTGAGGGAGATCCTCAGGGACCTGAAAGAAGCAAAACCATGGACCAACAGCATAACTGAAGGCTGAAGCCAGAGCTGGCCTTATGGCTCTTGCCATGCTCTGCAGCCCGCAGCTTCCATTCCCATGATTGTAGGGGATGAAGGGACCATGCTGAATGATGAGATGGATCACATATCCCTTCATAGAAAGCACAATCCAAAGGTCTAGATCAGGGGTCCTCAAACTATGGCCCGTGGGCCACATGCAAATACAAATATTGTATTTGTTCCCGTTTTGCTTTTTTACTTCAAAATAAGAAGCTTCCATTCCCATGACTATAGGGGATGAAGGGGCCATGCTGAGTGATGAGATGGATCACATATCCCTTCATAGGAAGCACAACCCAAAGGTCTAGATTCTCGGGGGGATTGGGGGAGATTCTCAGAAGGGGGGGGGGGAGTACTGAAGACCCACCCTGCAAAAGAAGATGGCAAAGGAATTTTCATCTTGGACCTTGGCTTGGAGTAAAGAGAAAAAGAAAGGATTTATGCTTTGAAGTTATTTAACAAAAAGTCAGTTCACACTATTTGCATGGTTGGGGGAAAATTCAAACCAAGAAAAAAAGTCAAGGCCCAGGTATCTGAGAAAAACAAATGCAAGTTATCTAAGAGGAACACAACTTTAACCAGACCTGTAACTAACGCTGACTTTGTTCTCTTGATAGAATGGGGCCTCGGGAGCCAGGCCGCCCCAAGCCTGTAGGCCTGTGCCTAGGCCCGTATAAGCCAATAGAAATAACTCATTGCATTTCAGTCCTGCAGAAACTTAAGATATTGAAATTATTGGATGAGATTATTTTTAAAGGTGAAAATAAAAATATAATAATGGAAGTCACTATCATAAATAATGAGCAGCATTTGAAAAAGAAAAAGTTATAAAAATCACAATGTAATGAATAAAGTTAAAGGCTACATGAGAATAGTGAAATGGAAAATGGATTCTGAAAAAATTTGCCAGAAATCTACCCAGTGAGACACAGAGTTGTTAAATATGAAAGAGAAATTAAGAGCAAGAAAATTAGGTCAAGAACATTTAATACATATCTAATTGGAGTTCTGGAAGAAGAGAAAAGGAAAAGAAAGGGAAGCACTATTTCAGGGCATATTGACCAAGGATTCACCATAACTGAAGAAATTATGCACATGCAGCTTCAGATTAAGGAGTCACAATGGATCCAAACAAGAGGGGAAATGTCCCAGCTGGACAGAGAGGAAATAGAGATTACCAACAAAAAGAGTGAATATTAAGCTGGTGGTTGATGTCTTGACAATGGAAACATGACACATTACAATAATATTTTCAATCAGTTATGAAAAAATAATCATCGACCTTGAATAAAACACCCAGAAAAACTTATAAATAGAGTCTAAGTAAAGTTATTTTTAGATAAACAAAAAGAATAATTGTAGATAAGGCAAATTTTTAGATCATTAAGTAAATAAAGAGCACTATCTCAAAGAACTTACTTGAGGTGATAAAAATGTTTACTGTCCATAGTGTGAGGAAGGTGCAGGAAGCAGGGGGTCGCTAGGGGAGGGAGAGGGACAACTGTAATACTTTCAACAATAAAGATAAATTTTTTAAAAATGTTTGCTGGCCAGTAAAATAGCCACAAATACATATGGCTAGGGGACTGGCGAACTAAATTTTAATTTTATTTCATTTTCATTAATTTTAATTTAAAGAGCTAATTTAATTTAGATATTGACTTTCTATTGGGCAATACAGATAGAATAAAATAGCATAATTGACAAGTGTGAGTTAATGGACACTATAGAACAATTAGAGGATAAGCATCTTTTTCAAGTACATATAAAACATTTTTTAATATTGACCATAAATTAGACGCTTTAGAATAAACCTCAACAAATTTTAGATTATTAGTATCACAGAAATGTTGTTCTCTGACCATGATCATATTAAATATTAAATAGAAGTTTATATTCTTGTATATCTGTTATATAAATTGATACAACAGATATACAAGAATAAAAACTTCTATAAATGGATATTACAATTAAAGATATTAAATTATATTAGCCTCATATAGTTTACAAATGATTCCAATCTTACACAGTTCTCAAACCATTCTTTGAGTCCAGTATTAACTTAATACCAAAATATAGTGATACTCCCTAGCTTGTTTGCTCAGTGGTTAAAGCGTTGGCATGCAGACTGAAGGGTTGTGGGTTTGATTCCAGTCAAGGGCACATACCTGGTTGCAGGTTCGATGCCTGGCCCCAGTACACACAACCAATCAATGTGTCTCTTTCACATCAATGTTTCTATCTCTCCCCCCCCCTTCCACTCTTTCTAAAAAATCAGTGGGAAAAGTATCTTCAGGTGAGGATTAACAACAACAAAAAAATTTACCAAAACATAGTGCTAGAACAAAGTGGGGAAGTGTCAGGCCAATGCCATTCATGAACATAGTAGTAAAATACTAAACAAAAGAACACGGTGAATTCAGCAACTTGTATAAACAATGATTTTTCACCACAAAGTTTATTTCTTTTATAAGTACTGTCTTTTTAAAAAGGCTATAAATGCAATTCACGTTAACAGCTAAAAGGGGGGAAACATTATCATTTAATTAAGAAGACAAAACATTGAATAAAAAATATCAATTCATTTTTTAAAAATCGTAGATTATAAATGGAAAAGAACTCAAAAAAAGATGCAATGTTTTTAAAAAGTGACAGTAACATCACACTTAATGGTTAAACATTAAAAGCATTTTCCTTAAAATCTGTAAACACATAAAAAAGACTCATCACCGTAAAGTTTAATATTGAACAGTAGGCAGTAACCATCTCATTAATACAGGAAAGAATATATAAAAGCATCCTGTTAGGAAAAGAAGAAACAAACTCGTAGTCATAAATAAGCTGCAAAAATTAAGATGTCAATGGATTAATTATTTGAACTAATAACAGAGTTTAACAGTTTTCTGGATACAATATCAAAAAAAATTCGATTGTATCTTTACACATACTAGCACAAAGTGTTGCAGTGTGTTCTGTTTAAAAACATACCATTTCTGAATAAATCGAACAAATACACAAATGGCCTTTATCAAGAAAATTACATTTTATTCAGAAATGTTTGAAAACATCTAACTGCACAGATTTATCATGACAATAAGTAGGATAAGTGTATATTGTAAGCATGTAAAATTTTTACCAATTTATTGATTCAGAAAAATTCAGTTCAAAGTCTGAGCTGGATTCTTTTTCTTTTTAATTGAGGTGAGATTTATTAACATAACATTATGTGAAAAATTTTGTGGTATTTAGTGTATTCACAGTGTTGTGCAGCCACTGTACTTATGTAGTTTCAAACATTTTCATCATCTCAAACGGAAACCACACAGGCATTAAACAGTAGCTCCTCATTCCTCTCTCCCCCCAGCCACTGGCAATCACCAGTCTTTGTTCTATTTCTATGGATTTGCCTCATCTGAACACAAAGTTGAGGGGGAAAAGTCAAATTGGATTCCTACGTTATATCAGCAACAAAAATTAATTCCAGGTAATTTAAAGAACTAAATGGGAATGGCAAAGCTTTAAAATAATTTGTAAAAATGTAGATGAAAGTATTTTGGGGGGAGGAAGGTGGGAGAGGGCAATGGGGGGAAAAAAGTACATATGTAATACTTTCAACAATAAAGATTTATTTTTTAAAAAGAAAGTATTTTTATGATTTTAGGACAATAAACCAAGAAGAAAATGTTAAATTCAACTAAAAATGAAATTAAGAACATTTATTTTTTTAAAACCACCATAAAAAATGAAATTGACCTTATTATAATTATAAAAGAATCATTTTCCTCAGCATTTTCTACAACTTGATAAAACACAAAAATAATCCAATAAGAAAATGGGAAAAAAATGAACAAATATTTTTAAATAAGGAAATGTAAATAAGCAATAAACATTTGGCAAACTTATAAGTAATCAGGGAAGTATAACTAAAACCAAAGAGAAACTGTCGTTTACCCGTTGTCCAAAGTTAACAGCATGATACCAAGGGTTTTGACCATTGAAAGTTTTACATACTGCTGATAGGATTCTACATTCACACACATGCTTTGGGAAAATAATTTGAAAATGCACCAACCATATGAGCTAATAGTTCCACTTAGGGATATGGTCAAAACTCGCACATTTTCACAGGGCATGTTGAAATAGCAAAAAAACTAGACACAGTCCAGTGTTTATTAATATTAGATGCAGTAAAATCTGATATACTCCAAGAGCAACATATATAACAATGAGAATGGATAAACTAAATGCAAGGCTACTTATTATTTGTTATATTTCATATAAACATATTTGTATGCAGTATTTTAATGTTTAAAAAATAAAATTTGACTCCTCATTACTTAAAAACTAAAGTGCAAATGCTATGCAACCAGAAATCCTGCTTCTCTCCACTGCCTCCACCAGCTCGATTACCCCATGGTTCCTAAAATAAGTCAGGTGTTTCCTGACTTCATCTTGGCCAAGCCATTCAGGAGATTCTGAAATGCTCATATCCTCTGTCTGATTTTCTAGATCCTCCTCTTCCAGGCCACCTTGATCCTTGGTAATCACCTCCTTCTCCAAAATTCTAAGGCCCACTGCCTGAACCACTCCTGTGGCACCCAATGTATATTACTTCCATCTTACTATATGTATGTCCTGTCAAATATCAAGGCTTAAAGCTCTCATAATTATAAATTACTGAACATAAATGCTTCTCCACTAACTCAGAACCTAAAAGAGCAGGTTTCATTTCTATTTCCCAAATTGCTTCTCGGGCACTAAGAAGGTGCTTGTTGATTGTATAGTATGCCATTTCAGTTACAAATAACATTTTGCTACTAATTTGAAAAGTTATGACCATCTTTTAGATATAAAACAAGCCAAGGTACATCCGTTATCAACCAAAAGAAGTCAACACATGGGATATTGAGACAGTATAAATGATAAGGTGGGGTAAGGCATGTTCTAGCAAGTACATACGGTTTTTAATAAAGAATAAAAATAAAGGGTGCAGCCAGTACTCACACCAATCATTGTCCCTGAGATCCAGTTAATTCCTTCTTCATTTATTCTGTAAAGAGGAAAAGAAATATTTAAAATAATTGGCTAGGGCTTTTCCAGTGGAAAAAAAAAGACTCCGAAAGTGCATTAGTACATTATACAAGCAGCATGTGGTTCCATCCAATCACTTTGCTATTATTAACCACATTTGCTCCTGGGGCCTTGGTACAAAGGAATTAACCAGAGTTATTGAGAGGGCCATGGATGCCATTGACCTGGCTAGAAACTGAAGGCAAGTTAACTTAGAGTAAGTTAGTCTATTTTGTTCTCTTTAACACTGTTCAGAATTATGAACTCCCATCTCATCTGTCACTTCAATCCCATTCACATTAATAAAATCTAATTCATTTGAATAGGATTCATAGTGATTTGATTCAACTCAATCAAATTGCACTGGGTGGAATCAGTCCTTGATTGAAATCTATTAAATTCAATTCAATAAAATAAATTTAAATATTATGCAGTGAAATTAATTTTTAATTAATTACTATTTCAGTTCAGGTCCATTTTGATCATGAACTTCAGTTCTCCATTTCTAAATTTGGGCCCTATTCAAATTAATAAAATATAGTGAAATCCAGTGTAATTCCGAAAGATACAACATGAGGCTAATGAACTACATTCATTTCCATTCAGCCCTAATCAAATTAGTTTAGTGACATTCAATCACAGTGAGATAAAATGTTCACCCTATACAACCACATTGAATGTTTACATTATAACTTCAAATGATGATTTCCCAACTTTACATCACTGTCTGTAATATGAACTCCACAAAGCTTCTTGGATTTCATTCTGTTTGGTCTTTGCATTAACATAGAACAACATAGAATTAGATGGTTGGGAAACAAGAGAGACTATTGTTACCCAGTTGAAAAAGATGATTTCACAAAATTTATAGGATGTTTGAGATATAGTCTTTGGTATCTGTGAGAAAGTCTACATATATGATTTTTAATTTTATTTTTAAAGTTCTTGATGTAAATAGTAAAATGAATTTACAAAAACGTATTAGAATGACAATTATTCTGAAAAAAAATTTAAAACTTTTTATCTTTATTTGTTGAGAGTATTACAGATGTCCTCTCCTTTTTCTCCCCAGTGCCTTCCTCCACCCGGATCCCTCCCCACCCCAGGTCTTCACTACCCTATTGCCTGTGTCCATGCGTAATGCATATATGCATAGAAGTTCTTTGGTTCATTTCTTCCTGCCCCCAGCTCCTTCCTTCTCTCTGTCAGTCTGTTCCATGTTTCCATGCTTCTGGTTCGATTTTGTTCATCGGTTTATTTTGTTCATTCTATTCCTTGTTTGTTTATTTTTATTTGTAGATTAATTGTTGATAGATATGTATTTATTGACATTTTTTGTTCATATTTTTTTATTTTTATTCTTCTTAAAGAAGAACCTTCAACACTTCTCTCTGTCTTTAACCTTTGGCATTTTAATTGTGATGTGTCTTAGTGTGGGCCTCTTTGGGTTTATCTTGTTTGAGACTCTGTGTTTCCTGGACTTGTAAGTCTCTTTCTTTCACCAGGTAGGAGAAGTTTTCTGACATAATTTTTTCAAATAGGTTTTCAATTTCTTGCTCCCTCTCTTCTTTTTCTGGCAATCCCATGATGCAAATGTTGGTACACTTGAAATTGTCTCAGAGGCTCCTTACACTATTTTTATATTTTTGGATTCTTTTTTCTTTTTTCTTTTCTGATTGGGTGTTTTTTGCTTCCACATACTCCAAAGTACTGATTTGATCCTCTACTCCCCTGTTGATTCCCTGTAAATTATTCTTCATTTCAGTTAGTGTATCCTTCATTTCTGACTAGTCCTTTTTCATGTCTTTGATGCTCTCACTAAGTTCCTTGAAATTCTCACTAAGTTCCTTGACATTCTCACTAAGTTCCTTGAGCATCCTTATAACCATTGTTTTGAACTCTGTATCTAGTAGTTTGCTTGCTTCCATTTCATTTAGTTCTTTTCCTGGATATTTCTTCTGAACTTTCATTTGTGACATGTTTCTTTGTCTCCACATTTTGGCTACTTACCTGTGTTTGTTTCTATGTATTAGGTACAGCTGATATGTCTCCTGGACTTGGTAGAGTGGCATTGTGTAGTAGGTGTCCTATAGGGCCCAATGGCTCAGCCTCCCCAGTCACCATAGCTGGGTACTCTAGGTGTGCCTCTGTGTGGGCTGTGTGCACTATTCTGTTGTAGTTGAGCCTTGATTGCTGTTGGCATAACTGGGAGAAATTGACCCCAGGCCAATTGGTTGTGAGGATCACCTGTGACTACAGTGGAAGAGCTGTTGTGCAGAAGATACCCCTATGGGGCAGGATTTGCTTCAGTGGGACTTTGGTGCTTTCCGAGTTCACCCTTGAATGTGTCACTCATGGATGTGTAGAGTTGTAATCTGTCATAGTCTGAAGATGTCCACTGGGTGCACTGGCTCTGGGGTCTCCTGGGAGGTGCCAAGTCAGCCACTACCTATGCCAGGGGTCCTCAAACTACGGCCCGTGGACCACATGCAAATACAAATATTGTATTTGTTTCCGTTTTGTTTTTTTACTTCAAAATAAGATATGTGCAATGTGCATAGGAATTTGTTCATAGTTTTGTTTTTTTTTAAACTATAGTCCGGCCCTCCAACGGTCTGAGGGACAGTGAACTGGCCCCCTGTTTAAAAAGTTTGAGGACCCCAGAGCATAGGTCCTATGCTCTGCCTGGGGCCACCTGGCACAAGCTACAGAGAAATCTGCAGATGGATGCTATTTGTGTTGGGCTTGGAGGTGCCCAGGTGAGGCCAAGCTGTAAATCTTAGTAAACTGCCACTAGTGCCAGACCTGGGGCCACTTATTGAGAGGTATGGAGCATGCTGAGTCCAGCTGCTAGTTGTTTGAAAGATTTTAGGAAAGTCTGAAGCCTGAGGCAGGACATGCCATTCATATGGAAAAGCCACTGCAAAGAGCTTGTGTCTGCTACAAATTGGGTGGTGTGGGATCTCAGAGAATCACCAGGGCAGGGCAAACAGTGTGGGTCAGGTTGATGAAGACTCAGATATGGCACCTGCCAGTCAGCTCTGTGGGGATGGGAGGGGAGGGGAGGTCTCAGCAGAGGAACAATGACCTCTGCCACCATTTTTATGTGGGAGAACGATACCCTCCCCCATTTTTGCCCTGATGCCAGACAATTTAGTTACTCTCTAGATGTCCCTGGATCCTTTCCAGTTGCTGCCCCAGTGCTGGAACTCAGAGGGAGTGAGTCCAAATAAGTCCATGCGTGGCCCCTTTAAGAGAAACTGCCTGGGTCTCTGGCTACCTCCTTGTCAATCAGCTACAATCCCTACTGGTTTTTACACCAATTAGAGGTGTCTTTACTTAGTAAGCATATTATTACCATTCATACCTTGGAGTATTATAATCAGATCCAAGTGGTTAGCTGAAATTGACTGATAAAGAGGAGAAAAAAATTGGTGGTGCCATGGTAAAAATGGAAGGGAAGCGGAAATGGGAGACTTTTCAGAATGCAGTCATTTCTTTAGAAAGAGAATCCTGCCTTGTAAGGGGCTCCAAACAACCAGAAGCTGCCAGGACACAGGAGCTCTGGAAGGCTGTAAGGAAGCTGCCAGCAGGGGCAGTAAGCAGAACAGTGAAAAGCAGGTTTCTGCTGCTTTTGTACTTGTTCTAATTCCTCTGTTAAAAAGCCCCCTGCACATAGTTAATGGAATTTGTAGTAACTAGGTAGTAATAGGTATAATAAAACTAGATTTTATTAAGTTAAAATTATGCTTTTAATTTTTCATTTTGGAAACTATAAACCCTCATAGTATTATTTTTAATATCCTCTAGAAGTGGATTGAATAGAACTAATTAAATGTCCAAGTGACCATACTGGGTCTCATCGAAGAGTGTATCAAGATAATATTTATTTAAGAAAACTATTAAATTACTTTGTGTAGCCCAGAAGGTTCAAAGAACACATTTTGCAAATCACAGGTATGTACCACATTTCCAACAAGAGGTCCCTCACATTTGCCCTTGTGTTTCTGGAACAACTTGTTATCGGAAAAAATAACAGAGATCTATTGGTTTCTTCGGTCTTGGGAAACAAGTAGCCTCTTTTCTTTTTCCCTTTCTCAATTTAATCATCCAAACCATAATAAACACTTCACCACCATAAAGCTTAATCTTGAGTACAAGCAGTATAGTGGTTATATTTAATTCAATCTATGCTTGGCTCTTTTAATACAATATGCCTTTGATAATTCAGCCTCTAGTTAACTTAGAATATGGTTCATCATTATCTAATCTTGTCCCAGTATTTACCCTACTTAATATAGTTAACAGACATCGTCATATTCTGAAGGTAGAGAAGTTCTTGAGCTCTTTGCACTAGGTAAATTATTTCTTTTATAACTACTTCCTATTCTTGTCTTTAAAAAAATCTTTTCATTTTTATAGCCTTGAACTGCTTTCCCCCAAAGCCAATTAACAGGTAAATAATGATTAGTAAAGCAAAAAGTACAACTTCATTAGCATAGCGCTGGAATAAGGCAATTCTCTGGTCACAGCAAATTGAATCCTTCTCTTCTTGCTGAACACAAAATATACACCAAATTAATAATTTATTTTGATGATAGTGACTTAATTTAACCATATTAGCCAGTGCTAATAACAAAACATACATTTGCTCTTTCCCTGGATTACATTTGTCTGATTGGCATTCTTCTGCTCACAGCAGATGTGCAAACAGCTCAGGAATAGCTTTTGCGCTTAACTTCTTTTCCCAGGAAGGAAAACAAAATAGCATTGATTTTTGCCTCGTCCTAACTGGGACCATTAGGTATATAAGACTAAAAGTATTTTGATTTAATAAAGAGGTGGGGAGGTGGGGGAAGAAATGGGAAATGGGGCTACTCTTACCTGGTCACTATAGTACGTCACCTCCTTAAAGTTAATAAAGAAAATGTCATTGCATATCATCCCTTTGGATCCTGCCCTGGTGTCTAGTAAGACCCCCTCCCTATAGGGAACTGAGGGTCTTCCATGTGAGATAAGCTCAGAGCCTGGATCCCATGCAGAGCTTAGGGCTCCTGCTGGAACACCCCTGGTCCAAGCAACTTGATAAGGAGACTTCCTCTCCTGGGCTTCTATTCCCAGAAGGTGCTGGTGGGAATCAGCTGGCTCCCCTCTCCATTTCCCCTGTGGCACATTTCTCAGCCTCATGCTGAAGGAGAGGCTGCTAATTATCTTGCTTCCTTTACTGATTTTTATGAAGAATACTGAGCCAGCTCCTTTGGTCTGTACAATTTGTCATCACTCTCTGTAATGAAACACTAACACTGTTGGATTGTTTTAGTCACTGGGAGAAATAATCGGAGATGGAGCTGATGTTCTGAGATGTGTCCTCTCTCTGATTATTTGAGGTGCAGACAGAGCAAGGGAGCTTCTTACCAGACCAGCCGTTAACTCCACTTCTCCAGGTGTCTGGTTTGTTTCCTCTCGTCACCAGGCATGTCAGTGTCCCCTAGTTTCAAAACGAAGGACAGTAACCATATCTTGTTGGGAAAACTTGAGCTTGCAATTCCCTCTGCTGTTTTTAATTAAATATTTCTATTATGGGAATGCATTTACTTTTAAGAGGGTAAGTGATGTTCAATCTATCAGAGAGCAACGCTGCTCCTGGGGAAGGAGGGGGAAGTGAGATCGGATCATGACCCATTCCTATTCCTATATCAATGTGCCTCTCCACTTTCTTGCAGATGGAAGTCCTTACACCTGGTGGGTTGGCAAAGCCAATGAGAAGCACTACTACTGGGGAGGCTCTGGGCCTGGGATTCAGAAATGCGCCTGCGGCATCGAGCGCAACTGCACAGACCCCAAATACTACTGTAACTGCGACGCGGACTACAAGCAGTGGTGAGTGTGGGCGCGGCACGCGAGCTCACCCTACCCTGTGCTTCTCAGTCACACTAATTAGAGAGAAAGAAAGTTTGAAAGGTTCTGGAATAATAAGGTAATAGGTTAAGAAAGTTTGGAACTCACCCAGTTGACAAATGTCAAGAGCGTTTTGAAAAACATAAAAGCAGAGAGATGTCAGTGCTACAAGGGTGTGCATTTAGAAATAGATGTTCACATAACTGAAGTGGCCATACATTATCCAGAGAGGAAAATAATGAGCTGTGTAGCGGGCGGTGAACGTTACACAAGGTGCTTTGGAACAATGAAGCCCACGTGCAGCAGGTGAGAGCATCCACTGTAGACGGTCGCCCATGGTGAGTGCGTCCACCTCCTGCAATGTTTGCTTTCAGTAACTGGACAAGAAAAAAAGAGGGGGTGTGGGAGGGAAGGGAAAATTGTTCTTTGCTCTTGTCTTCAGCAGTAGTGCTGGCTGCTCTACTTTTCTTTCATACCTTGAACTGTGTGTAACTCTAATAGAAATCAGTTTGAGAAAGATCTAGTTTGGGTCTCTTTCATCCCTCTGTTGGCTTTTGTCCTGCTTCAAAGTGAATGGTGAGGTTTGTGTCAGTTTTAAAGGTAAAAAAAGCTGTCATTCCGTGTGAAAAAGGCCCCGCAAGTTCAGGTGGAAGAACACAAACCTAAGTAAGGTTCCTCCCAGAGGCATACAGGCAGCAGGCACCTGCTTCTCACAGCTTCAGAGACAGGGAGAGGCCCTCTCTGTTCCCTTCCTGCCTCTGGAAGGCAGCACCGAGCACAGCCTTGTGTTTTTTTTTTCACGTGACAGAATGCCCTCGCCTCTGTTTTACACTATTTAGAAGGCAATTTACAAGTTTATTCAAACAGTTAACTGAAAACTAATTCTGATTATGAAGTTAATAGATTGTTTGGTAGGATGTCAACCTATCTTTCAAAAGCGACATTTTTATTTATTTTTTAGTAAATGGATTACTGAGGCTTTATATTGCAGTGGCTTAGAATTTCTGTGTATGTATTTAAATAGCTATCACTATTCTTTAATTGTGGTGCATTGTAAAGAGAAAATCATGATATTCAATTTGTAATTGTGCTTAAAAGATGTATGTGCACATACGCATCTATACAAAGACTGGAAGTCGGGAAAGTGGAATCAGAAGGACAGTTGAGTGAAGTTAACTTTTTCATTCATATTGTCAGTCAATCATTCATTCTGTCAATCATTAACTCAACAAATATTGATTGATATCTTCTGTGCTAGGGATTCATCTAGGGATGAGATAAAATCGTGAATGACAATAACGAGAACTGCTCTGGCTTATGGTATATTGACACTTTTATAGTTGTGTGTTCTTAAGCAAGTTCCAAGACCCTTATTTGTCTGTTCAACATTGACTCACAGCCCTGTTGGGAAGCTGACATTGGGTGCAGCCTTCCTGACTACAAGTGTGAGCTCTGTCCCAGATGGTTCACAGTCCTGGCACCTCACGTTCAATTCTTTGTCCTACCACAAAGGAAAGTTGAGATATTAATGAAAAGGGAAATCTGGTGCATACATTCAAGTGAAGTTCATTTTGGCCAGACATCATGCTAAGTGCTAAGGATTCCATGACAAATAGAGCATGCTCTTTGTCCTCAACTTGCTCAAAAACTAGTGGGGGGAAACCCACAGACAATGTAGTACAATCAGTGCTCTGACGAAGACATTGCAGGATAATAACAAAGCCAGTGGAAGAAATTTCAAGCCTAATGGGAGGGAGTGGAGGGATGAGGTAGGAAAGCCCTTACAGAGAGTGATGCTTGATAGTGAAGATTTTTCCAGCCACACTCTTCCTCGAAAGGTGGTCTTGGAGTAGAGGCATGAATAAGCATGATCACTTTGGGGAACTGTCTGTACAGTAGCTCTGGAATGTGATGTGGAGAAGAAAGGAGAACCACAGTAGGGCTAAGCATGTAGGAGGTATACCATTAGAGCTTCGATACTTCTTAGGGTGATAAGAATTTGTATTTATCTTCATTGAGTCCTGTGGAGGAGGCTTGATGGGAGAGACAGGAGGGGAGAAGGAGGATGTTGTGATAGCCCTTGAAAGGCATCAGAGGCAAGACCATGGAGAAGAAGAAATATATATGAGATATTTTGGAAATAGTATCTGCAGGACTTGATAGTTATGATGAGTCAAGAAGAGAGAGAGGAGACTGGATAGGCTCCCCATCAGGCACCTAGGAATGGAGTGGAAGCAAGGTCGCATATCAGGCCAAGGAACAAAGCTTGGAGGAGCTAGATGATGAGAGCAGCTTTGAAAATATTAAATTGGAGGCACCAGTATCACGTCATGTCTAAACTCACAGGGACACCATTAGTGGGATTACCGATAAGAAGTGTAGATTTTAGAGAAATGTGTTTGCATCTGAAAACATTTTCAAGAGCACACCTGAATTGAGATCACAGGTGAGAAGCAGCCTCATGCACACACACACCCCGCCAGCAGGATCTGATTGGATCATAACTTTTCAGTTCCTCAGGGACTTGGACACTGCCAATGTCTTGTTTCCTTCTGGCTGAGTCACAGCTAACACATCCCCACCCCTTTGCTTTTATAAAATGTGTCTAATCTTACCTAATAATAGACAAACATGGTAATTGATCATACCTTCGCTACTCCTCCCATTGGCTAATCAGCGCGATATGCAAATTAACCGCCAACAAAGATGGTGGTTAATTTGCATACTAGGTTCCAAGCGGTGGAGTGAAGTCTGACGGCCCCGGGCCGGAGCAGCGAGGCCTCACACCCTGGATCGGCGGAGCAGCGAAGACTCACGGCCCCGGGGCCCGCGGAGCAGCGAGGCCTAATGGCCCCAGGATCGGCGGAGCAGTGAGGCCACATGGCCCCAGTGCCAGGCGGAGCAGCTAGGCCACACGGCCCCGGGGCCTGCTGAGCAGCGAAGCCTGACGGCTCCGGGGTGGCTCCGACCAGGGCCCAGCCAGAGCGAAGGCCTGGGTCCCCGGTGCAGGAGGAAAACCGGTGCCAGCAGCCAAGGGAAGGGAAGGCCTATTGCACGAATCTCTTCATGTAACAGGCCTCTAGTGTTTCATAATAGAGGCATTCTATTGTGAGCTAACTGAAAATGTAATGAGTATGTTTCTAATAAATAGCTAATAAAATGATCTTCTCTGTCTGGCACAAGAAAGAAAGCTTTCAGTTATGCCTTATCAGTCTTTGAATTCACCAGCACCTGGCAAAGGGTCCACTCTGTGGATGCTTTCATTATGTTGCAATGAATAGTTGGTTCTAGAGGTGTGTTCCAACACTGTCAGGAGCAGTGGAGAAAGAGCAAGACTTGGAGCTGAAAGACTTGATATCCACGCCAGATTTTTTATTATGGGGGGGAGGCTTTTAACCATTCTGAAACTAAGATTTGTTGTCTGTATATTAAAAATAAATCTTGGTTTGTCAGATTTTTGTGAGAATTACATAGAATATAGAATATGAAAACATTCTGTAAATTGTGCAGTATGAGATGCATAGCTGTTTGCAATTCTTAATTATGTAATTCTCATTGTGATTCTTAATGATTCCAAATTAATCTTAAGGAATGAAAACAGACTGAAAAGTAGGTCTCTTCCCGTTCTCCACCTGCTATGCAGCAGGTCTCGGGTCAAATTATACCGTGGTAGCATTGGAGAATAGGCTTTATTGGAGAACCTTACAAATCAGGGATCATCAAGGGAAGAGAAGGTACAGGACCCCAGTGCCATCAACCCTCAGAGGGAGATGCTGGAGCCAGGCTATTATGCTGAATACATCAAGGATGTATGTTCCAAGGAACCCTTTGCTTCTCCCACTTCCCATAGTTCAAGGAGAGCAACTTTGTCAGTGGGGGAAATCTCTCTTAGGGCACCAGGCAGCTGGCATAGGGGTCAGCTGTCTCCAGCATTGTCTGGGAGTCCTGGTACAGGGAGGGAGCCAGGCCTCTTTAGAAAGTCAACTTTGGGTGCAACCTCCTAGACTAGAAGTGGGGAGCACTTCCCAGTTGGTCCATTGTCCAGGAACCCAGAGTGTGTGCCCCATAATCACCACTATTCAAGTCTTTTTGTCCTACCACTGAGAAGGAAAGGAAAATCTAGTACAGAAATCCAGGGGAAATCCACATATTTGAAACCATAATTGTTTTCTATATATATAAAAGCCTAAGCGACTGAACAACCGAATGACTGAACAACCGGTCTCTATGATGCGCACTGACCACCAGGGGGCAGAAGCTCAAAGAAGGAGCTGCCCCCTGGTAGTCAGTGCGCTACCACAGCCAACCCCCTGCAGCCCCTCCCCCTGCCAGCCAACCTCCCTCGGCCCTGAAAGGCCCTGATCAATCACCAGTGAGGCCAAGGGACCCCACCGTGCACAAATTCATGCACCGGACCTCTAGTGTAAACATAAAAATAAAGGTTCTCTGGAATCTCATGCTTTTAGACACTGCGTCAGCTGAGAAAGTTACCTCTTCCAATAATCTTACCTTAATCACACTGAATCATGTAATTCAAATGGACTGAGACCAAAATGGGTACAAACTTCTCCCATGTCAGTTCCCGTGTACGTGGCCTAAGGAAGGTCATTGAACTTCTGTAAGTTTTCATATCAACAAAATACAGACAGATAGTACTTCCCAATTCATGTAAAGATTTGGAAAAATGCTGTCATAAATGAATGTTTAAAATTACAGTAGGGTATCTATAATAATAAAAGCATAATATGCTAATTAGACTGGATGTCTTTCTGGACCTCCCTTCAGATGACCTTCTGGATGAAGCCGGGGCTGTGAGGGAAGCCCGAGTCCCAGGTGCTGGTGGCCAGAGGGAAGGAAGGCCTACTCTTGCATGAATTTCGTGCATTGGGCTTCTAGTATTATTTGTATTATTTAATTTTGAATGGAACTCTAGCTAAAATCATCAAAATTTTCTTAAATTACAGATGCATAAATTGGGCCCCAAGAAAACTGAAATTACTTTCCAAAAATTATGTTACTTTCTAAAAAATGAGAAGCAAAGAGAAGACTAAGACCAAGGTTTTCAAACTTCCAGTCTAGTGGCTTTTTATAATATCATGATCATAGAAGACTATTTATGTTGGTTTTGTTTTTTTAATGACTTATGAATTTAATACTTTAACTAAATGTAAGTTTTAAATATAAAGCTTAATCAATAGATTACATGTTATATGCTCTTTTCTAAAGAACTCTAAAACTTAGATTATGCATCTATTATTCTTTTCTGGAGTTAAATACACAGAAATGGGCTCAGATAAATGAGGTTGTAGCTCAGAGTGTGACTGGGTCTCACAGCAAAGCGGCAATGGCCGGTTAGAACGAGAAGTATTTCAAGAATTACCTGATTATCTATGCTGTGAGAAGTTTTGCACAGTTACTTCTGAGATTGAATGTGATTTAACATTTATAATTTACTATTCATAGGTATAGTAAATATTCCCACCTACAGTGCCTGAATGCTAATTAAGTGAGGCTCATTCTCAGCTAAGTGCCCACCACTATTCCTGGTCTCTTGTCGCCTGACTCAATGAGCTATATCATCGCATCTGAAATTAGCAATACCAAAATGGAATTACCAGTGAAAGCATCCACTCATAGCTGGAGTGCCCTTCTCTCCTTGTAGAATTTCTGGATGGTTGTGTCCTGGCCAAGATGAGCACATTCATAGGGGGAAATTAGTGAGGTGAAAACCCATTAGCACAGTGTCCCCATTAGTAAGCAGTTCCCAACCCAATATTAAAAAGGCTAAATGCTTCCCCCATGTGCCCTATTTCATTGACCCTGAATGGGATTGGCTTGTCTATAGGGCTTTTTTTCCAGGGCCAAAAACCATCCATGACCAAGGATTGCAGGCAGTCGAACCTCTGCAGTATATCCAACCAGAAACTTTCATTTGATTGGGCCAGCCTACTCTCTAACAACTAGCTCCTAAATATTTTCAATATTTTGAAAAATAATCATTTTCATTGTTTTTAAACAATTTCATCTAATCTTCTTAATAACATTTTCCCATGAAACATGTTGACTTTTACTCATAGTGAAATATTTATATGTGTATTCTCATTTATCATGTTCTTCAAATAATAATAGTGAACACTTACTGCATTAATTACATGCCAGACACTAATCTAAGTGCTTAAATGTATTGTGTCATTTTAAACACATTGACCTTCAATGAAGATATTGTTTTGTCCTCATTTTACACATGAGAACATTAAGCCCCAGAGAGATTAAGTTACTGGTAGTTCCCTCAGATCACACAGCTAGCATGTGGTAGAGCCAAGATTCAAACCTGGGGCAGGCAGACTCCATACTCATGTTTGGATATTACATAGAAAACATAAACTCTGCAAAAATTTTTAACATATGCACTACATACAGTACAATTTTTCTAATTTTTATAACAAAAAATTTACTATCTTAAAATTTTTAAGTGTATAGTTCAATGTTATTAAGTACATTCATTTTATTGTGCAACCATCACTACCCTCCATCTCCAGCACTCTTTTCATCTTGCAAAACTGAAATTTTGTCCCCATTAATCAATAACTTCCCACTGCTCCCTTCTCCAGCCCCTGACACCCACCATTCTTCTTTCTTCTCTGAATTTGACTGCTTAGTACCTTATAAAATAGAATCAAACAGTATCTTTTGTGTGTGTGTGTGTGTGTGTGTGTGTGTGTGACTGGATCATTTCACTTAGCACAAAACCCTCAAGGTTCTTCTATGCTGTAGCCTGTGTCAGAATCTCCTTCATTTTTAAGACTGAATAATATTCCATTTATGTGTATACCACATTTTGTTAATTTGTTCATCCATCGATAGACACTTGGGTGGCTTCCACATTTAGTCATTGTGAATAATGCTGCTGTGAACATGAGTATACCATTTTATTTTTAATATCTACCTTACTCTTCGGTATTCCTGATTTCTTTAAATCTCTTGTTTTGATTTTGTATTAAAAGTAACTTTATTGTAAAAAGGTTCAAATTTCAAATTATTTTCTAAATGTAACCTGGTTTGTAATCCTAACTCTGTTGCTTGCCAGCTCAATGACCTTGAACACGTTATAAAAGCTCTCTGACTATTGCCTCAGCATGAAATTGAAATAGTAATAACACCTACATTATGTGGTAGATCAGTGGTTTAAATGAGAGGATACTCACAAGCAGAAACACACATCTATCTTCCACTATAACATCTATTTTAATTGTTGTCATTGTCCAGTAAGCCCACCTCACACTACACACACCCATGCACACCACGAGTTATCTCGTGGTTTCCTGGGTGCAACTTCAGAGGTGTTCAAGAACAACTTCTCAATCCTTTCACGCTGACCTTCTTGCCTGGGTGCACTGTTGTCACCCCTGCTGCTGAGGCTGTTTTCTGTGAGATCCTTGTTCTGTTGGCTGTGGCTGCTGTCTCAGTCTGTGACCATTACTGATGCTGCCGTGGAGGGGAGAGGGCTCCCCAGTCATGCCCAGCACAGTGGAAACCCCATTGTGTCTTTAACCGAGACTCCACTGAAGGCTTGGGGCTTACAGAAATATGCCACTGAGAGCAACGTACCTCTGCTATCTAAATAGCCACTTTTAGAGACCACAAGCAGGACTCTGATCCTTGAGTCCCTGCCTAGCTCTCAGCAATCCTTGCCCCAGACATCAGAGCTGCTCTAAGGATGTTCCTCAGGCACCCCTTAGAACATTTGGATCTAAGCTGGGACTTCCCCCACAGCCCAGAAAAAAAACAAGCCCTTCCACCTCATCCCAAGTCCTACCTCAGTTCCCAGAGGAGGGATATTTGTTTTTCAAGCTGATTCAGAGATTAAATATTGATTTCTTTTTAAAAGAAAATGCTCAGCTTAAGACAGAAAGAGCTGTGTCAATCACCATGGCCTGGAAACAGGCCATCCTAGTAGACCAACCTAGGTATTTGGGTTTGTTGGTATGTTTTTCCAAGTCGGGGTTTAGGCTGAGGTGACACCCTACTATGTGACAGCAGTATGACCCAAAGTGTGCAGTGACATCATCAGTCCAATTTTATTTCATAGTCTTTCCTCATTAGGAGAGAAGTCACGGAAGCCACCTTTTTAAGGACAACTTGGAAATTGCTATCCAAACTTTAACTCATACATTCTTTGACTGAACCCTTTGCTATATGGCAATTACTCTCTTAAATGAATACAAACAAATATAAATACTAAGACTTTATTTTCCATATTTCGTAGCAGTCAAAACCAAACCAACCCAAGTAGAAATGTCTATTAATAGAGGATGAGATAATTTTATTGTAATTTGGTGGTGAAAGGAAGGAGACATATACACAAATGCTTGCATGGACGGATGGCCAAGGTGAAAGGCAAAAGGCAAATTGAAGGAAAGTATTCTGATACAGGTCTGTTTTTGTTTTTTAAATGCCTATAGATGCATAGCCCTTATACATGGATAGATAATTTTTGGAAAATGCACAAAATAAATGACTAATACTAGTTAGCACAGTGGACTAAGAATGAGGGGTCTTGTGGGAAACTGTCTTTATCCCATCATACCTCTTATTTATCTTTTCAGTTTTCTGCCATGATTACATATAACCTGTTCAATCTTTAAAAATTTAAAATACATTAGAAAACTAAAATAAAAGAGCAAGGGCTCCCATAGGCATCCTGTCACCTAACACAACCACATTAAGCTGTTAAGAAAAAGCAGATAGAAGAATTATTTTCAGCAACCATAAAAAGGCGTCTGCATTCTTGATTCTGCTCGCCCCAATACTGACATGAGTTTCTAGGAAGCCTGTTTCACAGTGAAACTGAAAACATCCTGCCATTGGCCGAATAGCCACGTGCAAATAATGTGTGTGTTTTATTCTCATTGATCTAAATACGGTGAAAGTCATGTTTGTGCTCTTAATGCTTCGGGGATTCTTTACCTCCCAACATAACTCAGGGTGAATAATTCAGTGGTCTTGTTCATCATGCCTGTTATAGACATGTGAGATTATGAGGAGTACTGACATCAATTAGGAGGCATACTCTTCTGGGTGCTAAACTGACCAAAACAATAGTTGATATCAAATAAAGGTGTGTATACATGTGTGAAATAAAATATTAAAATGAGTAGCTAATGATACATTTCCTTTTTAGATGCTCTTTTGATCTAATGGAGGCTTATCTTCTTTAAGTTAAACTTTGTTTTAAAAAAAAGAGCTCTGGTCAGTGTGGTTCACTGGTTAAAATGTCAGCCCACACATCAAAGGGTCACAGGTTCGATCCCTGGTCAAGGACATGTGCCTGGGTTGCAGGTTCAATCCCCAGCCTCATGCGGGAAGCAACCCATGAGTGTGTCTCTCTCACATCAGTGTTTTTCTCTCTCTCTTTATCTATCTCCTCCTCTCTCCCCCCTTCCACTCTCTATAAAAATCAATGGCAAAAATATCCTCAGGTGGTGAAGATTAACAACAAAAAAAAGAAATTTTTTTTAATTTTAATTCTATTTAGCCCCAATGCATGTGTTTCAGTCTCAGAGCCATGCCAGAGCAGATTTCAGGAAGGTCCCAAGGCCTCATGTACTTTACATCTTATATTTACTCTACCAACGTTTACCCAGCCAGACTTTCTCTACTGTAAAGTTGTGTCTAAATAGGCTATTTCTCGAAAGTCTAGCAGCTAAGCTCATTTAGAAGGGCAGCTACTTTTCAATATGTGGGTCAGGGCTTAGAGCCGAAGGCAAGGCTCTGCTCTGTCATTAGGAATCGGGACATGAAACACGAAACACCAGCAAGACTGACCTAGGCAGGTGCCAGATAGATAGCTTAAGATACAAAGCAGCTCGGTGAGTTAAAAGACCCATTGGCAATGGGGGTAGGAAAATGTCTTTTCTAGTTTCAGAAGAAGCATAAAAATGATACATTATGATCTGTCTCAGGGATATTTTGGTGCCAACTTATTTGGCACAGCTTAGAATCCTCCTGTCACCTCATAGACTATATCATGACAGAAAGGTAATTGGGCACCGGAGAAGATGTCAGCAAAGTGTCAATATGGTTTGACCGCTGCCCCTAAATAATATTGATGACAGGAAAGAGAGAGGGATTAATCAGGTGTGAGGCTGCCAAATGTTCAGCGCATGCTGCGGGTTCCCGAAATAGATACAACCTACCAGCAGAATGCTAAATGGACTTGAACAGAATAGATTAGTTAGTGATGTTGAGAAAAACAGAACAAAGATCCAAGAGAGCTTTATGAGAAAGCGCAGTTCATTTCCCATCAGCATTCCTCTCCCCCACATGCTATGAAAAGAGGGAGGTCTATTATGTTTTCTGGGGGTGGGGATTGCATTCTCCCTAAAAATCAATCATGGGAATAAAGGATCAAATTAAAAAGCAAAGTGCTGAGGAAGCAGTATTGAAGCACTTTATAATTATGTGTCACGGGGATACCACACATGAGGCAGTCTATTTGTTTACCTTGTGTCCCACTGAAAGATTAAATCAACACACCTGAAACTCATCATCACACTCCGTACCACACCAGCCACCTCTCCTTTCTCATACCCCTGGCTCTCTGTCATCTGGCTTTTCTCTTTGTTCTAAATCTAAGTTTCAGGCAGTATTGCAACAGCTTTCCACAATAACTTCCAACCTCCAAGCTCTCCCTCCGTCCCCATCCTACAACTTTATAATTGTGATTAGCACTGTCTGGCTTCCTATAAATTAGAATCATTTAGGAAGTGTTAAAAATGACTGATATCAGACCCTGCCTCAGAGTAATGAAATCAAAATCTCGGGATCAGGTCTGGCCACCCTGGATTTTGCAAACGCTCAAGATTTCAAGTATGTAGCGAAGTTGAGAATCACTGATTTCATGTTAGGTTGAATTGCACATAATTAAAAAATAAATAAGAATGGTTTAGAGAAAAGGAAAGTTTATTTCCCTTTTTGTAAAAGGATCCCATACTCTTGCTGGCAATCTGCTCTGACATTTTTAGGGTTTCACCACATCCTCAGGATCCAATAAGGCTTCTAGAGCTCCAGCCATCACATTCACATTCCAGGTGAAAGAGAAGGGGGAGAAAAAAGCATGACTTCTCTGAAAATGACTTTATTTACTACTTCCATGTACATATATTAGCTGGAACTTCATTGCATGACCACATTTACCTGCAAAGTTGGCTGTATTCTGTAGCCTTTAACTGGGCATGACTGTGCCTCATTAAAAATGAGGGTTCTGTTACCAAAGAAGGAGGCAATGAGCATTAGGAGGCAACTAACAGTGCCTGTTCCCACTGTAAATTCTTTAGAATAGAATTTTGAGTATCCGGCTCACACCCCTTCAAGAGCTTTTTATTTCCTTAGTGATTCAATTGAAACTTATACATTTACACATATACACATACATATTAAATATATATTTATACTGCATACTATATATGATGTATAATAATTTTATTAATTTTTGGAAGCATGCTAATTGTATTAGGCTAATTTACTACCTAATATCATGAAGTAAGTTACTCTTTATGCAGGAAGATGAATGATTGAGATGGAAATACATGATGTTTAGAAAATTCAAAGAGATAAACATGGATAATAATACTTTCCCACATATCTTTGTCAGCACTGGTAGGCAGGAAGTGGTCCCCACAGAACTGACATCTTAACAGCCTGAACCTGTGAATATGTTACCTTCCATGGCAGAAGGGACTTTGCAGATGTGATTAAGGGTAAAAACCTTAATACAGAAGATTATTGAAATGAAGAACCTTTCCCAGAAGGTCAGAAAGAAATCTGAAGAAGGAAGAAGGATCAGAGAGCTGCTGTCTTTGAAGATGAGGGAGTGGGTTTGAGACCCAAGAAATGTAGACATCCTGTAAAGGCTGGAAAAGGCATGGAAATGGTTTCTCCCACAGAAGCTCCAGAAAGAAATTCACCCTGAGAAAACCTCGATCTTAGTCCAGAAGACCCACATTGTAGTTGTAATCTGTAGAACTGGAAGGTAATAACTGTGTTGTTTTAAACCATTTGGTTTGTAGTAATTTACTATGACAGCAATAGGAAATTAGCAGCTCTACTTTCTATTCTGGAAAAGACTCCACAAAACTTTTTTTTTTCTGTCTCATATTGGTATAGAGTAAAAGTTGACATAGAATAGCCTTGCAGATAATGTAAAAAGGATGTTCATAAAAATAATCTTGTAGCCAACACCATCATTCCCCTGACCCTCCATCACTTGCTGGTAGCTTCAAGCCTGTGCAGGGCCTACCTTTGACTTATGGTGCTCTTGACCAGTGAGAATTGGTTGCCTGTTCTTACTTGTGATTGGCTCTCCTTCAAGTGGATGTATATATTGACGATGATAGGAATTTTAGAAACTCAGAAACATTCATTTACATGTCCAATCATTCAGCCCATGTTTGAGTCCCTGCCAAGCTTTGGGGCTGCGCCAGGCCTTTCTCAGGGGTCCTCAGAAACACAGGGTGGGTGGGTAGCTTTAATGCTAACACCTCCTGCTGAAAGTTAGATTTAAAAAAGACATCTTGATTCCCTCAACATTACTATTGGACATACCTGTTCTCGCTCCTATCTTTTTTATTTTAATTGATAGGCAGAGAAATGACTAGAAAATGAGGGCTTTATCCATTGTCTTATTTTCCCAAAAACTAATGAACAAAAGAGGGATATTATGGGCATTATGGGATTTGCAATTGTAATAACCTCGTTTTTATGACAGAAACCATTAGCCTGCCTTCAGGACATTCTTAATCTGGCCTCAATCTGCTCTTTGCAGCCTGTTAAACTGCTCAAGATTCAGACAGCCTCAAATCCATTAGCAGTGAAGTTTCCTAGCAAGGACAATGCCTGGGAAATAATGAACATGGTCTTATTTCTATTATTATTTGGGAGATATTTTGGTCAGCTTACTGCATCGCATGAAAACTATCCTATTTCTAACGGGCTTTGATGCAAGAGTCAATTATACAATAGCTTTTTCCAGTCATTTATTTCATTCATTCATTTAACTAATTATTGACTTAGTTTCCATTATGCACTCTGCTGGTACCCATGACAATAAAAAAAAATTATGCCACCTCTTCGGTTTATTAACTGTATGACTTTGGAAGTTACTTAACTTTTATTACTTTACTAGAGGCCCAGTCCATGAATTCGTGCACCAGTGGGATCCCTCTGCCTGGCTTGTGGGATCAGGCTGAAACCAGCTCTCCAACATCCCCTGAGGGGTCCCAGATTTTTAGAGGGCGCAGGCCAGGTCGAGGGACCCCACCGGTGCACAATTGGGGCTGGGGAGGGACATGGGAGGTTGGCCAGCCAGGGAGGGACCGAGGGAGGGCTCCAGGACGTGTCCAGCCTGTCTCACTCAGTCTCGATCGGCTGGACCCCAGCAGCAAGCTAACCTATCGGTCGGAGCATCTGCCCCCTGGTGGTCAGTGCACGTCATAGTGAGCGGTTGAGCAGCCTTAGCATATCATTAGCATATTATGCTTTGATTGGTTGAACAGATGACCGGACACTTAGCATATTAGGCTTTTATTAAATAGGATTTTCTCCATCTATAAAATGAGAATAATAATATCAACCCATGGAATTTTGTAAAGATTCATATTTTATGCAATATTTATTTTCTTAGGCTTCTGTTCATCAGAAACTTGCAAGCCTAATAAAGAGGGAGCAATGGGTCAAGTCAACAAGGAATGAGGTGGATTTATTCAACAGATGTTGATTGCCTACTGTACACAGAGATATAGCCCAAGTGTGGGAGGGGAATTCATTAATGTGGATACAGAGTAACACTAGGACATAGGGGTGACACTTAACAGTGCACATTTTGCAAATCAAAGAGAACTTAAAAACCCTTCCAGAGAAAGAAAACCCTTCAGAGGAAATTAAGAAGGATCCTATCAAGTCCCAATTAGCCACATACAAATTATCCCCATTGCTGACTATCCATAGTATATATTCTAGTATAGAAAGCATTGCAATAATCACATTTAATTGCTGTTAATTTTAATTATGCATGTCAGTGCAAATTACAAATATTGAAAAGAAAATGAAGACAAAAGGAAAATAAATTAAGGATGTGGTGAGTGAAAGAAAAACATGATATGAAACAGCCAATCTTTCTTGTTAAGAGCAGCCTTCTCATTTCTAAATGTATATATTGGTTTGTGTTGACTGTGTCCCAGACCATTAATAATTCAAAGTCAGGCCCTGGCATGGTAGCTCAGTTGGTTAGAGCATCATCCCTATAGGCCAAGGTTGCAGGTTCAATCCCAGGTCAGGTACATACAAGAATCAACCAATGCATGCATAAATAAGTAGAGCATCAAATCTCTATCTATCTATCTATCTATCTATCTATCTATCTATCTCTGTCTCTTTCTCTATCTCCATCTCCATCTCCATCTCCATCTCCATCTCCATCTCTCTCTACCTGCCTCCCTCTTCCTTCCTTTCTTTCTAAAAATCAATAAAAACACATTTATAAGAAAAGAGATGTAAAATTCAGCTTGTTATAATTTACTCCAAGGTCAATATGCAGCCTCAGTGATGTGGCTACCAAAATACACAATAAAAATAAAATACTCTGAATATCACTTTTATCAGGTGTCTACAATAAGCATTGGTCAGATCACACCTGAAGTATTATATTTGGTACTGAAAAACTAAAACATGGGAAATCAGGTTAGGGTTTTGGGCAAGTATTCTATATGTGAAACAATTGAAGGAAAGAGAAAGGAAAGAAGGGAGAGAAATAGGGAGAGAAGGAGGGAGAGAGGGAGGGAGGGAGGGAAAGCAAGAATCTCCTCCCTGTTGTTATGGGTTAGATCAGTGGTCGGCAAACTGCGGCTCGCAAGCCACATGCGGCTCTGTGGCCCCTTGAGTGTGGCTCTTCCTAAGCCTTAGGAGTACCCTAATTAAGTTAATAACAATGTACCTACCTATATAGTTTAAGTTTAAAAAAATTTGGCTCTCAAAAGAAATGTCAATCGTTGTACTGTTGATATTTGGCTCTGTTGAGTAATGAGTTTGCCGACCACTGGGTTAGATTATGTCCCCTAAAAAGATGTGTTGAAGTCCTAACCCTAGCATTTGTGAGTGTGATCTTATTTGGACAAGGTCTTTGCCAATATAAGATGAGGTCATTAGGGTGGGCCCTACACCTATATGACTGGTATCCTTGTAAGACAAGAAGAGACACAGAGTTAGACACACAGAGAAGAACTGAAGACTTACACGCAAGGAGAATGCCATGTAAGGAAGAGGAAAACTGTGACCCTGAAGACAATGTGATTTTATATTTCTAGCCTCTAGAACTGTGAGAAAATAAACTTCTGTTGTTTAAAACCACCCAGTTTGTGGTATTTTGTAACAACAGCCCCAGGAAAGGAATTCGCCCAGAAACGCTGGTTCCCAAGCAGTGCCATTCCACATTGGACAGCTCTGGGCCTTTACTGAGGCTTCCCAAATGCCAAGTACCCCTAAGCATTTTGTCTTTGTTTCTTCATGCAATCCTCACAACGATCCTATAAGGTAGTTACCAGTTTTAAGTCAAATTAAATAAGGAAATCGAGGTTTAGGTTATGCACTTGCCTAAGACCACACAATTAATAAGCAGTGAATGGGAGGAACAGAGACAAGCTAATGCTTGATTTAACCACAATGCTACACTTTCTTTGGATAGAAAGGGGGGCTAGTGCAGTGGGTCAGCGAGCTAAAAATAGATAGGGAGGATGTCTCAGAGGCGGCATCTAGGAGCTGCAATAGCTCTTTGAGAAAGATGAAGGACATGAATGCAGCCTCAGGCTGTCCTCTGGGGACCCTTGTGCAGAGCATGGGAACTGAGTTGTGCATAGAGCAGTTGACAAAGGTAGATAGAGGGATAGGTATCAAGCAACGCCTCTTGAATCCAAAAGAAACCGAATATGTGTGGACATTAGGACTGATAAGGGAGACCCAAAAAGGTTTCTAGAAAGAATAGAGAAAGTAAATAAAAATGAATCATTTAGTACTAGACTCATTATCAAAATAAGATATGGAAAATTTCATCAGTGTTGTCTTCAAAGTGCCAACATTTCAATGAGTGTAAAAATATATATGATGCCTCTGTTGTCCCCAATAATGCTTAAGCTCTGGCCCTGTTTCCTTCCTGCAGCCCTTCCTTGCGTGTAGTGCATGTGTGGTTTCTCACCAGCCCCCTCATCACTTCCCCCTGGAAAGTCCTGAGTTTCTTTTTCTGTCGCCTGATATTTCCTACACAAACCAGCCTTTGAAGTACAGAGTCTTACTCTACCATGCATATCCTGCCATTTTTTTTGTAATCTTTGCCTGAGGATATGTTTTTATTGATTTTTAGAGAGAGAAGAAAAGAGGGAGAGAGAGAGAGAGAGAGAGAGAGAGAGAGAGAGAAGGAGAAACATCAACGAGGGAGAGAAACATCAATTGGTAGCCTCCAGTACACGCCCCAACCTGGGATGGAACCTGCAACCTAGGTATGTGCCCTGACCAAGAATAAAACCAGAGACCTTTTGATGCATGGGACAATGCTCCAAACAACCGAGCCACCAGGCAGGGCCTTGTCTTTTTTTTTTTTTAATTGTAAGTGTCATCATGTATTGGTAACTTATTAGAAATAAAAGAAATTCTAAGTTGTAAAGATACTTCACATAAACTACAAACACGCTAATTTTAGTGTTTAATAAACTATTTTTTAGAGCAGTTTTAGGTTCACAGCAAAATTGAGTGGAGAGTACAGAGAATTCCTAGAAACCCTCTTCCCCCTATACATGTGCAGCCTCCCCCACCATCAACACCCCCACCAGACGGTGCATTGGTTACAATGGTGAACCTACAAAGACATATAACATCAGTTTACATTAGGGTTAATCCTTGGTTTTGTACATTTTATGATTTGGATAAATATACAATGGCGTGTATCTACCATTATTGTATCATACAGAACAGTTTCACTGCCCTAAAAATCCTCTGTGCTCTGCCAGTTCTTCCTTCCTTCTCCCCTAATTCCTATCAGTCACCTCTCTTTATACTGCCTCCATAGTTTTGCCTTTTCCAGAATTTCATATAGTTGGAATCATACAGTATGTAGTCTTTTCAGATTTATCTAATTTTGTCTTAATGATGGAAAAAAAGGTTAAATGTTTCATGGAAGAATTTAGGGTCAGTGACATTGTGAAAGCAAATGTACCATATTTTTTCCATGTATAAAACACCCCCATGTATAAGATCCCCCCCTTTTCCAACCCAAAATTAAGAAATCAATATTTCAACCATAAAACAGAACACATTTTTATTTAGTAATTACCACAGGTAATCTTTACATACCAGTACTATGATATTATGCAGTATATCACCTTATTCAGCCTTTGTTGCATCACTACTCTCTCCTTCATCACTATTAGTTCCAGACATATCAATTTCATCAACTTCTGTTGTATCACTGCTGCCTTCTGAGTCACTGTCTATATATATGAGATCATCCTCATAAATTGGTGGCATTTTCTGAGCTAACTTTATTCATGTTTTCATGGCCAACCCTTCTCATGAAATTGAAGCACCATTTTGCCTTTCCTGTAAAATCAACAATGTTCATTTTGCTTGCAAACATCCTTGCCTGAATAAGCTTGGTTGACACACATAAGTCACTGTGGCACTGCTCCATAATCCAAGTCTTAAGCCTCTGCTCCAAGTTTGCCCATTTTGCTGGTTTTCCTCTGAAGGCCACCTTCTTTTTTGGCATCTTAAGGAGTTGTTCTTCCTGTTTTCTCCACTGTCTGGACATACACTCAGTGGGAGGAGGTTCAAATTGTCTTTCTGCAGCTCTATTCCCATGCTCTCTTGCATAACTGATTACATTCAGTTTGAATTTTGCAGAGCAAGACAATCACTTACTGGTATTTATCTTTTTATTTATTGATGTTTTTATGGGCTCAGAATGCTCTGCTCCCTGTTGCATCTGTGAACTCTTCACTTCACCTCCAATTACAGCATCAGCTGACGTCAGTAATAATAAGGCTAGTGATTGGAGGAAGCCTCTTTGACAAGGTATGGGCAGCTACGCACCCACACAGCTCCCTCCTTGGCTAAGTTCCATGTATAAGATGCCCTTCGATTTTCAGCCTAACGATTTTAGAAAAAAATAACATCGTATACATGGAAAATATGGTAGTTAGTTATCCTCTACTTGCAATTTAAATCAGATGCAAATGTTCTTTGAGCTAGCTATACCGTCTTCAGATGAGATCCTAGCTGAAAGTCCAGTATGAAAAGAGATTAAATGGAGCATCTTGAGGTGAAGGGAGGCAGCAGGTAAGGGCCCCACCACATACACCCATCCTTCACGGATTACCCTGGACAACAGGGGTGAAGGACTTTTATAAGCCCTCCTGTCTTCAGGAAGCACAGCATTAACCACAGATTTAAGAGATTAGGACTTTAAAAATATAGTGAGTTAATCATAGACATGTAATAAAAATGCACTTTTATTACATAACAAAATGTAAAAAGCAGTCCATAAAATTTTCAGTGTTTAATCTGATTTATGCTTTTTAATCCCTTGGCATATAGTTCCTTGTGTTTGTTGAAGATCTGATATTTTTAGACCAAAGATACTACTAAGATTCAAAATTCAAATAAAATTAAAGTCAACATCTTTTACAGGGTGAATGCACGAAATCACTATGAACTACATCCTTTCCAAATTAAAATTAAAGTTTGTTGTGGTGTTTTTAATTGAAGTTTAATTGATTGGTATACAGACTGAAGTCCATAAAAAGTCTCTATAATCTTTGCACTAAAGTTTATGTTGTAAACATTTAGGATAAATGTCAAAAAAAGAGAAAGGAAAATTAAAGATTTTTATAAAGGAAAATAGAGGACAGGGGATATCTACATGAAGTAAATAGTGTTTTTAAGATACTTTATTGATTTAAATTCATGTAATAAGACAATGGGGTTTTTTACTTTTAAGACAGGTTGACATATTTAAAAGTAGTTTTGATGATTTGGAGATGTCTGAAGACTATATTTCCTTTCCAATTTGAATTATTTATAATTCCATGGTTAATTACACAGAGTAAAACTGAATTACTAATAAATGCCAGAGAAAGCAATTTGAATTGACATTCATCTCCAAAGTTGGCTTCCATGTAATCACAGATTTTCCAAGGTTTAACATTTACTATAATAAGAAAATATTATAGTAAATTATATATAAGAAAGGATGGAAGAAATTCCTTCAAAAAATAAATGTACATAATCATATTTATTATATTTAGTTTTAGATAATTTTTTTAAAGATTTCCACTTCTTGAGGATAATTTTTTTAAGCAAGAAAAATGGACAATGTTTTGCTTCCCCAATGGGCCGCTTCCTTAATCACATCCAACTTGAGTGAGTGGTGGTAGCAACTTCTCTCATACTCAGAAAACCTCTGAAGTCTGGTTAGAAGAGTTGAAATACTGTAGACATCAGCAGCTAAATAGAGTTTTTTAAAAAGGTGTTTTATTTAAAGCTTAGAAAGCTAGAATAAATATGATTTTAAATATTGTGGAAAACATCAAACAGCTTTTAGATTCAAAAGAATTGCCAAGTAGAGTCTAGTAAATTGTCTAAAATCATCATTCTCACAACATAAATTTCTAAACCCAAGACATTCCTTTGCACACATGCAATATCTCCAGCATTTCATGGAGTAAAATAAGCTGAAAAGCTCTTTCGTGATTCAGAAATAACTGCTGGTGCTGCCCAGGGAGTTCTTTCTTCAGCTTACAGTAAGCAGACCTCAGAGTCAAGCTAAAGGAATTTCCTGAACCAGTCAAACCAGTGGTTTTCCAGCCTCTGTGCCTGTTTTGTATAATCTGTATTTATTAGAGAGGTTATTGTTCTAAATGGTTAACTTACAAAGTCATTTTAATGAACAAGCACTGAATTTTGCCACCTCCTGTTACGTGGCCTTGAAGCTGTTTCTTGGTCTTTCAGAGCCTGTTTCTTCAGCTGGTATAATGGCACAAAAACTCAGTTATCCCTCCTCAGTAAGAATTGAACTGGTGTGTTACATATTTTTGAGATTCTCTAAGGTAACTGGCCTAGTTATCAAAATTGAGCTCTCAGGTCTCAGAATTACCATATGGTGGAAGATCTGCACACAGTGATAAGCAGTAAGTGAGTTAAAACATAAAGTTACACTTCCAAAACCAGAAGCAATCTGATCCATCTACTTCATGGTTTTTTTGGTTGTTTGCTTGTTTTTACCTAAGAGGACAGAAGAAAATATAGATATAAATATAATCACCAGCTCAGAAGTCATGAACTTAGATGTAAATGACCACCTGTGACCACAAAATGCCAGAGATATATGTCTCACAATCTATGACTATAACGGGTTATTTTTTTGTTGTTAATCCTCACTTGAGGATATTTTTCCATTGATTTTTAAAAAGAGTGGAAAGGAGGGGGAGAGACAGAGAGAGAGAAACATAGATGTGAGAGAGCCACATCAATTGGTTGCTTCCCACACTTGCCAACAAGGGCTGGGGATCGATGGAGCCTGCAACCAAGGTACGTGCCCTTGACCGGAATTGTACCCAGGACCCTTCGACGTTGTATCCACTGGACCAAATGAGCTAGGGCTGTAACAGGTTCTTGTAGGCAGCTTGTAAACAAAGCCCAGAAGTTGAAAAGTTTGTTTATTGGTAACATCCTATTCACAATATGTGAGTACTTTCCCAAAATACTTGACTGCTAGAAATATCAGTAGGTTTGTAATTTATCTGTATCTATTGATGTTAATTTGCCAAAAGCCCTTTCCCTTTTCTGTTGCATTTAAATTTTCAAGACATTTGGCATGGCTTATTCTATGTACTGAATTTTAGAGCTGATTTTGGTAAAAAATTTGTATGTCTTTGGCCATACAGTTTAAAAACTACATTGAGTGAAGCAAAGTCATTCTTTTTATTTAAAAAATTTGGATAAATCCTTCTTTAATACATGCTCAGGCTGAATTTAGTAGTCTTTATTTATTTACAACAGCTCAAAATTGGATTCTATGCTACCTTTGTTCCATTGCAAGTTTAAATTGTGTAACTGGAATTGTTTATAAAATTATGTTAAATTGAGGTTGCGAGAGAATATATTTTGAAGTATGATTCGGGGTTACTGATTAAATTGTATCTTCCTGTATGTTTAGCTACTTTCATAAATATCCAGTGAAAGTTTCATTTTAGAATAAGATTATTTTTCATTTAATATGTTGGGGGGGGAAATCTTAATATATCTCTTTTGTTCAAAATTGTTTAAAAACATCTATACATTTGCCCTGTCCACTTCATTACAATTATCCCTCCGTATCCACAGGGTATTGGTTCCAGGATCTCCACAGATACGAAAATCCGAGGATGCCCAAGTCCCTCATATAAAATGTTATGGTATTTGCCTATCACCTACACACATCCTCTCATGTACTTTAAATCATCTCTAGATTAATTACTTATAATAGTTAAGTAGTACACTTAAGTAATTACCTTATAATATAATATGATGAAAATGTTATGTAAGTAATTGTTGTACTCTACTGTTTAGGGAATAATGACTTATACAGAATAATGACTTATACAGAATAATGACCTGTACTTATACAGAAGTAACTATCATAGGACTAACTACATAGTACATGTCAGTAAGAACTTAACTATTTTTTCCTGAATATTTTTGATCCCCAGTTGGTTCAATCCATGAATGTGGAACCTGTGGATATGGAGGACTGACTATATTTTTCTCCTTGTTGTCGATGTTTATTTGAAAATTATGTATGTGTTGTAGCTTGTGGCATGTCAGACTATTAGGATACACCGCAATACTTGCTATAAACCTTTAATTTCATTCCTCACTTAGCTTCATAAAACTCTTAACTTGAATCTAATAAAAAGCTCAGTTGAAAGTTTGCTTATTGAGAGGATAAGAAAAAAATTCTTAAATAACTAGTCCTTTCTTGTACTCTTTAAAACATATATTGATTTTTTTGTAATTGCACTAAAATAGCTAAACATAAGGACTTCTGTCTTGCACATTAGGTATTGATAATCAATGTATTTAAAAAACAAACTGTTTTAGGGAAAACAAAATAAAATAAAAAGATGTGATTTTAGATGCCTGGTAAGAGCACACAGACCTAGTCTCTTTTCCAGAGTTGTACTTTTGTACATGGTTTTTTAAATAATCACCTACTATGAACTAGTTGGTCTCCACTTGTTCCCAAGGATGAGTGGGGATTGCCAGAAGGCTGGTCACTCAGGTGTGCCTTAATCTGGAAGGCAGAGAGAAGCTGGTTATAAAAGAGGGTAAGATAATAGAAAGTTGAGTTTTTTTTCGTTGCAGCATCCTGGGATATTAATGCAAAAAATAATAAACAGTTCAATATGAAATGATAATGGGTGCTGTTGGGAGGGTCTCCTGAAGTTGGTGTTGCTTCATTTAACTATGAAATGACTACATGGATTCAGTTATCTCTCCCCTTCTTCATTTAGAAGATATAATAATGTGTTTCTTCTTTTTCTCCTTTCTTCCAGTCTACCTTCTTGAAACAAAGAAATAGAAACAGCAGTGCTGCACCCCCATACCCTTGGTGATCAGCACGGATTGTTCAGTTAAACACTCTTGACACTCAGACTTTGATTTGAGGGACACAGCACTCAAACTAGGAGTCACAGCAGTTGACTCCCTGTGTCCTTCCCTCTGAGCCCCGGGTCTCAGCAATGGAGCTCTGTGCTCCTTTGATACAGAAAACACGATGGAAGTGTGAATGAGTGAGAACAAGCTTGGCAGCCATGGATAATGTGGTCCCTGGTGCTATGGGCATGGGAGGCATCAAGTCACAGCAAGTTCTGCCTCAGTCCTGCCAGTAATTCCTATGGTCAGAAGACCCCACACCTTCCTTCACCACCAGAAAGTGGTTCCCATGCCCTTGCCTTTGCTCCAGGGCTTTATACTCAGAACCCTCTCTGCTTGACGTAAGAGGAGGATGTGGATGGCCAGTCAGTCTTGCCCAGATTGTGGCAAAAACAGAGGTCAGAACCCAATTGGTTGGTTTGTGAATCCTATGACCAGCTTCCTTTAGAATTTTTTGTTCTTATTCAAGTTCCCATACCTTTCATGTCTTCTTACAAAATCTTTAAATTGCCTTTCCCAGCTTCCCACCTATATGCATCCATCCACGTAACAGGCCAGAGTGCCAGGCTGCCTACAGTGTGACCAATACTGAGCAAGACACAATCAGATCCCATTAGGAGTGGACATATGTGTGGGACACAAATAATGGAATCAGTGAGGCACCGCTAAAGGGTGGATGTTTCCGAGGCTATTGGCCATTCTGGTACCTTATTTCTGTCTTAGGGTCCCCTTCCGGCAGGCACCTGATGCTCTTTTTCTCTTACTGTGCTTCCATGTCCACTTCCTTCTTGGAGTGGAACCGATATTTCAGATTATGTCTGAATCCAGTGGATAAAAGCAACAACTCAGGGATGTGTATCTGAATTCCCTGGGTGATAGTGAAAAGCAACCTCAAACTCTTATTTCCTAAACCTGATTGAGATATTAATAACTTCCTAGATTCCCCCTATAACTTGCAGATTGATATTTCAGCAGTAATCATTAGATAAGAGGGATTTTGGATTAGAGACTCTAATTGCTCTTTAAATCATCCTGTGTAACAATAATGATCACAGCAATAATAACAGTAGTTAGCATTTAGTAAGCACCCACTGTGCTTTAGGTGCCTGGTGTCTTTACCATGGTTCATGCTCAGGACAGTCCTCAGAAGTAAGAGCAGTGTTCTCGTCTCTCAGATGAGAGTGGTGAGTTTCAGCAGAGCCAACCTCCTCTCTCTGTCTTGCAGCTTCAAATTGGCATCTAGGTTTTGACCCCACGTCTGACTCCAAATTTATTTTATTTCTACAACTCTAATTCCTGGATAAAGATGAGAACTGTGAGCTGTTAGCATGTTTGCTTTTCCTGAGTCAAAAGGCCTTTTCTAAAAGTCCTAATCAATATTAACAAAATACTATTTTATAGTTAGAATATGTATCAGGAACCAAAAAGGAGGGAGAAGCAGATAATATTTTACTTGGATTTAATGAAGCCATATGTTTTAAGTGGAAATGATCTTAAAAACCAATTTCACTGAGTGAGTTTCTAAACATAAGAGAAAATCATTTAGAAAAACCCATGAAACACAGAAATTATCATACCATTTAACTGAGATTAAAAATAATCATGGAATCTATCTTGGTCCTCTAGCACCTACACACATAGAATTTTGTAGTCACTTGCCTATAGGAAAACTCAAACCATGTAAAGGAGGTATTTAAAGGCATTAAGTGAGTAACAAAGGAGCTTTCAAAATACCATCCTATTCTGATCAAAAGTAAAGGCAGCTGCCTATTTCTAGTTAGAGAGAGAGAGATTTTCAAGGAAAAGTATACCTCATTCAAAAGGTTTTCCTTCTTTTCCCACGTGGGTCTGAGAGTTATTTAGTTTAACCTGAATCACCCTAGTGTCCTTCAAAGCTATAAATTTTGCTTTTCCACACAATTGCTTCAAAACCAGGAAGATCAGAGCTTTGAAAATCACTCTTGAAGCAATTTTACACCCCAATTTACCGGTGTGTGTGTGTGTGTGTGTGTGTATCAAAAATCACCCAGGCCTGATTGCCTCTGGTGGGGAAAACAAAATGCATGCTAAAGCTCACAGAGCAATGGTGGGTCCAAAATGATCTTGAAAACCAACTTCACTGAGAGTGAGTTTCTAAACATAAGATAAAAACTTTCAGAAAATCACATGAAACAAATAAATTATCATACCATTTCACTGTCAGTCCCAGTGATAGTCTTAGTTATAATATTTTAAGTCCCCCCCAAAAGGGTAAATGTTTCCTGATAACTCCTAATACAGGTTGCTTAAGGAATCATAAAGTGATGAAATGATATCTAACTTGAGATCATCCCACCTCAATTTCCACCTTTTGTAGAAACATTATCTGTGACATTCCAACCAGGGACTCCAGGAGCCTATTCGGGTGCCTCGGTATCTCATGCAACTGGTCAGAGCACTGATCAATATGTTGGAGGCTTTGTAGCTCCTTTGAGTCATAGTTGTCTTCCTATAACTTAAATTCAGTCATTCTAACTCTGCCCTGTGCAGGGAAAAAAACACAGAAAGCATACACTTGTTGTTTCCAAGCCCTGCGAGTATATGAAAATGATGGTCAAGTCTTTAAAACGTCTCCAGAATGAAAATGCCCAGTTCCCAGAGCAGTTCTAGAATCTTACTTTCCCTGATACCAGCGCTCTTGTCAGTGTTTTCCTGACTATGACAACCCCAAACACAGACATTCACGTATGTCCTGACTCAGGCCAAATGCAGCAGAACTATACACATCTTGCTTCATTTTGGACACTAGATCTATCAATGCATGCCAACAGTAGATTAACTTTTTATAAAACTTCATTTATTTCACTGCTGGCAGATAGCACTTTTGTGTAAAGTCTTCTAACCATTTTTACATGAAATGAATTTTGTCCAGGCATATCTTTCTATTCTATACTTTGAATTCAGATCAGAAAATTTTCCACTTAATCCTACTAGATTATATATTGTTGTTTTATCCTTCTATTTCAATCATATTAATCTTGCTAAAAATTATGAAAATGTGTAAGTTTGGCCCATCTGCAAATTTAATAAGCATAGCTTCTCTTCCAAGTTATTATGATACCTTTATAACAACTTGGTTATAATTTAACAGGAATGAAGCAAAGGGGAGACTAAATGATATAGGCATGCCATTTATACAGCTTTGCTAGGAAGCTGCAATTAACCTTCGCTAAATCTGTTCCCTGCAGATTGATGGGGAAAAGAACTGGAGAGTAGACCCATGCCCAATAAGGTCTGGGTGATGTGGGAAGATGCTTACCTGTCAGTCACACCTGAGAGCAAGTCAGTGGCCAGAATAGGTGTGGCCACTGCAAGGGTGCAGAATCTGAGATACTTAACTCCTGAACAAAGAAAGTTCTCTCCCTTGCGCTCTTGGCCCTCTTGTTCTCCTAGGACTCCTGTTGCAGGGGGCTCACACACCCTGCATTCTCATACATGGCCCATAGCCATGTAGACTCCACACAATGGATTAATGGACTTTAACTAGCCTGATGCTACATTGGACCCATCTCACCATGGAATGGAAACTCTAGACACTGGTCCTACTTTTAGCTCTACTAAATCCCCAGCTCATGTTTTCCAGGACTGGTTTAAAGGCTGTGGGACTTACAAACAGAGAAATATAATTCCACGCAAATAAAAATCATTCATTCTCCTGTGCAAGTCTTGGGAAATTCCTTTTCTGAAGATTTTGCAAGAACCCCATTCCCTCTAGTGATGGAGGAATTCCACCCACCCAATCTTCTGGCAACAATTGCTCACAATATTAAGCATAAGAAGGCCAAAAACAGACATGTGACACACCAATTGAAGATGCTCAATGCACTGAGCATCTCTGTCACTCAACCATGTCCCAGCATGTCAGCTCAATCACATGATCAGCTCAATCACATGCTTTACTGGAATGAAGACTTACTCATTGTGGAACTTTCCCTGTCTGTCAATCTCCATGCAGAATAACTTCTAGACGTCATACTTTTTATTTCTAAATGCTAATGGATCTTCTACTTAGTGGAAGAACAAGAATTCTGGCTTCTCATTCTCATTTGTTTATTCGTTCCACAATTTTGAAAATCAAAACAGCATAATAACTTTTTACTTCAGAAATATTTAATATTAAAGAATAAAATGCTGCCTATCTGTTACAGGCAAGCCACCATGGGCACTCATATTAAGTAAATGAGTGGCAGTATGATAATTCTACATTGACTCCTGATATTCCAAGATGTTCATGATACATAAACTAGAGATGTTATTTTTAAAAAATAATTAAAAGGACATGAAAATGACAGCACATGGAAGAAGCAGTATTTCATGTTTCTAACAAGACCATCTGCCTATGGGCAAGATTTCTGTCAAATCTTAACTGAGAAGAAAATAATGTTAAGAGACATATGCCCATGTTTACAAGCTGAGGGAAATTGACAAGTGACTGAGTTTTGCCAGTACTTTTACAGGCAACTGTTGTACATACTAGGGAAAATTAAAATTAGTAATTGTCTTTATAGTCTGCCATTGTTTAAATGTGCTTGGAATTTCTTAAAAGTTCATTCCAAATAATGACTTGTGCTTGGCCAGAACATTTAAACAGTTGAAGGAGGAACGCTCAGCTATTTTGCAAAGTGAAATACTTGGATGATAACAAATTCTTTCTCCACATGCTTCTCCCCACTATTGGCTGGGTTTATAGCTCAATTTGTAGATAATCCTTCAAGCTATACTTTTATTTTTTTAGGCATGGCCATTATAAAAGTCTTCTTCCATTTGGCCTTGGTACTGCTTGGAACTTGAAATTGTTGTTTGCTGCCTGCCAATTACAGAATAATTTAAGGTTTGATGCTTTCAGGCACAGTTCTTGAAATACACAAAAGGAATATATTAAGGTGGAATGTGTAATATTTTCTCTGCACTGCACAGCTTCAATAGATTGCATAGAATTATATCTAAATTGCTAAACAAATCAATGGCCAAAAAAAGTCTTTCCTCTAAGGAGGTGTTTTGTGATGGTTTTACTATTCTTTCTTTCTTTTTGGTAGGAGCATAGCAAATATTTTCAAAAAGATTCATGTTGTTTTCCACTGACTGATTTGGACCTATGAATATGTGATGGGTGTAAATACAGATAAAATTTTAACATAAAATTTAAATTTCTAGGAAACAAAGCAAAATGTGATTTTTAAATCAATTTGGGGTAATTGAGAAGAAAGGAAAGGAGAGAGTTACATTTCCCAGATCTTTTTAACTCTAAAATGTAATAGTTTTTTTTTCTCTGTGTATTTGTGTCTGAATTATTCAACATTTACAGTACAAGGCAGAAAAGCTGTAAAGCAAAGTAAATTTGTGGTTTGAAGGGGTCATGTACAAATTTGAGGGCTGAAAAAGCTTTTCATTTGGGACAGTAGAGGGAAATGTGCTGATTACCATGAGGATAAAAAAAGGAAATGAATTATTTATGTATTCCTGTCATCCAGTGTGTAACACCTGGGAGGGCACTCAGGCAGTTTATTATCACACACACATTTTTCCTCATAGCTAATCACACACATACTTGGATTCCAAGAGATGGTTTTACAAAATTATGTTCTTGCCCGCCTGGTGTTGCTCAGTGATTGAGCATCAATCTATGAACTAGGAGGTAACGGTTCAATTCCCAGTCAGGACACATGTCCGAGTTGTGGGCTTAATCCCCAGTAAGGCAGCCAATCAATGATTCTGACTCATCATTGATCTATCTTTCCCTCTCTCTCTCTCTCCCTCTCCCTCTCCCTCTCCCTCTCCCTCTCCTTCTCCCTCTCCCTTTCCCCCCTTCTTTGAAATCAATAAAAACATTTAAGTTTAAAATATTATTTTCTTCACTCTTATTTTCTTCACTCTTCCCACCTGGGTGCCTTGGATGTACTCCCAGGAGTTCCTTTTTCCAATTTTTTATATTTTCTAATTCACTCTCCAACACACAACATGAATACACAGCAATTAGGTCTGTAAACCTTGTCCTTGAGTGCTTCTCAGGAAGTCCACTGTCTTCAGCAGAGTGTCAGCAGAGTAAACAAGTCTAGTGTCTGGTCCACCAGTATGAACAGGCTCCTACCATGCAGGAATGAGGTGAGGGAGGAGGAAAGGTGAAGTGCCCATCTAATTTTGTGCCTGCCACGTTTACCTTTTGGTATAACAAATCATGGACAAAAACCCCAAGTGTGAACAAAAACTCAAGAGACGGTGACACATTGTAGACCAAGAAACATCAGAAAATGAAGTACCAAGATTAACTAGATAAGTTGGTTTATGAGGAAGAAAACCAACCAGAGAACCATTAACATAGGCCACAATGGGAGGTTTTCTATGCAGCTTTACAAGAGAAGGTCCAAATGTCAGCTGTCAGGAATAGCTGTAAGGAAGGAAAGATTTCCCTCTATCTGCCTAGGTGTAAACACATTGACAGGAGAAAAGGTATACAGATGTATTAATTTTTAATATTACTTTCATAGGGCATTACAAAAACAGTGAATAACTCCCCAAAATGGTGAGATTTAAGACCATCCTCATAGGGGAAGGTGAGGGGAGTGATGGAGACAATTTATGGAAAAGTAAGTAATTTTTAGGGAAATAAATGAATGACCTTTACTAATAAAAAATTAGATGGATTAGATGGGAGAAATGATAGTTTTTGACCAAGTCTGTCTGGGTGTGGTGGGACATTTAGTCTCCTCTCCTGAGATAAGAGTCAGTCTTCCCTGGTTGATGAAACTCCTGACGGGGGAGGGGGCTGACCACAACTGAGGTCCTTATGGTGGATCTGTCTTGAGGCAGGTAGGGGAGTTCAGAGAAAGCCTCTGTCTGAATTTTCTCTTTTTAAAGTGCCTTAGGCTCAAAATAATCAATATACCAAAATGGCATATTTTGGGGTAGCATGTTCTGAATTTCTTTAGTGGTCAAGGATGGTTCTCCAACGAGGGTGGAATTCTTGTTGATTAGCAGGTATTGGTGAGCAATTTGGGTGTTGGAGAGAGAGATGTGTCAAAGCCATAGCAGGATTTTCTCATTCCTCTGGGCCTCTCACATTACAAAGAAAACTACTGAACCTTCCTGTAAGGCAAAATGAGTGCCCTGCACACAGTGGGAGCTCAATGAGTTAAAGTTGGAAATGGCTTTCTTTTTTTGAAATGACTCAACTATTTTAAAAATAAACTGGGATTTGTTTGTTTTTTATAATTCCTGGAGATGATTAAGTTTCAAAAGGAAATATGGTCTCTATTGGCTTCATGGCCAGTGACTAAATTAAATTCCATTGCTATGCAATTATTTTATTGGCCTCATAATCTAGGAATAGGGGGGAGCAACATATCTTAACAATAAACTTCTCTTTACAAATGCCTGTTTATGTAGATTTGGTTATGGTTTATTCAAAGTCCATTATAAATTTTCTTTCATTCTAATATATGCTCAGTGATGTATTTAGGATTTCATTCTAGCCATCCCAGAAAAAAAAAAAAACACAAAACAATTTGCAAGCAAGCTAATCAGAACCACACAGGATAGAATGTATGTATTTAGGTCTATTACAGAAAAAAAAATCCTCTCTCTAAAGACATGGATTATATGAGGGGTAATCCTGTATGACTCAACATATCCCAAAGAAGAAACTTATACATAGAAACACAAATGTGAATGAATTATAGCCCAAGGTAGCTGGTTGTTTTCCCAGAAAGAGGGAGTTTGAAAGAAACTTGGGTCTTAGCAAGAAATAAAATTAGTGATCTCAGTGACATTCTAAACGATGAAAAGATCAAGGAAGTTTGATAATACTCTATTGGTGGACTTCTTACAATATCTTGAGAAAAATAATTTTCTGAGACTAACATGGGAATCATCTTTATTTGTGTGGAGTTAAGTCCCTGCATTTCCAAAGTCCCATTTTCCTTATTCCAGTCATGGAAGAGATGTCGCTTGAGTGTCAGTATAACTAAAATCAGAGCCATTGTCCAGAATTTCCGTTTCATGTTAGAGCAGGGTCCGGTACAATATCAGGTTAGTTGCAGTCCACTAGTCCATTGTGTTGGGAGGTCCACATGTCCGTGGGCTACATGGGAGAATGCCAGGAAGCCAAGCATGAGCCATGAGCCAAGCATGCCAAGTGGAACTGTTTCTCTCTACTAATACTAGCGAATATTTTAGCAGCTGATTGCCACATCATTAGTCTTGTACTGGCTTGTTTGGTGTGCACAACAGGAAATACTTCACTTTCAGAGAACAAGAAAAATAGGTTTATTTGCATTACACTTATTAATTTGTGCAGTTATTCAGTGTGTGGTAAGTTAATGTTCAAGAAAAATATTAATTTTTATTAAAATGTTCTATTATTTTATGTTAACAATTACTCATTCTTTTTAGCCCTTCGTATTCAGCATGTCTCTATCGAAATAAACCTACATTTCTATGAAAATTGAAACTTTTGTTTTTTTTGCGGCCCACATACTAGTAAACTTAAAACTTGTTTATTTGGCCCATGTTAGCCTTTGAGTTTGACATGTTTGCACTACAGAAACTAAACCAATTTACAGGAGAAAAGGACTGAGCTAATCTAGAAAAGATAAAAGAACAATGGGACAGAATGGCAGTAAGACATGAAAGAACGCAAATGAAATATTTTCAGGGGAGAAAATGAGGGGAAGTGATTGGTCAGTGAAATATGGGGCAAGACATGAATGAGGATGACTTTAAGATATCCTACATTAGCTCAGGCAACATAATTTTCTCTCTGGTGCTTTTTTTCCCAAAATCCTCTGTAAAGTTTTAAATTACCTTTCAAGAATTTGTGGAACTCAGATTTAGGTTTATTTCAAATGTTATACTATCACAGGAAGTAGCCCCCAAGTGACCTAGAATAATTTTAAGTATAATAAAAGCTGTTGTGTGAGTAGAAGAGATACCATTGAATTTTAACCACAACCTTGCAATTACACAGAAGGAAAAGAGGAACAATAAGCAGAAAAGACAATAATGGTATGATGACTTAACTGAGTGCATTGGCATTTACGTAATTTACTTGCAAATTGTTAAATATTATTCCTCTATATATTTGGTGGTTATAAATATTCCTAGAACTGAGAAGCATGGTTATTCAGTTAATTGCTATTTGAATACTATAGGTAATTTTTTCCAAATTTTAGATAATTATTTGAATTGACTGTCCTAAAAATGATCATTGATTCATTTATTCATCACTCAGCAATAAGTGTTCATTATCCAAAGTGTGTTAGGCACAATTCTGTGCATTGAAAATATAACAATAAAAAATATTGTCTGTCCCTTTATGTTGACAGAGTCTGGTGGAATTAACAAAAGTTTTTTATTCATAGAAATCTTAGTATGAAAAATTTCAAATAGTGTAAAAAAGAAAAAACAATCATGTATATATGAGTATATGTGTGTGTACTATATATATGTGTATATATATGTGTGTGTATTCAATTGTAGGTTACATTTTTTAAATATATGTATGAATTTTGCTTTTTTCAGCTTTGTTGAGGTATAATTGCCAAAATTTTAACATATGTAAAGTATACATATGTTAAATGTATACTTTTTTTAAAGAAGAGTTTTGTGTGTTTTTTTTTAAAGAAGAGTTTTCTGTGTTTTTTTAAAATATATTTTATTGATTTTTTTACAGCGAGGAAGGGAGAGGGATAGAGAGTTAGAAACATTGATGAGAGAGGAACATCGATCAGCTGCCTCCTGCACACCCCCCACTGGGGATATGCCCGCAACCAAGGTACATGCCCTTGACTGGAATCAAACCCGGGACCCTTCGGTCCGCAGGCCGATGCTCTATCCACTGAGCCAAACCAGTCAGGGCCATGATGATTTTCTATACATTGTGAAGGGATTCCACCATTGAGTTAACACATCCATCACCTCAAATAGTTATCTCTTTTTTGTGCATGAGAACACAAGTTCTACTCTATTAGCAAAATTCAAATGATGTAATAGAGTATTATCAACTGTTGTCACCATGTTATCCATTAGATTTTCAGACCTTAATAATCTTATAACTGAAAGTTTGTACCCTCTCCCCATTTTCCCCTCCCCCAGCCCCTGGCAACTACCATTTTACTCAGTTTCTAGGAGTTTAACTTCATATTTTTTCTTTGAGATTCCACCTCTAAGTGATAATCACACAGTGTTTCTCTTTATCTCTGGCTTATTTCACTTAGTATAATACCATCTAGGTTCATCCATGTTGTTGCAAATGGTGGTATTTTCTTCTTTTTTTAAGGCTGAATAATATTCCGTTGTGTATCTATACTACATTTTCTTTATCCAGTCGTCTGTTGATGAACACTTAGGTTGTTTCCCTATCTTGGCTGTTGTGAATAATGCTGCAGTAAACATGGGTATACAGATACCTCTTCAAGACAATGATTTCATTACCTTTGGATATATACCTGGAAGGGGAATTGCTGGTTCATATGGTAGTTCTATTTTTAACTTCTTGAGGAACTTCCATATTGTTTTCCATAGTGGCTGCACCAATTTCCATTCCTACGAATAGTGTACAAGAGTTGTGCTTTCTCCACATCCCCACCAGCATTTGTTATCTCTTGTCTTTTTTTATTTTTTTTATTTTATTGATTTCAGAGAGGAAGGGAGAGGGGGAGAGAGAGAGAGAGAAAATCAGTGATGAGAGAATATCATTGATCGGCTGCTGCCTGTATGCCCCACACTGGGGATCAAGCCCACAACCCGGGCATGTGCCCCAACCGGGAATGGAACCTTGATCTCCTGGTTCATAGGGTGATGCTCAATCCCCAAGCCACCAGCTAGGCTTTCTTGTCTTTTTTATAATAGACATCCTGTCAGGTGTGAGGTGATTAATTTCTATTTGCATTTCCCTGATAATTAGTAATATTGAGTACCTCTTCCTGTTGGCTATTTATGTTTCTTCTTTGGAAAAACAAGTCTGTTCAGGTCCTTTGCACATTTTTAAATTATGTTATTTGGTTTTCTTGTTTGTATGTTTATTTGTGGTTTTTTGTTTGTTGGTTTGTTGTTTTTTGTTTGTTTGTTTGTTTTGATCTTGAGTAATAGAGTTCTTATACATCTCGGATGTTAACTCTTTATCAGATTTGTGGTGTGCAAGTCTTTTATCTCATTTCATAGATTGACTTTTCATTTTATTGATTGTTTCCTTTGCTATTCAGACGCTTTTTTGTTTGATGTCCTCTGCTTGTTTATTTTGGCTTTTATTGCTTTTGGTTTCAAATCCAAAAAAATCATTGCCAAGACCAATGTCAAGGAGCTTACTCCTTATATTTTCTTCTAAGAAGTTTATAATTTCAGGTCTTATATTCAAATAATTTTTATTCCATTTTAAGTTGATTTTTGTATATGATGTAAGACAGGGTTCCTATTTTATTCTTTTGCATGTGGGCACCCACATGTACCATTTGGATGTTTTTCCAATACCTTTGATTGAAGAGACTATCCTTTCTCCATTGTATACTATATTCTTGCCTCCTTTGTCAAAAATTAATTCAGCATATATAGATGAATTTATTTATGGGTTCCAATTCTATTCCATTGCTCCATGTGTCTATTTTTATGCCAATTCCATCCTATTTTGATTACTATAGCTTTTTTACTATAATTTCAAACCAGGATGTGTAAGGCCTCCAGCTTTGTTCTTTATTAAGATCACTTTGGCTATTTGGGGTCTTTTGTAGTTCTATACAAATTTTAAGATGTTTTTTTTTCTATTTCTGTGAAAAATGCCATTGGAATTTTTATAGAGATTACATTGAATCTATAGCTCACTTTGGGTAATATGAACATTTTAAGAATATCCTTCTAGTTCAGTAACATGGAATATCTATTTATGTCTTTTTCAATTTCTTTTATCAATGTTTTATACTTTTTGGTGTACTTCATTGCTTTTTAAAGCCATTTTGTGGTATTGACATCTTTATCATATTATAACTAGTTCTAATTTATTTGGTAAAGTATTTTTATGCAAACACACACAAGAGCTTTTTTAATTTTAAACACAATGTTAAAATTGGATGAAATATAGCTAAAAGAAACATCAAAGAGTCCAGAAATAGACTTACTCATATATTATACTTAATTTATTACATAATTCACCTGCCAGAACAATGAGAGAAAAAATGAAAATATGGTCTTTTAAATAAATTGTTGTGGGACATTCAGGTATCCATAGGGAAAAAATGAAATGACCCCACCTCATAGTATAAATATAAATCAATTCCAGTTACATTATAAGCCCAATGTAAAGGTAGACATAACAGCTTTTATAAACTAAAAGAGAGAGAGCTTTATCAGCTTAGGAGTACAGAAGATTTTCTTAAACATTATTTAAAAAAACTAACCTAAATTTTCTTGGAAACAAAAAAGCAGGTACATTTTTAATGTATTAAGTATTTCAAATGTATTAAAAATTAGTTAATGTGGAAGTCCTTTAAATTTCTATTTTTATGCTACATATCTAATTTAGTCTATAATATGAAATATTAGAAGCTCTTTGTAGTTGTAAATAGTGAAACAAGCTCATTTCTAATTTTACAGAGAGTGTCATTGGAAGACAGTAAAGAATTGATCAATTTTATTTTTTAATATGTTTTTATTGATTTTGGAGAGAGAAGAAGGGAGAGATAGAAACATTGATCAGCCGCCTCCTACACACCCCCTACCAGGTATCAAGCCCACAGTCTGGGTATATGCCCTGACCAGGAATCAAACCCATAACCTCTTGGTGCATGGGAGCCACAGTGGATGGGCATTGATCAATTTTATTTAAAAGACTTTGCTTTAGGAAAGATTGTATTTTTAAATGAATTTTACTTAAAAAAGATAATGATTGTTCAAAAATATCCAGTCTATATATAAAGAGGATTGTATAGCTCATCCAACATAGTGGAAATTGAATCTTGTGGTTATCATTTTTGTAGACAATAATATATACTTTCAAAGCTTTTCTTTTTTTTTTGTATTGCTTTGTACAAGGAAACTGATCATCATATAAACCAGCGATTTTCAACCTTTTTCATCTCATGGTACACATAAACTAATTACTAAAATTTCTGTAGCACACCAAAAGATCTATCATATTTTTGCTGATCTGACACACACACAAATATATATATAATTTTTATTCATTCACACTGAATGGCTATTGTTGTGTTGGCTGTTGCCATTTTTTAATTTGATAGTCTAAGGAAAAATAAGTCAGTGTTCCTAACCAAATTATTCAAATATTTCATATTTTAAAAATTCTTGTGGCATATCAGTGTGCCTGCCGCAGCACATTGGTTGAAAATCACTGATATAAATAGGGTTGCACCAAAAAAAAGACTCAGGGACCCTAAAGAGGAGCATCCTTGGGAGGAGGGGATGGTGGAGCTGCAAATCTAAGATCATTCAGCACTCATCTCAGCACTGGTGGGGTAGGTAAGAATGGGGTAGGCAGGGAAATTACTTTTAACAAAAGACCTCAAAATCCTTTGGCTAAATTCTTCCATAGTTGCATCAGAGTGGAAAGTTTAAAACTGAATGGTTTTAGAGAAATGTCTTGCACCCTGTGATCACACTTCTAGGAATGTATCCTAAGAATCCTGAAACACCAACCAGACATAATATATGAACCCCTATATTCATAGCAGTGTTATTTACCAATAGCCAAGATCTGAAAAAAGCCCAAGTGCTCATCAGTAGTTGAGTGGATAAAAAAGCTGTGGTATGCCCAGCCAGTGTGACTCAGTGGTTGAGCAGCTACCTATCTCCTTCTCCCTTCCTCTCTGAAGTCAATAAAAAATATATTTTTAAAAAGAAGCTGTGGTACCTTTACACAATGGAATATTATGCAGCTGTAAGAAAGAAGGGTCTATTGCCCTTTGAGATAGCATGGAGGGACCTGCAGATTATTATGCTAAGTGAAATAAGGCAGTCAGAGAAAGATAAATGTTACATGATCTTACTTATATGTGAAATCTAATGAATAAAATAAACTGACAAATAAAATAGAACCAGAGGCATGGGAACATGGAACAGACTGATGAATCTCAGGTGGGAGGGGGGAGGGTGTTGGGAAGAGATTAACCAAAGACTTTATATGCATATATGCATGGCCCATGGACACAGATGAAGGCCTGGGGTGGCATTGGAACTGGGTGGAGAGGGGCAATGGGGGGAAGTTTAAGGGGGACATCTGTAATACTCTCAACAATAAAGATTTAAAAAAACTGAATGGTTGACTAGGAGAGATAATTGCAGTGAAAGAAGATGAGAGCATTTCATACTACTTTTTTCTTCCAGTTTCTTTGGTCCTGTCTTAAATCTGACCAAGTATAGTCTCCTCTTCTTTGGAAATGCATCATAGATAAAATTGATCACAATAGCTTATATGTGAAATGCTTTGCACTTTTGAAAGCATCAGTCAGACAGTCAAACCTCAGAGGGAAGGTAGTGGAGAGTGGGGGTAAGGGGGAGAGATCAACCAAAGGTTAGGCCTATATGTTTATCCAAACATATAGGCCTAACCAATGGACACAGACAACAGGAGGGTGAGGGCATGAGTGGGGGGGATGGGGGGTAATGTGGGGATAAGGACACATATGTAATAACTTAATAAAGAAATTTAAAAAAACATAGGTGCTCTTATATAATTTTTAAAATTTAATCATAACAGGTAGACAAAGGAAGTAAATACTCTTTTCTGTTTTGTTCAAGATCATGTTACTAGATAATGAGTAATTTAAAGTGGCCTAGTTTTACCCATTGATGGAGTTACCTACAGCATTGGATTTCACAGTTCTGGGCTGTGATGTCATTTTAGTGGCCTGTGACCAACACTTTTTAAACTATAGTGCATAGAATCTAAAATGGCAGAGTACACAAACATTGTAAAGGTAAATACTTTGTAAAATTTTGTTTCAATTACATTTCAGTTGTGTGTGCACACCTGAGTCCCAATGAAACAATGAACTTCTTATTGTTGATTGGAACAAAAACCTTTGAAAAACTGATTCCTCAGTCACTATTTGGTTTCTGATGACTGAAATCCTATTAAAGTTCCTTCTTAGTTTCAGACAGCATTTCCCAAACTGTGTTCTACCCAGAGTAGTTCTGGGATATGTGAATAAATGATCCAGGAATAAATACGTTTTGATTTTTCTAAAAATTAGGGGGAAAGCTACAGTCTATATATACTACCCTTGAAAATTCACATAGAACAGCAGTATACCAGATGATCTCAGAAAATTTGAGCAGAGAATACTTTTCAGAGCAGTTGGGGTAAGTACAGAATAGGCACTGCATTCTGGTAAAATACAACTCCCCAAGGCAGGCATCTTATTTGTGTCCCATGTCAGACAATGAGTGTGTGTTAATATTTATAAGGTCTTGTCTGTGCCCCATTGTGCAAGTTTGTTTATCAGCAGGGCCATCATTAGATGCTGAATAGGGACTTGTCTGCCTGAAACTCAGAAGTAATGAGAGGCCCGTGGCAGAGGCCACTGGAGAAGGTCAGCAGTATAGACTCTCCTGGTTTAGATTCCCTAGTTCACTTGTACTCTTTCCCCCTTGTGCAGGGGATCATTGCTGGTGTTCTGATTTCTAGGCAGAAGCTCTAATAGAATCGGGAGAAATTCTGCTGCTTCCTCCTGATACGTTTTAGAGTGACTATAAGGGGAAAAGATGAGATCTCTCTCACAGCTCCCTTCCTTTTCACCCAGCTTCAGGATCACTACAAAAACAACTACATCTACTTTATTCTTGGGGGCTCCAAAAAGTGGAACAGTTAGTGTCACTGCTACTGAATTTCTGACCATTAATGAAATGGCAAAAAGGCTTCTGAAAGTTCTTTTTAGGGACAACAAATATCATTGGACATGTGTATTACAATTATATTATTTGGTGCATTGGTCATCACACATTTTTATCTCAGGACCTCATTACAGTTGTAACAAGTGAGGATCCAAAAAGCTTATATTTATATAAGTCTTACATATCAATATGTTTTAGAAATTTAAAGCTATGTTTATTTATTTATTTTAAAAGTACAGTAAGACAGCAACATCAAAAAAGAACCATAAGTAACCTACTTCTTGTTAACATAGCACACTTTTATGAAAAAAAACAAACCTATATTTTTCCAAAACAAAACAAGATTAGTGAGAAGACTGGCATGTTTTCACAATTTAAAAAGGCTGGCTTAATAGAAGCATCTGGGTTCGCATATTCAGTCTGTTGTAATCGCACTCCATGTAGCCTCTAGAAAACTCCATTATAGCCTCTTGAGAGAATACGAGTAAGGAAGGAAAATAAGATCTTAGTATTAATATTATGAAAATAGTTCGGTCAAATATTTCATGGACCCCCAGAACAGTCTTCAGGAGCCCCAGTTGTTCCCAGGCCACACTGAGAATTTCTGCCCTAGTACTCTGTCATGTAGCAGAGGAAATGGATTGCATGGTATAGAATCAAAGGACAGAGAGCAACTCACTGGCCTGCTCACCCCTCAGCCTTCATGGGATGAACAGTCAGTGGCCAAGTGGAACAGTAATCCCTCTTCTTCTGGGGAAAGATAAACCTTGGACCCACAGGCTAAGATATGGGTGAAAGAGCAAAGGAGCCATATACATACTGGGGACCTCAGCCCAGCAAGTACCCAAAGGGTGACTGGGGATCTGAGGGTTACACATTTGACCTAAGAATCACTGATAGTAATCAAAGCACATTATAATACAGGAGCTATTCACAGTGAAATATTTTCCCCCAAGAAAGAATTCCATAGCAAAATGAAATTACGGTTTTCACATTGCAAATCTTGAAAACAATTCAGGATTTACAGCCCACTTGGCCTACTTAGCTACTTGCATTGGTCATATATACTAGTTCTTTCAACTACCATAAAATAATAGCTATATTTGAATAAACTCAATGAATATGCATTATTAAATTTAAATTATATTACATGGAATTTGGTTACTTTTCATTTTTTAAGAAGCACAAATACATGGGCGAATACCAATGTGCATATTTTTCAATAATATTTTCCAAAGGGCTCTTAGAGAATATCTCAAGATGATTATTTCTTTGGCAGGGGGCAGAAAAGAAAAGCCCTCAATGAGATAAACAGAACACATCAGACAATCTGTTTTCTTTTGAGGCATGTTTCAATGAGCTATGACAAAAAAAAGAAAAAGAAAAGGAAGAATTCTGGCTACATCCAAAAGAAAAGTTTACAAATCTCCTCTGATTTCTACCAAATCTGGATATAGTTGGCAGCAGATAAAATTTTGCTATTAGTCTGAGAAGCTCATTAGGAGATCCAAACAGCGCCCGCTGCTTTTCTGCCTTGCTCAAAGGCTACCATGCACAGGCATCCTTCCTGTGACGAACTGAATTGCATCCCCCCAAATTTGTATGTTGAAGTCCTAAGTCCCAGGACCTCCAGATGTGATTATACTTGGAGATAAGTTCTTTAAAGAGCTGATTATGTTAAAACGAGGCCTTTGGGGTAGGTCTTAATCCAATATGACTGGGGTCCTTATAAGGAAAGCGATTAGGGCACAGACATGAAGAGGCCCAGAGGAAAGACCATGTGAGGACAGAGTGAGAAAGTGGCCATCTGTAAGCTAAAGGAGGCTTCAGAGGAAACCATATCTGTTGACATTTTGCTTTTGGACTTCTAGCCTCCAGAATTGTGAGAAATTAATTTTCTGTTGTTAAGCCCCCCAGTTTGTCATATTTTGTTGTGGCAGCCCTAACAAACTAATACACTTCCTTACACTCAGATGCTGAAATGGACTATGGACCACAGGGCTCTCATGTGAGATTTTAGTTTATCTTCTAATTTTTCATGTTTTTCAAAATCACATTATTTGTTTGAAGAACCAAAAATTATACAAACATATACAATGAAAACTTTCTCTCATCCCTAACCTTCATCCGTCCCACAATATGTTATGAATTTACTAGAGGCCTGGTACATGAATTCATCCATTGGTGGGGTCCCTCTGGGAATCGGGCCCCAGCTCATGCCCCTAGCCTCGCAGCCCTGCAGCCCCTCCTGGCACCCCACCTTGGCCTGGTGCCACCCCATCACCTGCTCTACCATCCCGCCTATGGGGTAATTTATCAGGCCGGGTGCCCCCCCCCCACTGGTCACCATCTGTAGGGTGATTGGGGGGGGCGATCAGGCCCCTGCTCCCACCCACCTTGGCCTGCGCTGCCCCCTCACCTGCTCCACCATCCCACCACGGTCCCACTCTAATCAGGGCCCATCAGGGCCGCAGCATCTCCACTGCTGCCCGCTGCCAGCACCACATTGCTGACGCCCACCATGTTCCATGCCACCCCCTGGTCGAACTCCCGGTTCAATAATTTGCATATTAGGCTTTTATTATATAGGACTAGAGGCCTAATGCATGAAATTCATGCAAGAGTAGGCCTTCCTTTCCCCGGGCTGCCAGCACCGACTTCACTCTGGCACCTAGGACCCAGGCTTCCCTCGTAGCTCTGGCTTCACCTGGAAGGTCATCTGGTCTAATTAGCATATTATGCTTTTATTATTATAGATTTTTGCAAAGCCTCTTTATTATGATATATAAGAAACCTTGAAAAATACACAAGATGAAACTTGCATAACTCAATGATTTATCCCAAAGAATTATTCGTTAAGCATCACACAGATGAAAAGACATCAGGGAGGATCCTGGTCATCCCTCATGTTTCCTCTGAACCATTGCTGCTCCCATCTGCCCATGAGTATCCACTACCCTGACTTCTAACACCAGATAGGTGGTTTGCAAGTTTCTTTATTTTATATAAATGGAATCCTGCCTGGATTTTATTCCTGGTTTGCTTTTGCTTGATATTAAATTTGTCAGGTTCATCTATATTGTTTTACACAGATATAGTTGATTTCATTGTAATAATAATCTACTTATAAATATGCCACAATTTAAACTGTTGATTGTCACTTGGATTATTTCCACTTTTGAGTTGGTCAAATAAAGCCATGAGCATTCTTGTTCATAATTCTAGGTGCACAAAAGCACGTTTGTTGTTGGATCTATTCTATGAGTAGAATTGCTAGATCAAAGACTATGTGATTCTTCAACATACGTAGATAATGGCAAAGATTGTTTTAAAAGCAATTCTACCAGTTTACATGTCTGAAAGAGTGACTTAAAGTTTGTAGTTCCACATATTCATCAACACTAGGTAATATCAGGGGTATTTTTTAATTAGCTGTCTGGTGGTTGTGTGATGGCATCTCATTGAGGTTTTAATTTTCATTTCTCTGATGCTAATGAGATTGAGCAGCTTTTTAGGAGTTTTTGGATTTCTAGAAGTGACAGACAGTGACAATCTCTCATTTTCCCATTGGTATGTCTTTCTTCTCATTGTTTATGTGCATTAGTTATGTGCCCTTTTGCAGTTTTATGTATTGCAAATTTCTTCTCTCACTTTGTGGCTTGTCTTTTTACTCTCTTAATAGTATCTTGAAATAGTATCTTGTCATTCTTGATTTTCATAAAGCCCTATATTTTTCCATTGCAGTTAGTAGTTAGTGTCTGTCTTAGTCTGTTTATGCTGCTATGGATTGGGTGGCTGATAGACAGCAGAAATTTATTTTTCACAATTCTGGAGGCTGAGTTCAAGATCCTGCAGGTTGTGTCTGGTGTGGATCCACTTCCTGGCTCATAGACAGCTGTCTTTTTGCTGTGCCCTCACATGTCAGGAGTGGCAAGGGAGTTCTGTGGGTGTGGGCACTAATCCCATTCACGAGGGCTGCAGCTCATGACCTAACCTCCTCCCAAGGCCTCACCTCCTAATCCCATCACATTGGAGGTTAGGATTTCAGCACATGAATCCTGGGGGAACACAAACCTTCAGTCTATAGCAGTGTCTTTTATGTCTAATTTAAGAAGCTTTTTCCTACTTGAAAATCAGGATGATATTCTCTTGTATGATTTCCTATGAGTGTTATATTGCCTTTTATTTTAAATTTATAATTCACCTGTAACTGTTTTTTGTCTATGGTATAAATCAAGGGTCAAATATTTATTTTCCCTCACTTCCTAGCACCATTTACTGACAAGTCTTTTCTTTTCCCACACATTTCAATGCCATCTGCATCATAAATCAAGGATACATAAATGTGTGGGTCTGATTCTGAGCTCTATTTTTTTGTGGTATTCCAGCATTCTGATTTTTTTAACCCTGGGACAATATTACAGTTGCTTTAGCTTTTTCATGCCTCAATATCCAGTGGAATTAGTCATCTCACCATGTCCTCCTTCTTCAAATGTACCTATAAATTTATATGCCAGTTTAGACAGGTAATGGTTTTTAAAAAACCATTTCTCTTTCTCTTTGGAAAAATGATGTAATGTAACAAATTGCATTTCTCTGGTTCCATCTGAATTACTAATCTTGGAAACTTAAGCCACACTTAGATCCTACTCAGCTATTTCAGAGTTCCCAGCAGCTGGCTCAGGTTGACTGCAAACACAGGTTTTCCACCTGCCTTGAAGCATCTGCTAATACCCTTCTCTCCTGTTCCAGCTGCTGCTTGGATGTCTCTGGTCCTTTCCTAGGACCACTTCAGGGTGTCCAATACTGAGGCCACTGGGTCTGACCCAGGTTCCTACCATCACTTCAAGTGAAGAAAGACACCTAAATCAGTTTATTGTTGCATTCTTCTTAACAGTAATTGGAAAGCATCTCATTCCATTCAAAATTATTGCTTTACCCAAAGCCTGGTTCACTATCTAGGACCAAGCTTTAGCCCTTCAACTCTCTTCTTCCTTTAAGCTAAGAACCCTCTTGACTACTTCATGCAAATACTGCCTCGACCCACTATTCCCAAAACAAGTAGAACCATTGGATTCATGGAGTGATTAGAGTTTAGGCTCTTAAATTGGGATTATAATAGATACTATAGGATAGTGTTCCTGCCTGGGTATGGGAAAAACAATAATCAGTGTTTATTGAGGGGTGGGCAAGGCAGGTGAATTATTTAGTGGAATGCTTAAGTCAGCATCTATAACTCAGGAATGTGTGGAACAAGTCGGGGTTATATGAAGGAGCTTCATGCCACCACTGGCAAAATTTGAAGCAGCAAAGAAACATGATGTAAGGCAAGATGATTAACCAATGAGGCGTACCTGGCTTGTAATAGTGGTATTATGAAAGGATCAGCTATTTTTTTTAATTAAAACATATCTAAATATGGATTGTCTGAAATTAGCCTGCTAAATAAGAATATTCTAGATGGACAAGGAGAAAGGAGATTGTATAATAATGATGCTAATACTCAGTGTTTGGCACCAACTGGAATATTATTTCTTATCACAAGTAAGTTAAAAACAAGACAAACCCAGCCCAGCCCAGGCCAGGTGGCCCAGTTGGTTGGAGCGTCGTCCCATACACCAAAATGTTGTGGGTTCCATTCCCGGTCAGAGCACATACCTAGGTTACGGGTTCAATCCTTGGTCAGGGCATGTACAGGAGGCAAATGATTGATGTTTCTTTCTCACATCTATGTTTCTCTATTCTTCTCTTCTCTTCTCTTCTCTTCTCTTCTCTTCTCTTCTCTTCTCTTCTCTTCTCTTCTCTTCTCTTCTCTTCTCTCTCTCTCTCTCTCTCTCTCTCTCTCTCTCTCTCTCTCTCTCTCTCCTCTCTCTCTCCCCCTTAATCTCTTCTTCTCTCTCTAAAATCAAGAAAAACATATACTCAAGTGAGGATTAAAACACACACACACACACACACACACACACACACACACGACAAGCCCAACATCCTGAGGAGACAGTGGTGTGTTAGGCTCTGTCCCTATGATACCCAGAAACTCTCTACCAAAAGTGCTGTATATCCAAGTGCCTTAGGCTGTTTCTTATTTTTGAAACCCTAGAAATAAGCCTTTTTCCTTCTTTCCTATGATGTATGGTTATAACAAGCAGCCTACATTCAGGTAATTCTCAAGTGCAACAAAATAAAACTTGGGAAGGTTAACTAAAGACACAAATTATATGCAGGGAAGTCACTGCACATAGACTGTGGAAGTCCAGTGTACCCTCTGTTCGTGAAAAGCCTTCCGAATCACGTATCTTTTTATTTTATACACTCATTCTCCTTCTCCAACCTGACCTATTACAGCAGAGATCTTCAACCTGGGTCCTTGAGAAGCTTCTATTTTCCTTCTAGCAATTAATTTATATTACCTGTACTGAACTTGTCTCTCCTGCCTACCTTAACATTTTGTCTCTTTTTATCCCTAGAATGTGCTGACACAAAAATATCTATCTCTCTTCTGCCTCTTTCTAAATGGTTGGGCTTCCTTTTGATCTATTTTATTTCCTAGTCCAAGGATATTTCCTGGTGAAGCTAGAGAGGTACCTCTTGTATGCCCATTTGAAATGAGCTAGTGTAGTCATTTAACAGGTAACACAGAGCATCCACGCACAAGTCGGTTCACATTGTAAACATTGGGACCTGTGAGCTATACTTTGTCTTCCTTCACAGAGGGTCATCATATCCACAAATGGCATGATTAGTAATGCATCCTACAGTTTCCCTGTAAAGAAATAAAGATAAAAAGTTTAAAAAAAACATTAAATAAAGGGATAGCATTTCTCTCAGGTAACATTGAAATATTTACTTTCACATGCACTTGCTATAACTAGCTTGAACAAGGTAGTTATTCCTAGTGGATTATTCTCATTGGTAATTCTGTAATAGAAGATTCACAGTATTGTGAATTTTAGTCACTGGCATTATAATTTTTATTTCAGAATCAAAGTAATGGAATATTTATTACCTACTTATAATTAAAATGCATGATTCCCTTAAGAATGCTTATAATTATTTAAATGAATCTGAATTTAATTAAAGGAATTAAATTAGGAGATTAAAATTATTCAAAGGGGGTAAACTTTATTCTTAAAAGAACTGTAAAAATAGAATACTAGGAAAGAAAAAATAGAGAAAGGGAACAGAAATTTAATAAAAAGAAACACTTAACAGAAAACTTAACACTTTTAGAAAACTTAACAGAAAGATCCCTGATGTGCTGTCATGGGTGAATATTGTATAATTTAATTATTCAATTAAGGAAGAAATAAGACATGAAGAGCCTAGTAAGCCATATGCCCCTTGAAAATCGGAGCTAGGACTGACTAATTTTTGCATTCCCCACCAAACCGATGGCAGAGCCTGGAACCTCGTTGACTTTCAATTAATATTTGTTGAATGAATAAGGAAGAAATGTCTGTCTGAAAGTTTCAACAAGTAAGTTCAGGAGTCCTTTTTCAAATCAGCTTGTAGATACAGTGTTTAAAGAAACTCACACTTTGGATCTAGTTAGAACGTGTGCACTTGAGTTAGATGTGAGTTTCTATGCTGTGGGCATTAAGTTTGAAGCTGATGAAGCTGTGCAGGAGGCAGCCAAGCTCGGAAGAAGAGTTGAAGATCAAATTGCCCCTCTCTATCTTGAAATCGTTCCTACTATTGATGGAAATCACCCCTCACTACCTGGGAGGAAGCATCAGCCTGAAGCAGAGTTAGCCTTTTTTATACATGTGTATCATTTTTGCTCTAGTCATACTAAATATTAAAAAGGAAATTATTAGAGCCATTTGTTGGACAGTCTTGTAAAGGGAAGTGATGATGATTTTCATAATGGTTAAATTACATTGAAGCATATAAAACTGCCATTTTTATGTGTCAGAGTTCAATATGTGGTTGAACCTCATGTTTATTGAATGCTTATTTTGTGGCAGGCGTGGTGCTAAGTAATTTATAGTATGCTAGCTCATTTACATTTCACCCCAGGTTTTTATTTTTTTATTTTTTTAAATATATTCTATTGATTTTTTACAGAGAGGAAGGGAGAGAGATAGAGAGTTAGAAACATCGATGAGAGAGAAACATCGATCAGCTGCCTCCTGCACATCTCCTACTGGGGATGTGCCTGCAACCAAGGTACATGCCCTTGACCGAAATCGAACCTGGGACCCTTCAGTCTGCAGGCCGACGCTCTATCCACTGAGCCAAACCGGTTTTGGCATCACCCCAGGTTTTTAATAGGTGAGGAAATTGAGACTTAGGTAGGTCACTCAACCAATGGAGGAAAAGAATATGGAAACTTAACACGCTTTGACACCAGACCCTCTTCTTAAACAGAATACCATCCTGCCCAGGGAAAATATGGATGTTGTAATGATCTTATCAAATCTTGCCTTCTGATCAGTTAATGATGTCAACAAAAATGTGATAGTAAAATATACCATGGTAATCCACAATGCAAATTGCTTTAGGAAGCAATACACAGATGATTGCCACTGCAATGTCAAGGTAAAGTCCTGTGGCTGCAGCCCTGCCTGGGTAGCTCAAGAATGTCATCCTGACACGCCAAGGTTGCAGGTTTGATCTCTGGTCAAAGTACATGCAGGAAACAACCAGTGAACACATAAATAAGTGGAACAACAAATCAATGTGTGTGTGTGAATTTCTCTCTCTCCCTCCTCTTTAAAATTTATAAATAAAAATATTTTTTAAAAAGAAAACTACAATTGATTTTTTTAAAAGTCCTGTGACTGCAAAAATGAGTAAGACATAATCTTTATTCAAGGCTGTCACACTGAAGTAAGGATAACAGAGAATTATAAAACCTACTGTATCATTAGAGTTATATTTTTGTTTGGCTACATGCTTCCATCCAAAAATTAGGAAAAATAATAGGAATGTACGATGGAGACAAAAAGATAAATATTTGAAACTAGGCAAGTGTTAGAAAATTCCTAATCTATGTCAGCCATACTATCTTGTCCATATAAATAAATTGCTATGCGAATTCAGAGGAAAAGTTATTAATTGATTTTGGAGATGTCAGGGAAAGTTTTACAGAAGAGATGACAATGGGGCAAAGCCTTAGGATAAGTGGATTTCAATAGGCAGGGAAAATAGGAAGTACATTCCAGAAAAGGGAACATGGATAGAGAAAAGTATGTGGCAAGGAGTTAAGGAGTGGATACTACCTTCTATTCTATGTGCCTAGAACCCGCAGAGCATATGGAATGTTGGAAGGGTAGCTTTGGCTTACATTATGAAGAGACCAGGATTGGAAATTTCAGTTTTGTTCCAGAAAACAATGATAAGCTACCAGTGTATTTTCCCTCTTGAGCTATAATTTTCACTGGAAAAAATAATTGTGAAATGAAGTATACAAATCATAAATGGACAGTTCTCATTTCTATGTAGTTATGCCCATGCAATCATTACTCAGATCAAGATGCAGAACATGATCAGCTTCCTAACTCCCTGTACCCCCTCTTAGACACTCCCTCCAAAGGTGACTACTATTCTGACTTCTGTTACCTTAGGTTAATGTTGCCTGTTCTTGAGCATCACACAAGTGGACTCATTCAGCATGTACTCTTTTGTGTCTGACTTTTTCCTCAGTGATATGTTTTTGAGATTCACTGTGATTTTGTATGTAGTTATGACTCATTTCATTGCTGAATGTTATTCTAATATGTGAATATTACACAATTCACTTATCATTCCTCTGTAGATGGACATCTGGGATGAGTAGCTTCTCATTTTTCCCCAAGGAGGTACAACTAATTTAATGGGCTTTATCACCGAAGTCCAAGAGCTATTGTATATTAGTTATATATTAAGACACATACAGTATCTTTGTGTGATGGTAACAAGTATACAACTACAGACATAGCAACACTCATCAATGTTCTCTACTTTTCTGTCTTTTAATCTCACCTGTTAAGTCCTTTTAAATGATTTGCCATTAAAACTGCCTCTCAGAAACCACAGAGTGCCAAAAGCATGTTTCACAGACTACTACAATGAAGAACAGTATTTCTCCAGGTGTTAATACTAGTATATGCCCTGGGGAAAAGGAATCCCTTTTTTCATGATGCTGGATTAAACAACATTAAATATAGGTTCTCATAGTTTTTATTATACTCATTGGTATTTTGGGTCTCTGAGAGTGGAATATAGAATATATGTAGCATTTCTCATCTTTGGGAAACCAAATATCTTCTTTTCCCCTCAGGAAACTTATTGCCATCTCCCAGAAGTAATGTTTCCCAAAACGCAACATAAAACTATATATTATGCCAAGCAAAATCAGCCAGTCAGAGAAAGACAAGTATCACATGATCTCACTTATATGTGGAACATATGAACAAAATAAACTGATGAACAAAATAGATCTAGAGACATAGAAGCATGGAACAGACTGTCAAACCTTAGAGGGAATGTGGAGGTGGGTGGGTGGCTGGGTGGGTGGGTGAGAAGAGATTAACCTAAGAATTTGTATGCATATATGCACAACCCATGGACACAGACAATAGGGTAGTGAAGGCAGATTGGTGGGTGGGGGAGTGGGGATGGCTGAAGGGGTCAAAGGGGGGGAAGGAGGACATAAGTAATAATTTCAACACTAAAGCTTTATGAACTTAATTATGAATGAACTTAATTATGAATCATGTCCTCCTCCCAAGTTCATGTTAAAGCCCTAACCCACAATGTGACTGTATTTGGAGATAGAGCCACTAAGAAGGTAATTAAGACTAAATAAGGTTGGAAGGGTGAAGTCCTAGTCCAATAGGACAGGTTTCCTCATAAGAAGAGGAAAGGACAACAGTGTCTGCACAGAGGAAAGAGAGAAAGGCCCTATGAGGGCATAAGGGGAAGGTGTCTGTCCAGTCAAGGAGAGAGGCCTTACCAGATATCAACCTTGCTGGCAGCCTGATCTTGGATTTCCAGCCTTCAGAACTGTGAAAAAGTGAAGGCCTGTTGTTTAAGCCACACAGTCCATGATACCCTGATATGGCAGCCCAAGCAGACTAATAATAATGCTACAGCCTCCAAGTGACGTTAAAAGCAGTCATCAAAATTGTGTGCACCTCAAGGAAATAAAATGACCAAATCCTCCCAGGCTTGTTTGTATCACTTTCCTTTTCCATTTTCAGATTAGTTATAACCTGGACACTGCCCAATCAGAACAATGTGGCAATTAATTTCCCCTTCTGGATTCTCACAAGAGCCAAATGAATCCACATCAACAAGGCGCTCATAGTTATTTTCTCTCCATAGAACTGCTGCTAAATTAAGTTTTGCATTGTTCAGTATGTGCATAGCTCCACAAGTTCAGGCTACTCACTCCTTTTTTGATGGTATTTGCTCTCCCTCAATTAACAGTGATGGATTTTATCACCTTTCTTCTGAGGGGGAGGATTTATATGCCTTTTAATTGGCATAAGTTGGACTGCCTCATAAATGGTTCACCCTCTAAATTACACAGTAAGCTTGCCAATAAAGATGACCTTGTTTATTAAAATCTAATTAACTGAAGTTTTAGAATATCCCTATGAGGGTTACTGAATTTCTGCAAACATCTAAGACCCAGCTGGCTAGAGTTAACCACAAAGCTTGAACTTCACTGTGAAATTATCTAGTTGGTTCTTCTTTTAGTCATTTTCTCCAGGAATTCAAGCCCAAGAATCTTTTTCCAAAATGTGTTGGTTATCATAATGCAGAAAGGCCAGATGTATCTCGCTTGATTAGTTATGATTTGAAGAGACCCAGGTGCTCTTTGTTCACTGAATGGGAAATAAGAGGATGCTGAACTTGCTATTTAGATTTCCCAGCAATGTCAGAAAGTCCTAATTACATGCAACTTTAAATCATAATCTGGATAAAATTATATGCTGTTTCTATGCTATCTGTATACATAAGGCATTCATGAGTTTTGCTTCCAAGCTTGGGAAATAATGTTGGCAAATCTATTGCGGACATAAGTGATAAACGGTAATTGATTGATTCAGCTCCCAGTCAACAAACCAAATCTCCCAATGCTGCAAACTGCTCTAGCTTCTGTCCTATTGTTTCTTCCATTTCTCAATTCTCATTCCAACTTTAAAACAAGAGTTTAGGGTTGGTCCCTACTCTCTCATTTCCCATTTGATGATCAATTTTTGAAAAATTTTTTCATTACTTTTCTGGGAGTCTTTGAGATGTGTCTACCAATGATCTCCTTGTTCCTCCTATACATGATGTGCATGCTTTAATTTTTAATGCTAGAGATTTTTGCAGTATTTAATATAATTGGCCACTTTTTCTCCCTGAAGCTTTCTCTTCCCTGGGCTTATCTTATATGTAAACTTTTGGCTTTCCCCCAATTTTAAAATCATTCATCTTCAATTTCATTGGTCATCTTTCTTCCTTCAGGGTTGAGTCCGACAGTAATCATAAGGCTCTTTCCATGGCTGCCTCTGAAAGATGTTTTGGAGTTTTATTTGTTGCAGAGGCCTTTTTCACATGTTAACATCCCACAGCATCATCGAGATATTAATAAAATAAAAACAAATATTGATCACCTAAAGGTTCCTGCAGAGTTCTGGGACAGGTAAAGAAAACCACTTCTACATTCAAACAAGTCTTTGTGTCCACTAGAGGAGCACAGTGACCTGCTGTGGTAAAGTGGGAATGACAAAGTGTGTCAAAGACCATGTGATATTTGTAGAGAAAAGATTGTGGCAGTAATCAATGGAAGAATAATTTTTATGGATTTGTATTACCTGGAAGGGGCTTTAGAAAAGGCAATGGGAAGAAAAAGCAGTGCTTTTTAGTTCAAAGAAAAATGATTGTATCATTGAAAAATAGCATCTTTTAGGATGGTCAACTCCATAAAATAAAAACAATTCAAGGTATGTTGAACTTGCTTCTGAAGCTAAATTCTTCAGAACTAATGCTCTTTTGGGTAGACCAATCTATTTAAGTGACAATTTAGGAGGTAGAAGATCCAATTATCTATAATAATAAAAACGTAATATGCTAATTAGATCGGACGTCCTTGGGGATGAAGCCGGGGCTGTGAGGGAAGCCCGAATCCCAGATTCTGGGTGCCTGCCAGCAGGCCAGAAGCCAGCCATGTCGGTAGCGGGGGGGGGGCGGGAGGGAGGAAGGAAGGTCTACTCTTGCGTGATTTTCGTGCATTGGGCCTCTAGTTGTCTTATAATGTTTGTGGAGATCTGTGGGGACAGTGAAGAAATGCTTTATACAGAGATTAAATTAGATAAAAATTCGATGTTATAAAAATTGTCTAGGTTTAGAATTATTTTCATATCCAAGGAGGGCATCATAAATTAGGTTTCTTCTTTTGTCTTGGATTTTCAGCATTGGCTCCAAGGCCATGAACTAGACTAAAGAATCAAGCACTCCCACATTCTAATTATATGTGTTGCATAGTTATCTCAGTTGACAAAAGAGAAGCCTAAATATTCCTGGAGACGTGTAAGAGGTCAGCAGGAAAGATTTCGTTACAGAGTTGTTTGCATATTCAGCATACTCCCAACCATCACCACCATTATGAGAGTGGGAAGGGGGAACTTCAAGAGAGTGAATCAGAGAGCTTAACCATGACTTCTGGAGTTAGCACAGAGGTACACCAGCCTGAAGTATCCCTGCCTACCTTCACTTAGAGGGCGTGGGTGTGTTACCAGTGGCCCCCCTTTCAGAGTTCAGTGAGGCAAAAATGCCTATGGGCCGGATGTAGAACCTGTGGTATGAGTCCAACCATGAGAAACCTGAGAGGAATTCACTCAATGGCCATTGAGCCAGGAATAAGACTGGAGATGAGCCCTGTAAAAGCAAAGGGGGTTATAAGAAACCAGATGTGTATCGCATTCTAATATTTGCATTTGTCTATTGGTTAGATAAAGCTTCAGGAACACTGAGTGTACCAAAACCACCCTAAATACCTGTTTTTTTTAAAGATATGTGGGGCCAGTATAAGTGAAGATTTCCTCATTGACTATTTTGGAGATTTCAGGAGTTGGTCATTAATTGCTAAAGATGAAAATAAATGAAAATGGCAAGAAGGCTATACCCCTCTTTGCTTCAAGGAACACTTGCTTGGAGAAAATGTAAGTGTAGATAGACAAAGTAAACTGTAAACAGCTCATACTAGTCTCAGTCCAGTGAAGCAACTTCCCTATATGATAAGAAAATAGATTTGGATGTCATGTAAATGAAAATAATAGAAATTATATTAACAGAATTTGAGAAATGTAAACATGCATTTTTTTAAATTGTGGAGCAGTGGAGATTGGTCTGCTTTTCCTAGTTCAGCTACTAATTAGTTGGGTACCCTAGATCAGGCTTAGTTTTATTCCAAATCTGCTACCTCATCTGAAAATTTGGGTAATAACTAGATAATCTCTCAAAATATATGCTGGATACTATACTAATAGCTTTTGAGGAAATTACATAGAACCACAAAGTCCTGTCCTCAAAGGCCATGACCCAAGCCCATGAAAAATAGACCTAACATTTTTTTAATTGATGAGAGAGAGAGAGATCAACTTATTGTTCCACTTATTTATGTATTCATTGGTAAATTCTTGTGTGTGCCCTGACCGAGGATCAAACCCACAAACTTGGCGTATCAGGATGACACTCTAACCAACCCCACCAGGGAACATTTTTTATTCCACACATTTACTTAAGTATGTCAAATTTGTGCAAATGATTACTACTTGTTCTAGAACTACCAAACACAAGGAAGCAAAGAAAAAAAAAGAAAAATAAGTAGAATCAAAGAACTATGGGGAAAGAAGAAGATATTTTCCTCTACCCAACTTAAGTTCTTCAGTTGAGGTTCTCTAAATTAGACTGGCCAAAGACACACCAGCAATAGAAAAATAAACAAGTTGACTACCATGTGCATTATGCATGTACAGTAGGGAGCGATGAATAACCCAAAGGGATGGTTAGAACTTGGGCTTATGTACCATCCTAAGCCAAAGGACAGGGGTTTGGAGCTGGTGGGTGGGAGAGGCAAGTTATAAGAAGTTTATCAGGAAAAGTATAATTTGTTATGCAGGTTTAAGTCAGGAACTTCTTCATTGACAGGAGTTATTCAGAATCCTCCTCTTGCTGACAAAGGAGAGGGAGAGATCTCTGCAAATGGAAATTTCCTTTACAAGATGAAAATTTCTCCCTTGTTTTTAGCACTTTTCCTGTGTCTGCTGATCTCACTGGCTTTTAGCTTAAAATAATCTATATGCCAAAGGGGCGTATTTTGAGTTGCATATGTCCATGCCCTTCAGAACCAAAACACACCATAACTTATCTATGTAAGAAAACAATGGCCCAGATAAACTTAGCAACTTACTTTTACATAGCCACATAGTTGAATCAGGACTCTAGTCTTTAAGATCTAATTGTTGTGCCCTTTCTACTATATTAATTACATTAATTATATATGAGGCTTCTAATTGAATACTACTTTCTAAACAAAATATAAAGCTTCAATTACAGAAAGGGAATAATAAAAGTGTTTCAAGAGCCTTCAAGGATCTCTAATTGCAAGAAAGGTTTTCTTACTCATATCTCACGATTGATAGTAAGCACATACTGATTACTATTTTAGGATTGTGTCCAGTTAACATCTATATATATATGCATATATTTATTCAGTCATGAAAAACATATGGAGTAAGGCACTTTTAGATGGCTACTCGTATTTGGTTTATAAAACTGCATAAGACAATATTTCTGACCCCAGGGAACTTGCATTCCAGAAGGAAAGTCAAAAAAGAACGCTTTGCATAGAATCCAGAAATGGTTACAAAGGGCTTTCTAAGAGATTCTAAAATGAACAGATAATTATCTTGCATTTATAAAAGGCCTAAGCTATTCCCACTGAAAAGGAGTAATTGAATCTAATTACTTTCATTTCATAGGGGATGGAGACATGGATTCTAAAGATCTAATTGTAATGGTTGTTTTCTTAATTACTCTAATTACTTTGTAGAGAACACTCCCTTACATCCATTGAGGAAAGATCAATAGTCAGTGGTGACTGAGGACACCATTAGGAGTATTTTAAAAGTTCCACTTTACTGGTATTAGACAGTTCTGATGTTTATTTTAGCTTCTGATGATCCAGCTGTGCTGAGATAGCCCCTATGTGTACTATGAGCAAAGACATTGTCTTCTGATCATGACTTCCATGAATGAACATGGAGGAACTGGCAAACCTGTTCCATGGTGATAGTAGGGCTGCTCTTTAAAGAACATCTAGTCACCTCCCTGTTGTCATTTCAGTGATGACAGGAACATTCCTCCCTCTCCCCAATCCAGCCGCCACCATTCATAGAGGTCTGGGTTGCAAGAGTAGCCTTTTTTCTCATTAAGGCATTGCTTCTTTTAACAATGAATGGGGGGAAGATGGTTTGTCATGTTATTCTCCAAAAGTGAGTTGTTGTTTTTTAAATATATTTTATTGATTTTTTACAGAGAGGAAGGGAGAGGGATAGAGAGTTAGAAACACTGATGAGAGAGAAACATCAATCAGCTGCCTCCAGCACACCCCCTACTGGGTATATGCCCGCAACCAAGGTACATGCCCTTGACTGGAATCAAACCTGGGACCCTTGAGTTCTCAGGCCGATGCTCTATCCACTGAGCCAAACCGGTTAGGGCCAAAAGTGAGTTTTAACAGGGGCCAGGACAAAGGAAGAATGGGAGCATTAACTTCCTGTTATGGGAAAGGCAATTGGGGTGCATCCCTAGGCAGAGAAGATGTAGAAGATGGAGTTGAGGAGCAAAAAAAGCAAAAGACAAAGAATAAAAATTCTCACTTCAAAAAAAATGTTTTCACTAGAGGTGGCCTTGACTTGAATTTATAGACCTTTTTGTGGACATTAGGTAGAAACTAGTGAACAATTAGGTAGCATTTGGTATTATACCCTGGAGATGCATCTCATTCCTGGGTAGAGTCTGTCTCACTTTGTGTAATAGATCTGAATTATTATTTGGGAATCAACACTTGTCAGGTTCAACTGTGTATCTCTATTTCCTTGTACCTCCAAAGTTACGAGGATCAAAGGAGATCATCCATGAGAAAGCACTGTGAATATTTTGAAACTTTACACAACTCTAAGTTATTTATGTGCTTTTTTATTTAAGAGATGAAAGAAACAAGAACAATACAAAGATCCTTTAATTAAAATTACTATTAATGAATATAACATTTTTAGTGTAAGTTATTAATAGAATAATAACTTTCCAAGAAAATTCTTGTAGGTGTTTACCTTTTGACCTACTTTTTCTACTTGCTATAGAAAAAGTACAATGTGTCTGGGAATAGCTATTAGAAGAGAGAAAGGTTTGAGAGAAAAGGTACAAAAACTTGAAGATAATGTGGACATATTGTTTGAACAAAAAAACACACACAAAATATTCCAAAAAATTAAGAAATGGTTCTTGAGATGAAGATTTTATGCTAACAAATATTGGCATTTTCAGGATACTACAGTTGGAAATGGTGATAGTTGAACAGAATTTTATTGTTAGGCATGTTCTGCAAAACCAAGGATGTTTGGTTTTTGATAAATGAGGTAGTTTGTATTTTGAAGATAGTTTAGGAACCAGGTGATAGGTATAGCTGGTTGGGGTAAAGGATGTAGATTCTGAACAAAGAATAAGGATGAGACTGGAACATGGGAGAAGTTGGAAAATGTGCACAATTTATTTATTTATTTATTTATTTATTTATTTTTATTGATTTCAGAGAGGAAGGGAGAGGGAGATAGAAACAACAATGAGAGAGAATCATTGATCAGCTGCCTCCTGCATGCCCCCTACTGGGAATTGAGCCCAAAACCTGGGGATGTGCTCTGACTAGGAATTGAAATGTGACCTCCTGGTTCATTGGGTGACGCTCAACCACAGAGCCACACCCGCCGGGCTGCTCTGTGCCATTTTAAAATCTGGACTCATGTTAAATAATTTTTATAGAGCTCAAGAGTGAGGAGAGAAGACTAAAAGGACGTATCCTGGGAAGGGTATTCTTAGATCCTATACAGAAAGCAAAAGTAATGGGATCTATATATATAAAAGCCAAGGGGCCTGAATGACCGGAAGGACTGGTCACTATGATGCGCACTCTGGCTAGCCAACCGGCCTGATCGGGGGCATGGCCAGCCAGCCAACCTCCCACAGCCCCTCCACTTGGCCTGCTCCGGCCCTAATTGGTTCCACCCCCCAATCGGGGGCAGGGCTGGCAGCCAACGTCCCACGGTGCCCCCCCCCCCCCCCCCAATCAGGGCAGGCTGGCAGGACCTCAGCCATGCACGAATTCGTGCACTGGGCCTCTAGTATGTAAATATTGATCGAAACTTGAACAGCTGGGTAAGCCCCTGCAAAAAGGAGTCAATAAAGATCTTTAGTCCCCAGGTCCATAGTCACAAAATGGAAGAAGACTCTGAAACCAGAAAATATGCCATTTTCTGATTCCATATACCAGGGCTTACAGTGAGATGTGTGGTTAGAAAATGTCTTTTCCTGTTGCCAATTGGTATTTACAATTATCTCCAGTTCTTATTAAGAATTACTTTGCTGAAGTGTAATTTACATACCATAACATCCACCCATTTTAAGTATACAATTCAAGGACTTTTAGCAAATTCACTCAGTTGTAATAAATCACCACAACCCCTATAAGATTTCTGTTTATCATTAATCTTTGTTTCCATCCCTAGCCTCAGGCAACCACTTTCTCTCTATTTTCTGTCTCTAGATTTGCCTTTTCTGGATATTTTATTTAAATATAAATATAGAATATATGGTCTTCTGTACTCTTTTCACTTAGCATAATGGTTTTGAGGTTTATTCATTTTGTATTTTGCACCCATATTTTATTTATTTTATTGCTGAATAATGTCCTTTGTATGATATACTACACTTCGTTTATCCATTCATTAGTTGAAGGACACTTAGGTTGTTTCTACTTTGAGGCTATTGTAAATAAAGGTGTTATGAACATCTACCTAAAAGTCTTTGTATGGAAGAATGCTTTCATTTCTCTTGAGTAGATAGATATCCACGAATAGAATTCGTGGGTCATAGGATAAATCTGGGTTTCAGTTTTAAGAAACTGCCAAACTGTTTTCAAAAGTGACTATACAACCCCACTAGCAATGCATATGATTCCAGTTTCCCCAAATCTTGTCAACTCATGTACTTCTCTGTCTTTTTTATACAGTAATTTCTGTTATTTTATGTCTTTTTTATTATAGCTTCTGTGGTGGGAGTCAAGTGCCATCTCAGTGTAGTTTTGTTGCATTTCTCTGATGACTAATAATATTAAGCATATTTTCATGTGTCTGTTTCCCATTTCTCCATCTCTTTCTTATGCCTCTATTGCTAAAACTTTGACTTTCTGGATTCTTCCAGAAACTTCTAGCTTTGGTGATGCTGTGATGGAAATGCATGAAAGCTCACTGACTATAATTGATTGTTTTCTTAAATAACCAAGTACTTCTAGAACCTTAGAAAGGAGAAGTCTTCTCTGCTGGAATTATAGAGTAGATTCAGAGAGTGCCCCCTTTCATAACATCTGGTAGAAAAGCAGGCTCACAATTGCAGAAGCCAATTGGGATTTTATTTTTAGATTTTTTTCCACTGAGCTAAGGGCAAGACCCAACTGCCTAGATGCTGTTTGTTTCTCAGTATGATAGAAGGAGGAGGAGGGGGGGGAGGAGTAGGAGGCAGCAGCAAGGGAGCAAGGGAAGAACGGCCCCTGTAAAACAGAATTCCTCAGGAAAATGGTACTGAAGCAAAGTAATAGTAATGCCAGGTTAGAGAAACAAAACCCATAGAACCAAGTTTTACTATAACAACAATTCTGATAGAGAGATTATGCAAGATTCAGAATTCAGGAACTCTTTGAAATGGACAATAGAATATTTCTAATGTACAGGCCCACTAACAGATGTAATTAGGTTATGCTAACATGACAAATACAAGCTGTCCCAAAATAATGTATACACACTTTGAATGATTATTAAGTTAGTGTTATTAACATACAGTTCATTTCCAATATTTAAAAGAATCTATAGAAATGAATACTTTTTTGTCAATTCCTGTTTTCAAACTGATGACCATTCTGGTCCAGGCACTGCTGATAATTGCAAAGCAACATCAAGAATCATTTCATTCGTTATTTGTGCACCCTCAATTCATTAACTGTTGTTGCTGGTTTTGAACAATAAACTTTATCTTTTATGTATCCCCATAAAAAAGTCTTGTGGATAAATTTTCTTTGTTCACAGCTTAGTCTGGCTTCACCCAGTATTTCAAATCAGTAAATCTGAAAAGGAGTGATATCAACTGTTAAAGAATCTATATGTTTTTGGGACACCCTGTGTTCTCCCCCAAAATGTATATACACTTTGAGTAATTATAAAGATAGTGTTTGTACTTCAACTGTTTTCAAACCTCCAGTAGTGTTTTAGAATGAATTTCCTTTGTTCAAAGCTTAGTCTGGGTGAAAATAAAGAAACATCAACTGAGCTATCAGTTGTTAAAGTGTGTATACATGTTTTTGAGACTTCCTGTAGTTACTGATTATCTCCCTAAATTAGATTGACCTCAATTTATAAAGATCATAACTTTCAAGGAAGGCTTGTATTGCTAGCTAAATAATTTTTGCACAGGTGCTAAGATGGAGGTCTTACAGGTGTGGTGAAGGGTCCCTCTCTAGACCTCAGTTTATTTTCTTTTCACCCACACATCATTTTTTAGAAGTGGGTGGTGGGTTCTGCTGTAGCATCACATCAGAAACTTTGTTCTAGTTCAACCACTTTATTGTCATCCATGAATTTGTTTCCACAACCTATTTGTTTCCAGCACAGTCCACTGCTGTGTGAGTTTCACACACTATTGTTTATGACTTTAAAATCTCTGGAGCCCTATTTAGATCTCTCATCAAAAATGACTGGTAACTTCATCTTTTTTTCTCAGCTGATAATTATTTTTTCTGTTTTCTTGGTTTGGTTGGAAATACCTAAGTGTTATAACTCCTAGCTGATCTGCAAACTTCTATAAACTTTAATATATTATTAAAATCAGTGGTTAATTTGGAGATGAAGTTGTTCTAGGCCTTTTTTACAGAAAGCAAAAGTTAATGAAGTAAGGGATTTGTGTGAGTAAAAAAACCTTACAGATATCTTTAAATTTACTACCTACAAATAAATAACCTGGACATTTCAAAAAGATAAGTGTATCTAAAAAGATATATTTTCACCTTGTCATAAATTGAAATTAAAAGACAAATGCTTCTAACTGACATTGTGGTTTTTCAGTTTTTTGTTTTGCCCCCCCCCTTTTGTGTGTGTGTGTGTGTGTGTGTGTGTGTGTGTGTGTGTGTAAAATCCTCATTTGGGATCCAGATAATCTAGATCTGAATCCACACTCTACACTTATGAGCAGATGACCTTGGTCAAGATAACTTTTCTGAGTCTCATCCTTCTCATCAATAAAATGAAGATAGGGATGCCTATAAGGAAGAATTGATTTCAGATTAGATGTTATATACAAGAAGTAGTCCAATATGTGTAGGTTCTCAATGATTGATGGCCTATTATTATTATTTTACATGAGTTAAGTACTATTCTTTATTTTTTTTTATCTTTACCCTATCCTTAAAATTTTTTCAAGCACACAAAAATAAGTATAAAGATAATATATCAGTTCACATTTTTTAAAAGAACAAAGTTGAAATCAATATTTTCTCTAAAATATTAATAGAAATTATGCATGCATTTTACTCTAATTTTTAGTAACTGCAGAGTGATTGAGGACACATTATTTTACATAACTTGGATTACCGATTTGAATATCTACCTCTCTGTTTTGTTCATTTTGATGCTTAATTTTATTGGCTATCAGAATTAACATTCAAAAGTGTTAACTAAAGGTAATTATCACACTAAATAAAAGTACATTATTGAGTCCACCTAATGAATCATGTTAATTTTTCAGTTTCATTGATCAGAAATGCAAAGGTTTTGATAAATTATGCCTTGTAAATTTCTATCATCTCTGATGTTAATCAGTTCAGTTTGCAAAATAATTAAATAGTGACCAATTTTTCTATTAAAAAACAAGTCCAGCCCTGGCCAGTTTTCCTCAATAGTTAGAGCATCGGCCTGTGGACTGACGGGCCTCAAGTTCAATTCCCAGTCAAGGGCATGTACCTTGGTTGCAGGTTCCCCAGCCCTGGTAGGGGAGCATGTGGAGGCAACCATTCCATGTGTCTATCTCACGTGGATATTTCTCTCTCTCCCTCTCCTCCCTCTCTTCCACTTCTCTAGAAATCATTAGAAAAAATATCCTCTGGTGAAGATTTAAAAAATAAAAACAATCCAAAGTCCACTGGAACTCTACATTTATAAGATGATTATAAAGATTTTAAAATTACATATATAAGTTATGGACGTGTGTAGATTTGCAAATTTTATAAAACTGTGTACATATCAATTTTGGCAACACAGTTTCATAATGATTGGAATATATAATTCCAACATTTATTTTCAAATGTTCTTTAATTAGCACAAGTTTTGATATAAAGTAATTACTTGCTCACTCATCATAAATGAACCGAGATCTGAATTCTCATACACTGCTGGTGGAAATATCAGTTGATACAAGCTCTTGGGAAAATTGTTTGAAAGTATCTACTAAGGCTAAACATATGTGTAAATGAAAGTGTATACTAGAGCTAATTATATGACCTAGTATTTCTGCTTTGGGATTAATGCCCAACATAAATGTGCCCTTACAAGTAACACATTAATAAGAATGTTTAGAACAGCCATGTTCACAATAGCCAAACACTGGAACCAACCCAAAAGACACCAGGAGAATGTTCATTCTCATTATACTGTAGTATTACACTTTTATAAAAATAAAATACTATAATTTTTGCCCTGGAACAATGTAACTCAGTTGGTTAAGTATCATCCCATGCACTGAGAGGTTGCTGGTTCAATTCCCCGTCAGGGCACATGCCTGGGTTGTGGGCTCAGGGGGGTGTGCAGGAGGCAGCCAATTGATGTTTCTCACTCTCCCTATTCCTTTCTTCCTTTCTCTCTCTCTCTCTCTCTCTCTCTCTCTCTCTCTCAAATCATTTAAAACATATTTGTTTTAAAAAGCACAATTTTAATGTAAAATATTTTTTGAATAAATGGCATGGAAGAATCTCACAGATGTAAGGTCAAGTAAAAGGAGTCAGGCACAAAAGAACACATACTGATTCTATGTGTATTACAGAATATCATGGAGAGTCTCCCATTCGGAGATCTTTTATAAAATTAGCCATACCATTGCCATGGCCAGGTAACTCGGTTAATTGGAACGTCATCCCATACACCAAAAGGTTGCTTGTGAGTTCAATTCCTGGTCAGGCACATACCTAGGTTGTGCGTTTGATCACTAGTCAGGATGCATACCAGAGGAAGCCAATCAGTGTTTCCGTCTTTCTCCCTCTCTCCTTTCTAAAATCTGTCTCTAAAATCAATAAACATATCCTCGGATAAGAATAAAAAAATTCGCCATACCATCTTTTTTTAAAAATTACAGTTTACATTCATTGTTATCTGTACTAGTGGCCCAGTACACGAATTTTTGCACATTGAAAGGAAATTAATTATAAGAAATATTTTAATATCGCTATTCGCCCTTTCTCTGTAATAGAAGTGTCAACCAAATTCACGATCGACAATGACAGATTGAAACACACATGTGCGATTGGCACTAGCGAGAGCTTTATATATATCGCGCATGCACGAGTCAACTTAGCCTTTTGTAGATATAGAATAAACTTGCTTAATTAGACCTGCTTTCTGATTTAGCTAAACCTTTTCCAGCCCTGTGAAGCATCTCAACTCCTCTTTCAGGTAATTGTCAGCAACACAGCAGTAAATATCAACACGAAGCAGATTATTGTAGATCACGCAGGGAGAACAAAGGGTAAAATATTTAACTGCAGCAGGGTTTGACTATATTCTGTGCAGTGAAAAAACCTGAAGTCATTTTCAAGGTCCACCATTTCTTCTTTTCATTCAGGTCAAGTTTCTAAATCTCCATTTTCCAGCTAATGAAAAGAAAATAGGATTCTACCGAGTCTCCTATCTAGCTGCTCCAGGACTTCTGTGAGGATCAAATGAGATGAGGCATGGGAAAACATTTCACAAACATTTGGTTATAGTGTAAAATGTTTCCACCTGGCTATAAAGCAAGTCATGTTCCTGGGATGAAGAAACTACAAGACTAGTCGCTAGGGATAGGAAGCAAGGCCTTGCTACCTGGCACCCACAGCCACCGTTGCTGGGCTGGGCTGTGGGCCATAGTTTGCGCCATGAGGTCTCGGCAGCATCAGCAGAGATTTGGTTGGCTGTTGCTCCTGGGTGGTGGTGGGGCCTGTGTCCCACTTGGGGGAAGCTGAGTGTTGCTTTGTGGGTGCCAGGTCCGTGGTGCCATTTCTCTGTAAATAGCCAGTGCATGTCACAGCAGCTCCTGCATTGAGCGTCTGCCCCCTAGTGGTTATTGTGCATCATAGTGACTGGTTGGACACTTAGCATATTAGCCGTTTATATACATAGAAGATTAGTATAGCCATACTATCATCTAGTTCCTAGGACAGCTAAATAATGAGAATCTTCTGAAGGCAGGTTGTAGAGCACCCAGTTTTCTTTCAGAATAGACATGTGTTGTACCAAAAGTGACATGTGGCTGCCTGTCACAGAGTACAAAACCAATAGAAAAGTTACTTATTAATAAGCTTAAGTTATTTCTCAGTGTTGGATTAAATAAATGTGGTTTAAATGGTTTCTTTCCCCACCTCAGAGATATTCTGGTGTCTCTAATATGACAGTTTCCTACCACGATAGTTAGTGGAATATTTGTGTAATATTTGCTCAATAAATCCCCAAAGGAATGAGATGGAGAGTGGTTATTTAGAGCAGGAGTTGACAACCTTTTTAGATAAAGGACCAGATAATAAACATTTTAGGCTTTGAGAGCCATATAAACTGTGTCACAAGTACTCAACAGGAGGCATGTTGACGATGTATGTTGTGACTATATTTCATTAAAACATTTTTATGGGCACTGACTTTCAATTTCATGCAATTTTCACATGACAAAATATTATTCTGCTTTTTATTTTTTTCAACCTTTTAAAATGTAAAAATCATGCTTAGCTCATGGGTCATAAGAGTAGGGGCAACAAGATAAATGGTTCTTGCGACTTTGTGAAACCGTGGTTTAGAGTCATGTAAATCTTAGTGATAATGAACTTGTAGAGAATCTCAGCCTGAAGTTCCATAGGAGTGAATACACAACATCATTTCTAGTCGGTTGTCAGATTACAGTATGTTGTTAAAGAGTATGTTCATTTGTTTTGTTCCTTCAAGAAGCATTAAGTATCATATTTAAAGTCAAAGGTTTTGTTCCTTCTCTGACATGATTTTAATTGATGGAAGTTTAAATAGAAGAAGTTGGGTTTGCAAAAGATTCCACTGAGATATTTGAGGTCTGGTCATTTTAGCTACAGTGTCAGTAAGAATCACAGTGCTTTCTGGGTGGTCTTACTTATGATTTGATATACAATTTTTTAACAAGTTTTTTTGTTTGTTTGTTTTGTGTTTGTGTTTTTTTAGAGAGAGATAGGAAAGGAGAGAAACATCAATGTGAGAGATTAACATTGATAGGTTGCCTCCCAGGGATCAAACCCACAATCTAGGTATGTGCCCTGACCAGGAGTTGAACCTACCACCTCTTGATGTATGAGACAATGTGCCAACCAACTGAGCCACAGTTAGGGCTGATAAACAATTTTTTAAAATAACCTTTATTTTGGAAATTTGAAAGCAATGAAATACTTAAGGCACTGTAAAATACTTTTGTTTGAGTCCCACTGGCTAAATTCTGTGACTCTTTCCTGGGTTTCTATGTGTACTGATACATGAGGGAGCGTGTGTTCTCTGACATTCTAGAAGGTCAGAGGGATAAATAACAGCTTCTAACAGCATAGCATTTAAAGGGCAGGCTTCCAAGTTGGTTCAACGCAATTCTCTGCATTATTTACCAAGAAATGTAAATAGTAAATATCTAACCTAATTATTAAGCTATCTTTCATTTTTCTGTGATCAGCTGTATGTACAATTTCAAAATCGTTATTTACATGCAGACTGAACAGTGCAATAAAGCATGCGAAAAGGTAAATTTTTGGAATGACTTTATACTAATTTGTACCTACCATCCATCCAGCCTTAAATGAGGGGATCCCTCAATCTCAGCAGCACCATAGAGGGATTTCCTAGTAAGGTGAATGAAATCTGTGCTGTACATTAATTTACCTGGGGTCCATTCCCAAGAATGTCTCCTGGATGTCTGTGCTCCATCCCAGAATCAGTACTTTGCAACTAGCCTTGTTCTCTTCCCTAATTTAGGGAAGGTATGGGATAGAGTTAGGAGACCTGAAACAAGGTAAGTATATAGTAAACAGGAGAAGGAATCTAAGAGGAAAACCAAACTGAAGCTCCACTCCTCATTATATTGGAAATAGATACTTAGTGGGCACCAGCTCTATGTTGGAAACTTCCCATAAACTCAGTTGTTAAAATAAACAACAAGAGATAAAGGGACAAAAAAAACATGTCCCTTATTTAGCTAATGCACAGCAGGAAAGAAAGCCTGGGAAGCAACTACTTCAAAGCAATTAAGTGGACCAAGCGGTGCTTTGTTTTAAATGGATTTTTGTTTTATGTATTATGTCAGAGATAAGGTTGACTTGATTCCATGACAACAGCAAACTCTTCAAGCAGCATGGTCCTCTGCTCTTGACCCAGAATAACATGCAGCATATTGGTTGTGACTCTGGAAACTGGGGTGTCACTTCTGTTTTCCAGAAGGTGAAAATGTCACAGTTGCTTCTGAGCAATGCACTGCGACATCACCAGATGGAAGAGAGAAAACAACTCTCTTACTGTGGTTCTACTTAGTGAACTTCTGAACATTTATCGGAATGTGGTCAATTATTAGACAACCTATGCGATGATCAGAAAATACATGTTTCTGACTCAGCCTCCTGATCCTTTTCTCTTTCCATGTGATTCAGGAGGAAGGATGCTGGTTTCTTATCCTACAAAGATCACCTGCCGGTGAACCAGGTGGTGGTTGGAGACACCAACCGGCAAGGCTCAGAAGCAAAACTGAGTGTGGGCCCCCTGCGCTGCCAAGGAGACAGTAAGTTTGCCCAGCAGCTGGGGCTTTCACTTTCTTGGCAATTTTCTATAGTGTTTCTCAAAAAATCAGAGCATGGCAGAAAACAGACTGCTCTTCTCTAACTCCTACAGAAACATCTGACAATGCAAACAGTCCAGTGGAGAGCTAGATAGAACGTAACACATAGAAGAGGAGACAGCATAAAGTCTTCAGTCCAAGGAGCCTAGATCAGGGCATATCCATCTTCCTTGTACATTCATATCTAACAACTTTGACTACCTAAGTTTATGGTGATATGTAAATAGCAATGATGCTAATAGCATAAAAGCAGCACTCAACAGCTGTGATTCCACTGAGTGCTGCTGTTAATGCCATTAGCAGGACTATTGATAGCACCATAAACTGGGTTGATGGTGATATAAATAGTAGCATTATGGTTTCATGTATCACTGTAAACTTGGATTATGGTCATGTAAAGCTTGACATTATTGCTATCAAATTTCATCATCATCAAAGCTTGATAGTCTCTTGTAAGCCAAAGATGTTTTCTGTCACTATGTCTAGCTTTCCGGATTTGGTACCACAGAGAGGAATTGGGGGCTGCTGGCTTCTACTGTGGGAGGCTGGGAGTTAGAATGATGATCCCACCTAATTAGGGCACCATTAGGATTTTATGTTGTCTTATACCCTTCAGTGTGCTTCACGTGCCGTCAGAGGAAAAGGGTGACATTTTGCTATGAGGATTCTGCAAGGAGCATCCTGCATGTCATTTTCCCCTCTTCTTGTCTGTCCCCTGGGAGTTCTATGTGTGTGTGATTGTGTGTGAGGAATCAGGAGACCTAGATCTGTTCCCTGAATAACTGACTTGCCAGGACACCTCAGGCAAACTCCCCATTTGCTTGGCTGTGGCAATGAAAATACCACCTGCGTCCCAGCTCTTCCTGGGGAGGCCATAAAGATTTCAGTGCCTGCATCTGGATCCCTCCTAGCAAAGCATTCTGTGAGATGGAATATTATCACCACGTCCATAAATCAAGGGAGAATCAGACCTACTCGATGCAATAAACTATTGCGGCCACTCAGAGAGGTGTCCTAAGGAATGTAATGATTCATGTTAACTGTTTACTACTTAGTAAATCAAGGCTGTCTGCAATTAAACAAGGCAGTGTTCCTGATACAAAAGAGAGATGGAGTTGGAACTGATTTTTCTCTTCTTACCTGGAGAAAATGAAAGAACTACATATAAAATGGGGACTGGTCAAAAGAGCTTTATCATGCATTTATTAAGCAACAATATTTCATTTGTCTAGTCTGGCTTAGTAGAACTGTGCAATAAGGAATTTAGTTTCAACTGTTTAAGAAAAAGTATTGACATAAAATAATAATAAATGTGCATTTTTAAACAGAAATTTTGAGAGATGGAGTATAGTTTCACTCTCAGCCCTGGCCCATCTGGCTCATTTGGTTAGAGTATCATTCTGTGCACTGAAAGGTCGAGGTTCAATTCCCAGTCAGGGCACATGACTAGGTTGTAGGTTCAATCTCTGGGCAGGGCGTGTGTGAGAGGCAAATGATTCATTGTTTCTCACCTCTCCCCCCCTCCCCCGCATCTCTCCAACCCTCCCTCTTTCCCTTCCTCTCTCTCTAAAGTCAATAAAAAAATAATAATAAATAAAACAGACAGGTTCTTACATATTATCTAATGAAAATAATTTTCTTTATGTCACAATTACTCATTTATATATAGGTAAAATATTTCACACTTATCAGTTCTAATTCTGTAGTTAGCTTTGAATTAGGAAAGGGTTTCTATTAAGTAATTGATTAACTCAGTATAGTTATAAAAAACCCACTTCTGCAAACTTTTGTTACCGTTCTTAAAGTGAAGGTGATAGCTACGTTAAATAGTATATGTGGGAGTATATTACCAGTTGAGTAGCTTGTTTTCTCTTAATCAATTAAATCAGTCCTCAGGAATAATTTATTATGTGTCTGCTGTCTTTCTAGCACTTTACTAGGTACTCTGGGGGATAAGAAAAAGAAGTTCATTATATCTATGAGTCTGTTTCTGTTTTGTTTGTTCATTTATATTGTTCCTTAGATTCCACATATAAGTGGTAACTACGCAGTGTTTGTCTTTCTCTGACTAATTTATTTCACTTAGCATCATATCTTCTAGGTCCATCCATGCTGTCAGGGTAGGGTAGTTGGAGGACTGGGTGAAAAAGGTGACGGGATTGAGAAGTACAAATTGGTAGTTACAAAATAGTCACACTATAGTACTTTACATGTATGGTACCAGGTGGGTACTGGAAATTCCAGGGGGAACATTTTGTAAAGTATATAATGCCTAACCACTATGCCATACACCTAAAACTAGTACAAAATAATATTGAATGTTAAAAGAAATTAATAAAAAATAAAATTTAAAAAATTTTCTGCTAAAAAGAAAAGAGAAAGAAGTTCAAACCACATTTTAAGAAATATACATGAAAAAATATTGGAAAACACGAAATGTTTTATGATTTAATATTAGATTTTGTAATGTAAAATTATTGCAATTGATACTCAAGAAAGAAGTGATAACCAGTATATTTCAGGTAGACTTTATATTTAGAAAGAGAGGACAGGTAAAGTATGATGGGCAGTACATTTGCATTTCTTTCCCAAGGCTTTTGTTCTTATAGGCATTTTGAGGACAGTTGATAAGACAAAGAGCTATCTGATTCATCGACACTACACCGTTTCAGTATTCTCATAGTGCTCAGCTTCAGAGATTTGATCTGTGTTTTACCTGATACTCTGTGAAAATAAAAGCACAGCCAATATTTAATTGTAATTAGTAGAATACTTTTGTGTCTGAGAGAGAGAGAGAGAGAGAGAGAGAGACTTCCTTTCCTGCAGACAGCTGAGAATGTTATACCTCGTACCTGAATTGCCAAGTAGCAGTCAGCAGTTTTAATGCCCACCTTCACTTTACAGATGCTCTAACATGGATACACTAATGATGAGTGCTCCACATCATAGCATTTTCCAGTATTTACAAATGTATGATTTCCTTGGATAGAGAGCATCCCACCCCTGAGGTGCATAAGGTAAATATTAGCCTCTCTGTTTACAAATGAAAAAAGTATTTCTTTTAAAATGTCATTTACACAACAAATTTCTACACACCCTTGCAGCCTCCAGAAGGCTCCAGGAGGGATGACTGCAGAGAGCATAAGCGGCTCTTTCCACTCAGGGCAGGGTTGTTTCCCTGCTTCCACTGTCTTCCAGGAGTCAATTGCTGATCAGATTGGTTTAAAAAAATGTCACTTGGGTTTTATGCCTGCACCCCTCACACCCACTCACATCCATTTATCTATACAGCATGAATGTTGTGGGGAATAAAGTCCAGTTTTTATCATTTAAAAAGTGGTATAGTGCATTTATCTCTTGTTTGTGGAAATTAGCTTACTGTGATTTACTGAAGTCTATGCAAAGCTACAGTTTAAAAACCTAAATCTATTATTGAAAAATGTCTCTCTCTGTTTGAGCTGTTGAGTGATGACAGCCCCGGAAGCTGTCTCTTGAATTAGGTCCCGGTACTATCCCCCAGTCTCAGAGAATGAAACAATTTTTGTGGGCTCCGACCAAGCATTTCGGTGGTTTCGGTTCATTTCATCATGCCTGCTGACTTTCATTTTTACTTTGATTCATCTGAACTCGTAGGCCTATATAATCAAAATGCTAAAGAAAATCATTGAGTTCCACTCAAGTCTGCTGCATTTCCTACATAGTGCTGTGAAATGCCTTTTTTTTTTTTCAAATACTTTCAAATGGAAAACCTCCATTCTAAATGAAGCTAAAAGTGTGACTGGTGATGGATGGTTAACTATGATAAAAAAAAAATGCAGTAAAATTACAAATCCCCTCTTAAATCACGTGTCTACACCTAGAAAGAAACAAAAGAACTATTTAGACCAGGGGTCCTCAAACTACGGCCCGCGGGCCACATGCAAATATAAATATTGTATTTGTTCCCGTTTTGTTTTTTTTACTTCAAAATAAGATATGTGCAGTGTGCATAGGAATTTGTTCATAGTTTTTTTTTAAACTATAGTCCGGCCCTCCAATGGTCTGAGGGACAGTTAACTGGCCCCCTGTTTAAAAAGTTTGAGGACCCCTGATTTAGAGGTTCAAAATCACTGATAGAGTAGAATCTATTTTCAAATTTAAATATATAATCATTCTTGGAAGGGGCAGCTCAACTTTTATGGAATTAGTTCACAAAAGACATATTTTGGGTTTTGGAGGTAGAAGTCTTATTCAGACTATATATGGTGTGTATAATTAATTATAGAAGTAAAGTATTTGCTAGATAATTGCTCTATTCTTAAGCCATATGAGGTAAAGATTTCCCATATCTCCTGTAGGGATATAGGGACTTGAAGCAATTAGTTAGGAGCAAGTTCACTATGAAAGCATGTGTTTGCCATACACCTGGGTAGAAATCATTCAGGAAAAATGTGTTACTCAAGGATTTCTGAGTCCCTGCCAGCAACCTGCCTTGGCTGTCCAGGCAGAAGGCAGAGCATGTGAGCCATGCTGGAGGTTTCTATGCCAATTCAGTCTCTTAGAGCTGCAGGGCTGACTCTGAGACGCCCAGAGAGAAAGGGAAGCAGATAACACATTCAGTTCAGGAACCTTCAGCAGAGGCAAAGCCGGGCATAGAAAAGTAGAGATGGAATGGCGTTTTATCCAAATGAAAGTGGACACTGGTTCTTTGGGAATATAATCTTAGGTGCTAGGGTAATATAAAGGCCATGTTGTCTTTACTGCAAGACTTTACAAACCAAGACCATAACAAGCAGTTCCCTTACCAAGAAAGACAGGCCATGATTGTATCCACACGGCATTTCTTCACAGAGAAGACATTCCCAGAGGGCTGCAAATGACTATCCTCCTCCAGAGGATGTACCCAGCGGCACACAGAGGCCACACTGTCTTCCCGAGAGCATCTGTGTGAAGCACAGTCAGTGCGGACAGCAAGGATGGGATCAGGACAGAGGGGCAGCCACCCACCTGGGCTCAGGAATGATTTTGATTGTGGAGAAGAGGACATTCCCTGGGCTCCAGCGAAGGGCAGATAGTTGGCTTGTCAAAAGGGAAAGGGCCCAGCGCTTTATGTACAGCTGCATGCGGTGACCTCTTTGACTTGAGTGTACCAATGCAAAAGTAGAAACAGGATTACTAGGTGGTTTGCCCATCAGTTTCAGAGGTGGGGCCAGAAGGCCTGTGTGGTTGCAGAGCCAGTCCTGGAGTGGATAAAATTTCATCATCCTCAGTAATAATTTCTTTTCCTTTCCCCGTTCCTTCCCACAAAATGTAGCTGTGCCTACTTGCCTCAAGTATAGCTAAAAGCAGGAACAGAGAATCCCAATGTCCTAAAGCCATAGAGATCAAGCAGTTCAGACTTCTCACTTCACAGGCAGGGAACTTGGGTCTGTGCAGGTTAAGTGACCAGGCAGGATCTCCCAGATGGTTTATGGCAGAGCACATGGAGAGAGAGTTCATATGATATGAGCCTCATCTTTAGTGGCCAAATGAATGTTGAGACCTAAAATGGGAGATTTGACCTGGAACTCCGACCTGGGTCCCTGCCTATCAACAGCTGAGCAATGCAGTAATGAGGTCTTCATCTAACCCCACGGTGAGAGCGACCATCTGGAAACCCTGATAGAAAGCCTGTAACTGTATGATGAGGGGCCAATGGCAGAAAGTTGGTGGCTTCTGTTTTTGTGTGTGTCTATTTTGTTTTGTTTTTACTTATACTTATAGACACTTTTTATTGGTTGATAGTAGAAGACAGGAAAAAAATAGGATGATGTGTAGAAACCATTAACTGCTATTTTTTTCTTAATGTCCCAGTGTCTGCTGCTATTGCCGTGGGCTACTACTGACTGAAAAGTAGGAATAGCTTTGAGAATAAGCAGAAATAGTGAAATTTTCAGGATCAAAACCTAGGCTGATTTCCATTAAAGGATGGAGCCTCTGGGCACATCTGAGGGCAGTTGCAATCTCAAAGGCAGCAGAGGTGAGAGGAGGGAACCTTCACTTTGGTCTCCCAGGCCCCAGAGTGCCTTTATTTTTTATTTATTTTTATTTTTTTAATATATTTTATTGATTTTTTACAGAGAGGAAGGGAGAAGGATAGAGAGTCAGAAACATCGATGAGAGAAGCATCAATCAGATGCCTCCTGCACACCCCCTACTGGGGATGTGCCTGCAACCAAGGTACATGCCCTTGACCGGAATCGAACCTGGGACTCCTTAGTCCCAAGGCCGACACTCTATCCACTGAGCCAAACCGGCTAGGGCCCAGAGTGCCTTTAGACAATTAGGAGAAATGGACAACTCCCAGAAAGAATCCGCTCTTTTGGATAACTTGGCCATGCAACTCTGGCTGAAAATTCACTGTGGAAATGGGAAGTAAATTAGTTACAGTTTAGGGGGAAAAGGTGCTTCTCTCTTACCATAGATCTGGCATTTGTGTGTGTGTGACTGACTTCCTCACCTTGTATGCAGAGGAAACATTGCATCCCTCAGAGGACATCTGTCTGGCTGAGTGAGCCTTGCCTTCTCTTTGTTCCCTCCCTGGGTGCCTGACCCTTCCCTGAACTTGGCACTCTACAGAAGTGACAGGATCCCAGATACAGGAGGGACTTTCTTCTGTAAATTGAATCCCCATAATTGGGTTTCTCACTGAATTTTCCAAGGGATTGCTCTGAATTCTTTGCAAAAGAGAGTGGGGCTTGTTCTGTTGGTTCTAAGAGTTCCTGGTGTGGAGCACACTTGGAACCAAGAAGAATACTGGGTGAAACAGATTCTAACCTATTTCAGAATCAGCTCCAGGAATCTAATTCAACCTACCAGCCTTCACAGAGAAAACCAGGACATGGCCCCCATCCCGGATCAGTTTCCATCTTCTTAAAAGTGAAAATGTCAACCAAGTGGAGTAGGAGATTACCTGGGGACCTTCATAAAGTGCAGACGGAAGTCTAGGCCAGGACTTAGATGCTGCCGCTGCTGCTGCTGCTGCAAGCCAGTGGACCATAGTTGAGGGGCAAAGTTAGAGAGCAGCATAGTGAACTGCTTAGACTTTGGAGTCACACTCACCTGGGTCCAAAACCCAAACTCCCTCGCTAACCACATGCCTTTGGACAAATTCCTTAAGCTCTCTGGCTTCCACTTCCACCCACAACCTTCCCTCAGCTGCAAAGAAGAATAATCATAACTATATCACTGAGTTTGTTCTTGTAAAGACTGATTTCCCACATTCCTTACACATGGTCAGGGCTCTGTCAGTTGTATGCAGTCTGTTATACTTACAAATGAAGCCAAATCTCAATTTAAACAAAAGATTGGTGAATTGGTAAAATTGCGTGTCCTCGGGTCATGATTCTGAGCATTGATAATAATGCCGCAGCATGACAGATACAGCAGGTGTAGAAAGTTGTACTGCATTGACTGTCCACTTGGCCAGGGTCTCCCAGAACATAGGGAGCCTGGGAATACTTAGAATATGAACCCCCTTCTCTGCAGACCTATTAGTTTTGTCAGCCTGGGGAGCGGACTTCAGGCTGGATCTAACCCCTGCTCCTGCTTTCTCAAGTCAACCTGCATAACCATACCCTATGACAGTGATGGCGAACCTTTTGAGCTCGGCGTGTCAGCATTTTGAAGAACCCTAACTTAACTCTGGTGCCATGTCACATATAGAAATTTTTTGATATTTGCCACCATAGTAAAACAAAGACTTATATTTTTGATATTTATTTTATATATTTAAATGCCATTTAACAAAGAAAAATCAACCAAAAAAATGAGTTCGCGTGTCACCTCTGACACGGGTGTCATAGGTTCGCCATCACTGGCCTATAACAAGCTGTCAGAACAAGTCCCCGATTTACCTTTTTTGTGTATAAAAGCTACTGTGAGATACAAGTAGATTATTAAGCTTCCTGAAAAAAAAACAACAGATTTTCAGAATTCAAGTTTGGTTCTGATGCTGCTAAGAGCAGAACAGGGAAATTATATAAAGCCAAGGAGTGATACAAGTTTGCAGTTCAGAGTATGCTAATGGATGAAGGCGAGGTGACAGACACATGCAGTTATAATCACCAACACTGACTGCAAGACTGTGGTCAGAGACAGTTACATTGGTGGCATAATTGCTGTAACTTTTCACAGACAAATGCAGTCTCTGTTGTATCACGTGAGACCAGGAGAAACTATGCTTAGGTAGGAAAGAGTTGCCCCAGGTGAAATCAACTATCAACACACAAATAAAAACAAATGTAAAAATCCCCAAACAGCAGGATTCAAACTGTGTGCATTCTTTCTCCGTGCATACTTATATTTCAGCCTAGATGTACGGTGTATAGTACCTTCTCTGTGTATGCTCAACATTGATCTGAGGCCCCGTGTGACTATAAATAAGCACAAACTACATTTGCTGCCCTCAGGGAGCCTACAGGAAAGGTGGCAATTAAGGCATAAAGACTTCAGACTAAACTCCATGTTCACCATTTTAATTGTTTTCCAACTAGTATCCAAAGTGACTTCAAAACTATCAATGAGAATACAGCACTTTTGACTTATAACCGTCCAATAGCTTTCCATATGCTGAAAATGCAAACTCCTTACCACATGCTATAAGACTGCATATGATCTTTCCCACCCACCAGTCATCCCTAGCTTTTTCAGCCCAGCCCCACCCCCACGGGTCTCATGTCTCCAACATGCTATTGTTGCCACCTTATGAACTTTTGCTTGTGGTTTCTTCTGTCTGGAACGTTCTCCCCTGAGCCTCACCTGAGCTTCAGGTGTCAGCTTCAATGTTAATTCTTCTAAGAAGCCTTCCTTGCCCACTTAGCTAACATAGCCACCCATGCCTGACCACTGCTCTTTTTACTTTCTTCATAGAACTTATGGCTAGCTGAAATTATCTCTGCAATGCTGACATTGACTGCCCAGAGTCAGCACAGATTTCACAGTCCCTAATAAGACTGTCTTCACTTTAGACACAGTCCACAAGTTTGAGGGGGCCAGGGGTCCCTAGGCCACCTGCTTCTCTGATCAAGTGTTACAAATTTGCAAGTTCCCGTTATCTCTTCAGGATCAATAATTCACTAGAATGACCCATGGAACTGAGGAAAACGCAATACTTAAGATTAAAGTTTTAAAGGATGCAAATCAGGACTAGATGAATGCAGAGGCAAAGGGTGAGGACACGGAGTTTCCATGTCACCCTCCCAGCACGTCAATGGGTGTCACTAACCAGAGAAGCTCACCCGAGCTTTTGTGTCCAGAGTTTTTATTGGGGTTTTATTATTAGCCATGATTGAATAAATCGTTCACCCTGTGATTGAATTCAATCTCTATCCTTTCTTCTTTCTCCTCCCTGGAGATCAGGCTGATGTCTGGAGGTTCAAAGCCCCAACCCTCTAATCCATGGTTGTTTTTTCTGGCAGGGCCAGCCCCCAACTTGAGAGTAACTAGGAGTCCACCAGAAGTCACCTCATTAGTATGAATTTAGGTGTGGGATTTAGGGGCCCACCGTGAATAACAAAAACACTCCTATCACTCAGGAAATTTCCAGAGTCTAGAAGCTCCATCCCAGAAACTTGGGACAAAGACCAGATAAATGATATATTACACAACAACCTGTTTTTTTATTGGTTTGCATTAGTTTTGCCCTCACCCCTCAGCAGTAAATGGGAACTCAAGTAATCCTAGTTCCAGGAGCAGGGCATGCCACACTGAGACACTCAAATGTGAGTTCATTAATTGAATAAGAATGGTTAAATAACCACAAAAGACTTAAATAAGCATTTCAGACTAACAATGGGGGCAGTACCACAAGGCTCTTCATGATAAATTGCAGAAAACTTGCACAGACAATAATTGCTATCAGAGTCCAAGAAAGGAGCTACCACTTGATTTATATGCACAACTATTTTTAACCTCAAAGTTTTTGCACATTTAGTCATCTGAATCAAATGAAAACTTTTATTCCTTTATACCTTGCAAATCCCTTGAATCCGATGATTATCTTCATATTAAGGATTCAAAAAAGACCTCTTTTTCTGAGGTTTTATATTTTCTCTGGCATTTCTAAATTAAGATGCACTCAAAGTATTAAATTTATAGAATTCATTGTTTAATCTAAATTACATTAACCCCCTCCCTGGCCCTTCAGAGATCCAAGCAGACAGATGCACATTCTGTTTACCCATGGCTCAAGGTCATTACTGACAAAATTACAATTAGTCAGTACTTCAAACCTATTGTTAGGGTGCTGAGTTGTGAGCTGTAAACTGCCTCACTCTGGCATAATTAAAACCGTGTTCCAGTTCACCTATTTTATGATACCTACTTGGCTTTTCATAAACCTTCTTTTCACAATCCTAACTACATGCAGGCCTTGGAAACACAGGAACTTTGTAGGAGAAAACTTTAAAGATAGCTTCTTCTTGAGGTTTTCTGACAGTGGCAATTTTACTACAGTCATTCAGATAAAAAACAAATTGTACTAAACTATTGCAAATGTTATGTAAGATTTGTGTTACTATCATTAAAACAAATCCTAATTCAAGACTCACCAGGTGTGTGCATAGAAAGCAGTGCATTTGAATTTGTATCCACCCATTGGCATGGGAAACTGCTCCTTGGAGCTAGATGGAAAGACAAAAATTTTTTTAAAGTGGGGGGACTCCCTTCTCCTATTCTTATATTTTATCTTTAAACCAATCTAAGAGTCAGTAGTCTTAAAGTAAATGAATAGCTTCAAGCTGCCTGTTAGGGGGGAAATGCCAGTTGCTAGGCCAGTATTTAATCAAGAATCTCTCAATCCTTAAGTATGGATAGAAAAATCAGACTCAGCAAGGATACCTTGGTCTTTTGAAGGAGAGAGCCTTTGCTCATTAAGAGTCTATGTGTTCCTCTTCTGTTCAGAGTTTTTCTTGACATACTCAAGCTTCAGATAATGGAATGGCTCAATCTCTGTGATTTCTATGCCTGATGCTCTCAGTGTTCCTTAATTCAATTCTAGTAGATTATCCCAATCTGAAGGTATTTAGACCTTCAGAATTTAATTCAATTATACTGAATAGGAGGCAAATTAGGACTTGAATTTATAATCTGGCCTGTTACTTAACAGAAATGTTTCACTGGTTTTCACCACACTTGTGACCAGACGTATGTCTCAAATATTCCACTCTGGTTTTCTTTCCCATTGTCATGCCTAAGATGATATGTAACTGACTCAAAAAGTTAAGATCACTGTGAGATAACCTCCTTTTCATTGGGTACTTGGTTTACTCTTACGGTTTGACCAAAGATACTAAGTTAGCCCTGACTGCCTCATTATTTTAAAAATATATTCTTATTGATTTCAGAGAGGAAGGGAGAGGGAGAGGGAGAGGGAGAGGGAGAGGGAGAGGGAGAGAGAGAGAGAGAGAGAGAGAAACATTGGAAACATCAATGATGAGAGAGAATCACTGATCGGCTGCCTCCTGCACGCCTACTGCTGGGGATCGAACCTGCAACCCGGGCATGTGCCCTTGACCGGAATTGAACCCAGAACTCTTCAGTCCGCAGGCCAACGCTCTATCCACTGAGCCAAATCAGGTGGGCGCCTCATTTTCTCCATACAAAAACAAAACAAAACAAAACAAAAAAAACACCAGAAAGCAAAAAGTTAGCACTTTTTTATTTAAAAATAAATAAATTTTTATTAAATAACCTTGAATTTGTGAAAAGAGAACATGACCCAAGAATTAGAGCTAAGAAGATACTCTGATTTATTTTATTTCTTGACTTACATGTTTTTATTCATAAATTTATACATAGAAAAGTACATGTATTATTGTTTAAGTATGATGATAGTTTGATGTACCAGAATTAAGTTTGGGTATTTCTTTGCCTAGAGAACTGACAATTTTTCTGGCTTATGCTGATGACAGCAATAAGAAGTTGCTTGGGTCTTGAACATCTGTAGGAAATAAGGCCATAGTTCAGGGTAGCATCTGTAATGAAGAAAACTTTACAGCTACTCTTGGGGGCTGAGTAAAGAGAATGAGCTATTGATCCCATCCTGGGCCTTAGGTGGCCATCTCACATCTGAAAACAGTTATATTTTAGTGGGCAGTGTTAAACCCAGACTTATGACTCTACAAATCAGTGAATTACCAGTTTGGTTGATACAATAAGAAAAACCAACAAAAGTGTCTCAGTTTGAAACATCAATTCTTAGGATTTTCTATTTCTGAGAAAACTCCTAAACTATTTTAACTCTTCTGGCTTACTTAACTCCAATGTTGGGGAGGGATAATTTCCTCTACCCAATAAGGCCTTCTGGCCAGACTAATAATCAAATTGACATGGGACAGATTAGCAGGAGAAAAATAAAGTTTAAAAACATGTATACCATTTTGACAAGTCACTCAGTGTATCTGGGTCTCGTACAAAAGAGTAACTTCTGCTATTTCTTAAAAATAATCAGCCCAAATAAGTAAGGCATATTTTAGAGTGGCAAATTCCACTTCCCCTTCAAAACATTGATGATGAACTAATCCTCAATTCAGAACAAGTCTATATATATGTAGTAAGAGAGTCCAGTAATAAATTTGAGAATGTGGCCTTTTGTGCTGGTGTTTTCAGAATCTTTTCATGTTTTTTCACCCAAAAAGCCACAAAGAACTTAGGACAGACCCGTCCTCTCTGCTAGCACCTCTCCTCTGGGGAAGAACCAGAGCACCGAGGAGCCAGAACTCTGCATTCCGCTGTTGTTTCATTGGTTGTCATTCTAGAGTAGCACCACCCAAATTCCAGACTCCCAAAAGAAAAGCACAAATCGCATGTGTGTACCAACAGTTTAGGTACAGTGAGGCACTCTTACTAGTTATTCCATTTACCTTGCTAGATTCTGAGTTTCCCAATGCCAGGCCCTGGCCAGCCTCAAAAATGGGCCTCTCCAGGATAAGCCTTCAGGTCTGCTACATTAACTCTTTCCTCCCCTTTTTTCTCCACCCATGGACACCAAGCAGCACTTCTCCAGCATAGCAAAACCACCCCCAAGTTTCTCCTCTGGTTCTCCTCTTGTATCTCATGGGCTGGAGTTTCTGCTGTGTCAAGTTCCTGAGCAGGGCTGGCTACATACTATGCAAAGCCTGGTACAAAATGAAAATTCAGGACCCCTAGTTATGAAAGTATAAATAACTTCAAACTGGGTACAGTAGAGCATTAAACCAAGGGTGGGTCCTTCTAAGGCAGTGGTTCTCAACCTTCCTAATGCCACGACCCTTTAATACAGTTCCTCATGTTGTGGTGACCCCCAACCATAAAATTATTTTCGTTGCTACTTCATAACTGTAATTTTGCTACTGTTATGAATCATAATGTAAATATCTGATATGCAGGATGTATTTTCATTGTTACACATTGAACATAATTAAAGCATAGTGATTAATCACAAAAACAATATGTAATTATATATGTGTTTTCCAATGGTCTTAGGCGACCCCTGTGAAAGGGTTGTTCGACCCCCAAAGGGTCGCGACCCACAGGTTGAGAACCGCTGTTCTAAGGCATCAGAAGTCACACACCCATGTTCCTGAGGCCCTGGCAAGTGCAAGGTCAACCCTAGACCCTGGGTATCTTTGTGGTGTGCAGGCCAGAGGGAACTGGGTCTGTGAGCATTGTTTCTCTTGTAGGTTTGAATCTCAAGGACCATTTATGTGATCTCATCCACACTATCTCGGCAAAGCATTCAACACAGGGACTTCTTATGAGTATTGGTAAGACATATCATGTTGCTGAGTGTTTCCTAAATTTGTTTGATCATAGAAATCCCCTAGGGTGCTTGTCAAAATGCAGATTCCCAGCCTCCTCCCCAGAGATGTTGATTCAGAATCTCTAGAGTGGAGGCTAAGACTCTGTTTTTAAGTTGTCTACAAGATTTGTATGATGGGAGAATTATGGAAACTCTGGCTAAGAACACAACAGTTGGGGGCAGACAGACCTAGGCTCCTATTCTCCATTTACCAGCAAGCATGACATTGGAAAAGTTAATTTCACTAAGCTTCAATTTCCTCATCTGTAAAATAGAGATAATTATGCTTAGTACAAAAGGTTACTATAGCAATAAAATGAGACAAATGTATTTAAAGAGCTTAAAAACAGCAACGAGGGCACTAAGTTCTCAATAGCGGTAGTTCTAAATATTATACAAAAAGAATAAAACTTCTGTAAGCCCCTCAGTTTGGTAAGACTAATATGAACTAAGCTTAGATGCAGATTACTAAATGCAATCATTATTTTTCCTGGCAAATTACAGTCCTTCAGAAATAATGAATTGTAATCTGAGGTGAACCAAAGAGTTAATGATCGATGGTAAATATATTTTGAGCACTAGCTGAATACAAGACACGGTGACAGGCTGCAGTCACAGAGGCATGACTGATGGTTTTTGCAATTTATAAATTGATAACCTAGTTAAGAATAAGATTGAGGGATGGAAGCACATGAAGGTAAAAGCAGAAGGTGCAGCCATTGCCTTAAGCAGGAACGTGAAGGAAGGGTAGAGAGGATGAGTAGAAGGCAGTGGGGAGAAAGCTTGAGCTGAAATTATAAGAAAATAATTAGCCCAAACTGGTAGAAGCAAATGTTTCTGTAAAAAATACGTACATGACACATAGTAAGCATTTGGATACATACTTAAATGAGAAAATGAGGCCTGACCAGAAAATCCTGTGAGTGCTAGGCCAACAGCTGAATATATTCTGTGGGCAGCAGGCATGTGTGAAACAGAAATAGGAGGGAGAAGCAATCTTTAGAATCTTTAATTTAATTAACATATTGAACTCTGTCTGTATCTTCAAAGATCTGTGCTCATACAGTTTATCTTTCCCCTCTATATATTTTAAAAAATAAAAGGGATAAAGCTAATAAAGAAAATGAGATAATTTAGTGAAGGGGTAACCATAGGTCTGTATCCAATGATGATATAACATAAACACACATTTAAAACTCATTGTCAGAGTCTCATCATAGAAATCTCTCTTTGGAAGACTTTTTAAAGCTACTAATTTTAAACAAGCCTTTCTTAGTTGTGTGAAAACTCTCCAGGAAAGATAATATTTTTAACAAATCTGTGAAATTTTTGGTGACTTGTTGCTAGATTTTCTGTTTTGCTTCATTTAGACGTGGTGACAGTTGTGGGTTGAATTATGTCCCCCAAAAAGATATGTTGAGCACTGGCCTGCTGTGTTTCCCAGTGGTTAGTGCATCGGCCCACAGGTTCGATTCCTGGTCAAGAGCACATACCTGGGTTGCCTGACCCTGGTCAGGGTGTGTTCAGGGGGCAACCAATGTGTCTCTCACCTCAATGTGTGTATCTCTCTCTTTCTCTCTTCCTCCTTTCCTCCCTTACACTCTCTCTAAAACGTCAATGGAAAAAATATTCTCAAGTGAGGACTAACAAAATATATATGTTGTGTGATGTTATTTGGAAACAGGGTCCTTGCAGATGTTTGTTTGCAGATGTTCGCATTTCTAGTCCTATATGACTGGTGTCCTTATAAGAGAATGGAGACACAGGCACAGGCAGGGAAGAAGGTCATGTGGCCATGGAGGGAGAGGCAGGAGCTGCCTTGTCACAAGCTCAGGCATGCGAGCACTTGCGGGCAGCCATCAGAATCTAAGACAGGCGTGCAACAGATTCTGCCTCAGAACCTTAGAACCTACCTGCTGACACCTGGATTGCAGACTCCAGCCTCCAGAGCTGTGAGAGTATACATTTCTGTTGTTCTTAGCACCCAGTTTGTGGTACTTGGTTATCACAGCCCTGGAAACCTAAAATAGTGACTCACCATCTGATCAGAAAAAACAGACACACTTCAGGTGGCCTTTAGCTCTGAGGGCAGGCTGTGCTCATTACGTCAGGGACAGCTGATAACTGTTGCAAGGACAAAGGTAAAGATGGTCTTGTTGAATGCAGTCTCCACCCTGCAGAGCAGCAAGTTCTCTTCACAGGAAAACCTTGCTCATTTACTGGTGCTCTTCAGTGCATGAGCACGGCTCAACTTGTATCCTGCCAACATGAGGAGGCCTTTGTGGTGAAACCCAGGAATGATAGCAGTTATCACACAATAATAATATTGTAGTAATGATCATAGATAACAGTTATGGACAATATACCAAGTGTCAGGTATAATTTAGACCAGTGGTCAGCAAACTTATTAGTCAACAGAGCCAAATATCAACAGTACAACGATTGAAATTTCTTTTGAGAGCCAAATTTTTTGAACTTAAACTATATAGGTAGGTACATTGTTATTAACTTACTCAGGGTACTCCTAAGGCTTAGGAAGAGCCACACTCAAGGGGCCAAAGAGCTGCATGTGGCTCTGGAGCCGCAGTTTGCCGACCATGGATTTAGACATTTCAAAGATTAACTCACATAATCCTCACAAGGATTCTATGAAGAAGGTAATATCATTATCTCTGTTGTACAGATGGGAAAACGGAGACCTAGAGAGACTCAGTGATTCACTTCGAGTCACATTATAAATAACAGAACTGGAATCGAACCCAGGCAGACTGGCTCCAGAGCCCATCCTCTTAGCCTTTACAGGTTTACAAGGCTGTGCCAGACTCGGGCAGGAAAACCTAGTCCTTTTGTGTGTTGAGAGAAGATTCTCTGGCTCCAGGCTAGCAGACTCTGGGTTCTGGAGCACTGTGGAAAGCTGAGGACTTGCACATGTATGGAGGAGTTAATAGCGGTATCTGATTCCTAGAGCTCCTCAAAAAGTGACCACAAACCCTGTGGCTTAAACAGTTTTATTCTCTCGAAGTTCTGCAGGCTGGAAGTCCAAATTCAAGGTGTCAGCTAGGCCACACTCCCTCCAAAGCCTCTAGCAGAGGGTCTCTCCTTGTCTTTTGTAGCTTCTGGTGGCTCCTTTCCCTCCTCCTCCCCCAACACCCTCCTTTCCAAAGCTGTAGAAAGCAATGGAAAAACTATCCTCTGGACATGCAGGAGTCAGGACTCCTCTTCCTTGAGGTGGAGGTGCTATTTATTGAAGCTAAATTGAGAATTATATACTTGGGTTGTAGAAAAGCTAAACATTAATGTGTGTCTGAATCCATGAGGACTTGTTCTCTTTTGATAAGCACTATATCTACTAAGCCATCTAGGTACTGGTTGTGAGAAAGATTTTTATAATAAAGTGTTTTAATCAGAGCATGTAGAAGAGTTACAAAATACTTCTGTAATATTCTCTGATCTTTTTTTAATTGGTATTTTTTAATAGTTCTGCTCTTAAGTAAGGTTCATCTGTTAGCTTACCAGTATGTTCAGAAATAAGCTTAATTCTTCATCAATTCACACCCTTATGTTCATGGTTTTCCAAATGGGTGGCATTGTCTATGTCTGTACATTTTTACTAAATCTACATTATTTTATGCCCATAAAAGTCTATTCTTGAAAAAAAAATGATTTTGCTACTAAAAAAAAAGAGCATTAAGTTCACAGATTCTCTCCCTATGGCTTCATGCTGTCTTTCTGCACTACAACAACCTGTTCGTTAATTATGATAAGAAGAGCAGAGCATCTCCAAATTCCTACAAGATACTTACATTGTAGTAGTTTAACTATGTTTTCTCCTTCAGTTCCCACATCTACCCCCTAGTGCATATGTCTTTTCACAGTGGGAAGATGATAAGCATACACTTTTTCAAAATGACAACAAAATGTTCATTAAGAACTTCATAAAGGTTTGACAGACTGCATATGTATTTAGAGCAAGCATGTCAATAGGTCTTTAACTTTTTTTCAAATTAAGAATCTCCTTTTTTAAAAAATATATTTTATTGATTTTTTACAGAGAGGAAGGGAGAGGGATAGAGAGTCAAAAACATCCATGAGAGAGAAACATCGATTAGCTGCCTCCTGCATACTCCCTACTGGGGATGTGCCCGCAACTAAGGTACATGCCCTTGACCAGAATCGAACCTGGGACTCTTGAGTCCGCAGGCTGATGCTCTATCCACTGAGCCAAACCGGTTAGGGCAAGAATCTCCTTTTCTATGATCTCCATTGCTAGAAAAATGCACATTTTCATACACCTCCAAAATTTTGCATATCATTTCAGAGAGACTTGATATGCTTTGAAGGTTAAATGCTTTGAAGGTCCCCTGACTAAGAATGCCAGCTTTGAAAACAAATATGTGTTTTTTTAAAATCCATTTATTGTGATAATTAATCATTTCTCTTAGAAAAATAGCTAGTAAGATTCATTTAAATGACATACTTCTGTCAGAAATCTTTAAATATTTTAGGGGGAAATAATTTTAAAAATCAATATTGCAGTTCAGGATTTTCAGATCCGCATACTGAGTTCACCACCTTGGTTCCCCCTGTCTGACTTTAGCTCCTCCACTGCAATACAAGTGTGTTTGAATCCAGGAACCACTCCTGTTCTTCACTCTATCTGCTGCAGAGCCTCACACAATGGTTTACACATGGAGGGAGCTCCAATACTGTTATTTCATTTTTAAAATTTGAAAGGGTTACCATGTACATATATAAAAATTTAAGTACATACTACCAAAAGAGTCATTTGTGTTTAAACAGATATGGCACAGTGGAGGAAAAGTATGAAAGATATATTTGAATTAAAGATGGGGGAGATGTCAGGGGCCTGCCTTTGCTCATACAAGAAAGCAGAGAAGGCAGGTAGAAAAACCTTTGCATTGATAGGGCACATTCTAAATTATGAAAGGTGAGGGTAGAGGGCACAATGCTCAGTAGGCTGTAGGATGGGTTCTCCAGGGGGTCAACCTCCATTTATATTTCCCAAGGGAGCCAGCAGACACCAGCCTAGAGGAGTACAGTGTCCAGTGCCAAGGACCTGCCAACCTTTTTTCATCCCAGGCACCCTGAAGGGATGAGATCAGAACTACTAAGAACTGGGCTTGATGAGCAGGACAAAAATGCTTCCGGGGCACTTCAACCATTAATACTTCCTCTCTGCTTGCTCATGTCTGAAATCTCTCTAACATATAAAAAAGGTTTTTGCCCAGCTGGCAAAGCTTAATGGATTGAGCGTCGTCCCATGCACCATAGACATCACTGGTTTGATTCTGGGTCAGGGCATATGCCCAGGTTTCGGGTTTGATCCCCACTAAGAGGCATGCAGGAGGCAGCCAATCTATGTTTCTCTGCCATCGATGTTTCTATCTTCTCTTCCTTCCCTTCTCTCTAAAATATCAGTAAAAACATATTTTAAAAAAACACTTTTTCATTGTAATATTAAAGAAAAAATTTTGCTAACATATTGACTGAAATTTATTCACTCTAAATTTAATCCCGGAGAGTACAGGAGTACCTCCTGTGTGATTTCATTAATGAGGAGAGGTATTGAGCAGCTAGAGTTAGGGGAGGAGTTACCATGGAGAATTGGCAAGGGCATCAAAAGTTGTGATTGGGACAAAAGACATTCCATTGAATTGAAAAGATTCCACCTTTCCCTAGTGTTGTTACTATTGCCAATCCCATGAGACTAGTGTGTATAAAAACCTAGTATATAAAAAAAGTTTATATGGTTAGCTGCTGTCCTTCACTAAACTTCATAATTTATTAAATTTGTGAATAATGGTCTCTCCCTTTGTTTAATTTCTTTCCTTACAGTGAGATTTTATTCTTAGGAGTTTCACTAGTTAAGATAAATAGTTAGACAATTAGCTTCCTGGCAGCAAAAACTACTACTTGTTTATCTCTGAATCCCCAATGCCTACATAGTGTCAGGCATGCATATTGCGCTCAGTCAAGATTATTATATGCATATTTCTTGAATGAAGGTAACAGAAATATCTATTACAAATTTAAGTGATTTGTTAACTAATTCTAGAAAAGATTTATGGTAATTTACAAAAATTCATTTAATAAGACATAACATTAAATATTAAAATTATTACAAGAATAACAGAAATAGAGCACATAAAATGCTGGTGGTATATAGCTTATAAACAAATTTTTCTTACTTTTAACAAGTAGACAAGATGTCTCTTGTAGCAAATATTCTAAGTAGTCCTAATTCTTCAAATATTATTCCTAACCTAGAACATAATTTCTAGTATGTGATTATGTTTTGTATTTTTAAAAGGTATTTATCGATTGCTGTACATAAATTATATAGTTATTATTGCCACTGATATTTTTCTTAGCTTACAATAGGATAAAAATAGCCTTTTAAGTCTTAAAAATATTAATAAGGGAAGCTCAATTATGTGAACATAGGTAATAATACTTCATGGTCATTCTGGCAGGCATTGTGCAAAGTTTCCAATGAATATGAGTACCTTTTATAAAATACTAGAGGCCCTGTGCACAAAAATTTGTCCACGGGGGGGTGGGGAGGGGCGGGGAGGTGTCCCTCAGCCTGGCCTGTGCCCTCTTGCAGCCTGGGACCCCTCGGGGGATGACACCTACTGGTTTAGGCCCGCTCCCCGGGGGATTGGGCCTAAGCTGGCAATCAGACATCCCTCTGGCAGCCCGGGAGCCCTCAGGGGATGTCCACTTGCCAGCAGGGAGCAGGCCTAAGCTGCAGGCTGACATCCTTAGTGCTGCTGAGGAGGCGGGAGAGGCTCCCACCACCACCGCTGTACTGGCAGCCATCAGCCTGGCTTGTGGCTGAGCAGAGTTCCCCCTGTGGGAGCAGACTGACCACCAGGGGGCAGCTCCTGCATTGAGTGTCTTCCCCCTGGTGGTCAGTGTGTGTCATAGTGACTAGTCATTCCCATTCTTCCTGCTGTTAGGGTCAGTTTGCATATTACTCTTTTATTATATAGGATAGAGGCCTGGTGCATGGGCGGGGGCCGGCTGGTTTGCCCTTCAGGGTGGGGGTCCCCACTGGGGTGCCTGGCCGGGCTGGGTGAGGGGCTGATGGGTGTTTGCAGGCTGGTCGCACCCCCTTCAGGGTGGGGGGTCCCCACTGGGGTGCCTGGCCAGTCTGGGTGAAGGGCTGAAGGCCGTTTTCAGGTTGGCCAGGCCTCCCCAGCGACAGAAGCTCCCAGCCTCTCCTTTTTTTCTTTTTTTTTCTGGGATTTATTTACCTTCTATAATTGAAACTTTGTAGCCTGGAGTGAAGCTCAGAGCCAGCCAGGGCTTGGCCTCCTCCATCACCAGGGGCAACCCAAGGCTCCAGCTCCATGCCCAGGCTGGCTGAAAGCAGGTATCTGGGGTTTATATATCTTCTATAATTGAAACTTTGTTGCTTTGAGTGTAGCTTAGAGCAGGCCATGGCAGGCGGGGAACGTTGGCTTCCTCCATCACTGGAGCAAGCAAGCCTCCTGCTCATTCCAGCTCAGTGGCTGCCGGCCGCCATCTTTGTTGGCAGTTAATTTGCATATCTCACTGATTAGCCAATGGGAGGCGTAGCGAAGGTATAGTCAATTACCATGTTTGTCTATTATTAGGTAAGATGAGAAACTTTGTTCATTTGCCCTTTCAATGCAGGCCCCTTAGTAGCCTACATCAATTGCTTTTCATTATTCTTTCATGTGGAACCTCTTATAGCAAGCTCCCATAAGACAACAAATGACCCCGTAGAGTATTCATTTACAGTGTTATAAACAAATAGGGCTCTCTTTCTTGACCCCTGTTCTTTAAAATTTAATTAGAATGCTTCATCTCTCATCCCAGAAATATATTCTGTTCTAACCTCTTAGCCTTGTTATTACTTATAGTTTGGTTAGATTTTTAAATAGAACTCAATTTTTTCTCAGTGTTTCAGACAGGAAGAAAGAGTGCAACATGGAGTACCTGTCAGCCTGTCCCAGGGAAGACTTTTTAATTGAACATCTATCTCCTCTTCTTTAGCTAATCCAGATAGCTTATGAAGCAAGTACATGTGAGTTGCAAAATAAATTAAGGTGCTAAAGTCTACTTTCTCATCCTGAGAAAATGTTCCTAAATAGACTGAGTTCTGCTCTTCCTCATATTTCTGATTACAAGTTTCTTGATAACCTACTATCCTGTAGTACATTCTATTTATAAACAAATGCATTCTGTTTATTTATGGAAGGACCCCACCTTCCCAAACAGGCCTGAAACTCTGCAGTAGCTCTCCTGAAGCATCCCTTCAGATGCCACGGTGGGGACCAGGGGCTGCCCTGCAGTCTTCATGCCCTTTCTCACTTGTGGAGTTGTGGCAACAGATGCTACCATTATGTCTTCCCGAAGCCCTGCTGCTCCCCTGCTCACTCCCCCTGCAACCACTCCAGGACTGGGAGATGCTCCAGGGCTTTGGGATAGCCAAATGACATCAAGAGAGACAGATGTGCCGATGTCATAAATGGGGAAGTTGGGGCTAACGGTGAATGAAGCAGCAACTGACAGACATCTTTCCTCCAAAAGCTAAGTCTTGTTTTAGGAATATATGATCCATGGAGGACTTTATCAGAAACTGAGCTGAATGAGCCAAAAAGCTACTGAGCATTCTCATTTTCCAATGAGTATGCTGTTTTGCTGATTCAGTAGTCGAGTACAATTTAGAAGTATTGTTGCTTGGTTACTAAAGAGACCTTTGTTTTGATTTAATTATTCTCTCAAATGATTTAACTTGCTCCACTATACTTTGATAGAATCCTAGGGGTGCTTTTGCTGGGGTCCGTGGTCCCCTAGGAAAGCATTGCTTTCAAAAGATTCTTACAAGAGTCTGATCCAAATAGCACTGATCTAATGTCTAGTGTCACTTTTTTTTTTAAATCCTACACATATGTGCAATCCTGGGAAAATATTAACAATGTAGAACACAAAAAGATTAACATCTGGCTAACAAATCACCACATATCCATTGTGGCTAACTCACTCCCTCTGTGCACACAGGCTTATGAAAGCACAGAGTGAGGCCCAGGCACAGAGAGAACAGTGTTATCAACACCTGAGAGCAGGGATATTGATGTGACCAAATAGAAAACATGGGGGAAATTCCATGAGAAATAAGCCTGTACTTTATGCCATAAGCTTAAGAGGACCTTGTGTGTCCCAAAGAAAAAAGGGCTAAATTAGGCTTACAGATTTGATACCAGGAGGCTAAGTGCTAAATATTTTTATTTTTTTGTTTTTGGCTTGTTTGTTTTAACATGTGCTCAGAGGAAAAAGAAAAAGAATCAATGGAAGAAATCTTAAAAATCATTCTGTGTGTTCTTTTAATGAAAATGAGCAATTAAAATAATTTCTCTCAGTTTTCAAATAGATGTTCTCAGTGATTTGTACATTTAACTGGGCCCTAAGCTTCATTGAGCACCAGATTCTTGGTCTCATATGTAGAACATTGCAGCAAGTATTTTATTTTTGGGGGTTTTTTCCCCAGCAAATATTTTGTAAGCTATTATTTCTCTGGCTCACTTGTTTACAAAGACCACCTATACTTCTGATTTGCCCTGTATAAACAGGAGGAACGGTCATTTCTGATAGCAGTTTTTATAGAAAAACTTACTTGGGAAAGACTAAAAACTGAATAGTTCAGGAGATCTTGCAACAATGATGGTTTGAAGGATGTGCTGCTCACGTGGCTTTTGGATTCCAGTGTGTGACTATTGTCCTTATGAGTTTATTGATGGAAAGTGGTGCCTTGTCTTCCACTAAGTACACACATATTTCAAAATACATCTAAATGCTTTCTACAAAGAAGAGCCAATTCAGAAAATATAGGGCTTTTCAGTGGCCTTGGGGGATCACTTCAATTGCCTCAACAGTCTACCAGAGTAGAAATATCAAATTCTTTAAAGTTCAGATAAATAAATTGGGCTGCTTATGGAGAAAGTAGGATATTCTTCACTATCATCAGTCTTGTACATTGACAATAGAGAAATAATCTGTCTCATTACAAGCAAGACTGCAGCTAAAGTCTTGAAACTACCTATTTCTGTGAACTTCTGGCTGAAAATACTATTGAAATGTGAAAATGAAACCTCCCACCATATCTCTAAAGCATAGCTTCAAGATTGGCTGGTAACACAGAAAGTTCATTTATTCCCTAATGTAGACTGAGAACCTAAGAACTGACTGTGATGCTTAAGTGTTTGAGTCTGTGCTCTAGGGCTGATTATATTGCTGGTAGGGATGGGATAAGAGTGATTTTGCTGCTCCAAATATTTAGTTTTAGGGTATAATTTAGCTTTCTTTGTATCATCACTCAGAACTTCAAAGAAAATTTTTAAGTGATTTCCAACCCTAAGTTAACTTGGAGAGGGGAGACAAGGAAGGAGAGGCAGAAGAAGGTGCTTTGAGGCCTTGATCCACCCTTGCTGGCTTTGAAGGTGGAGGAAAAGGGCCATGAGTCCAGGAATGCAGGTGATCTCTAGAAGGTAGAAAATACAAGGAAATGGATTCTCCCCTCGAGTCTCCAGCCAGGGATGTACCAACACCTTGATTTTAGCACCATAGACCCATTTCAGACTTTCCACCAACAGAACTATAAGATAATACATTTTTGTTGTTTTAAGCCACTAAGTTTGTGGTCATTTATTACAGCGGCAATAGGAAACTAATCTCATGTCCAACAGTTGGTTTTACTCAATTGGTAAGAAAAGGATATATGCTAAAATGTTTCCTAGAATAATGGGAACTTTCCCGCTCAGTGCATAGCTTGTCTGAGAAGTAGTAGAAAGGTATGTTTTGGTTCTGATGTCTGAAATTCCTTTATAACTCTCTTGTGACCAAGTAACAGGATGCTAAAATCTTTCTACTGCCCTCATATGGGCATTCCTTCATAGTGAACATCTTAAAGACCATGAAGTCTGGTGTGCTTTGAGAGTGCTCCTGAGTTCACCCAGAGTTAGTTCTTGAAATCTTATAACAGCATGTAAATTGGATGAAAGGGGTTAGATGAGTATGTACAGTTTTATGTCTTCACTATTAACAACTTAAAATCAAAGAAACTGCTGAAGCCGGTTTGGCTCAGTGGATAGAGCGTTGGCCTGCGGACTGAAAGGTCCCAGGTTCGATTCCGGTCAAGGGCATGTACCTGGGTTGCTGGCACATCCCCAGTAGGAGATGTGCAGGAGGCAGCTGATCGATGTTTCTCTCTCATCGATGTTTCTAACTCTCTATCTCTCTCCCTTCCTCTCTGTAAAAAAATCAATAAAAAATATATTTTAAAAAAAATCAAAGAAACTGGGGGCTTTCTAGAAGCTCATCTTTTTTCTTAAAGATTTTGCTCTGCATTTGTAAGACTGACAACCTAAGTCAAGGGGCTAGTGCAGTGGTTCTCAACCTTTTGGCCCTTTAAATACAGTTCCTCATGTTGTGGTGACCCCCAACCATAAAATTATTTTCGTTTCTACTTCATAACTGTGATTTTGCTACTGTTATGAATCGTAATGTAAATATCTGATATGCAGGATGGTCTTAGGCGAACCCTGTGAAAGGGTCGTTCGACCCCCAAAGGGGTCGCAACCCACAGGTTGAGAACCGCTGGGCTAGTGATATCTTCCAGGATTCCTGTTGTGGCTCACATTTTCTAAAAAGCATGATTTCTTTTTGACGTGGTTATTTCTTGTCCTTCTAGTAAAATATTTCAGACTTATAGAAAGTCATAAGGTAATAAAATAATTTTCAGATGGCAACTATCAGCTAAAACATTAAAAACATTACACCGTACACTCTATGCTGGTACCTGTGAATTCATCCTTAATCACATTTTCTAGCCCATATATTCTGAAGGGACTAGAATATGCTGAACTTGTCCTTTATCATTTGCTTGCATATCTTTATACTTTTATTTATATATGTATATATGTGGGCACTGTTCTCTTTGTACAGTGGTGAGATATAAAAATGAATATTCAAAATGCAAATAGCCAAAGCAATGTTAATAATCAATGACAAAAATTGCAATTTTCCCATAACCTTTAAGAATTTTTGTCAAAATATTTAAAAGCTCTCTTACTATCAGGAATGAACATAATAAAAAAATAAAAAATTAGTAAAACAAATATTTTAGTTCCCTATAATATAAAGCATTAGAAACATTGTGGATTAAAATGTTTTATTTATTTGTAAAAACTCTATCAGGAGTAGTTCAAACAGTGCTTCCTACCTTCTCATTGTGTTACTTAACCATGTGGAGCAACAAGTCTTCACAAGCCATTCTCTTTCTAAGTTTGTATCAGTCTCCAACACTTTATCCTTTGTCCTTTCAACACCATGAAATATCTCCAAGAGTTCCTTTAATGTGAAGTTTTGTACCAGTATCAATTCCTCTGGGACATCTTCCTATTTTTGTCACCACCACTTTCCTCATTTATGTAACCACATTCCCCTTACTAGTTCCTCTGATTGCATAGCCAGGGTCTCAAACAATGGCAAAGTCAATAATTTCTTCTACCACTTCACTTATACTCAATTCAGGTTCCACTGCCAGCATTATCACTCTTCATTTCCTTGATGCACTTGTACACTGGTGGCCAAATTCCTCTTTCTGGTGTCCATTTCTGTAAAATGTTACTTAGATTTATCACTGGGAGACAAAGAGTTCACACAACTACATGCTTTGCTGTCTGTACTTGAAAAGAAAAGCAGGTGAGCAGGGACCAATCACCGATACAGTTTGCAAGAAGTGACATGATTGGACAGTGATGATGCACACCTGTTATTTATGTAGTATTTGTGGATAGAAGAGCTAGCAGTGAAACTTGAACATTATGCATCAGTGTTATGAAATTTGTATTATGCAATTATAGTTGATATACGATGGTAATTGAATTTGAATAATGTTGTTAGGAGACTGGTGTATGTAACTAACCCATAGTAACTGAAATACGTGCATATCAGACTATGCAAAGAAAGATGGCCTCTCTGTGTGTGTGTTACGTATTTTAAACTTTAAATAAGTATCATAAAAAATACATATCTTTTCACAAACTCACTTTTTTCATTCAACATTATGTTTCTGCGAGTTACTTATATTGATGTATGCAGCTATAGTTCATTAATATTTTTCCTGTTTTATGGTATTCCATTCATATGGCTATACTCCAAGTTATTTACGTATTCTTTTATGAAAATTTAGATTGCTTCCAGTTTTTTATTATTGCAAATATTACTCCTCTGAGAATTCATTTATTGCTTCTGGGTCATTACGTGCAAGTTTCTCTAAGGTAACTTTTAAACCTTGTCAGATGTTTCAAAATTGTCCTGCTAAGTTACATTCCAAAGTAAGTTTCTAAAAGTGGTTTTGGCTCAACTTGCTCCATAAAAATTAGTATTGATAAATTTAGTTTTACCAATTTGACCATATAAATTTTGAGGATAAACTAATTTAGTTTGGATCTGGTTAATGGTGATATTGAGCATATTTTCATGTTTCTTCAAATACTGTTTATATTTTTGACAATTATATTTATATATATTGACTTATATAAACCAAATATTAAACATTTACAATTTGTGTACATTGTCTTGTCTCTGTCTTATCTTTTCATTTGGATTATCATATATTTTGATGCATAGGAGATTTTAATTTAAATATAGTAGAATTTACCAATTTTCCTTTTTGTAGTTTATGTTTGTGTTTTGTGTCATAAAAGTATTCTCTTATTGCTCTATGCTATAGAGAGAGTGTCTTTTTTTACTTCTAGAACTTTTAGCTTTTTTCTATATTTTAGGTCATTGGTATATATGGGACTCATTTTTGATAGGATATAAAATAAGGATCCAATTTCTTATTTTTGACATATGAGCAACCAAATTTTCCATCATTATACATGGGAACAACTCCTTTCTCCACTGACCTGTGGAGTCACCACTGTCATACATCATTTCTTTTTTTAATTAGACTTTATTTTTAAAACAGTTTTAGGTTCACAGCAAAAATAAGCAGAAGGTACAGATATTTTCTATATTATCCCCCCCCCCCATTAACAATATATGCCGCATGTTTATACATACAAGAATCTCTTTTAGGCCCCACCACTTTGTTCCTTAGGTCATATTACCAATGCTACACAAATCTCAAACTATTGAGATCTTCGTAACTGGATTTGATCTATGACATAGCAAGTCTCCCCACATCCTTGATTTTTAAGGAATCTTTTAATAGATTACATCTTCTACTGATGTATAATTAGTATCTTTTAAGTAGATTACACCTTCTAACCATTGCTGGTGTATAGAAATGCTATTTTTGATAGCTTTATTTAGATACAATTCACATACCATTTAATTCACCTGTTTAAAATGTATAATCAATAGCTTGTTTTTTGAAATATATATAACCATATACATTATGTTTCTGAGACTTATTCAAGTTGTTACATATAATTATAGCCCTTTTTGCTGTGGAGTATTCCATTACATAAGTATATCACCAATAATATATCCAGTTTTAGGCTATTCTTATCCTTTTTATTTCTATAATTTCTTTTTGGTTTAGTTTAGATCTGCATAACTTTCTAGATAGTACTTTATCCCTATGTTTTCAATATCTTCTCTAAAGTGTTTTGTGTATATTTTTTTATCTTGTTTATAATTGAGGATCTAGGGATTTTCATGTCTTATTTCCTCTTTGTTATGTAATTTTTTTGTTATCCTGTGGTTTATTCTTTGCACTCTGCAATCTCTAGGATGAATGTTGTCTTGAATTGATGATGTTCTGTCCTGAGAAGATTTGAGTTTGCTTCTGCCAGGTACCTGGTTATATAATCTGGGTCAGGTTTATGCTCGTTTCTTAGGTTGGGAATTCCTGGACACTCAAATAATGTAAATTCAAACTGTATGATATGTGAGGGCAGGCCTGTGGTTGTGAGTTTTTCAGGACGGAGTTTTTTGTTTTGTTTTGTTTGCATATCCTGTATCCTGGTGAAGACTGATGACTCATCACCATTTCCTGTGGCTAATAGTCATCTTTCTCCTAGCCCCACCTCTCATGGAAGACATAGCCTAGAGAGGTGTTAGCTCTGTGCAGTTTCTAGATTCCAGCCCTCCACCTTGGGGAAGCCCAGGGCATTTGGGTATAACGTAAGGACCCTGGGAGGCTGTGCACACTCAATCCTTTTGCTTTCTAAGATAAGGAAATGTCCCCAGGAAAGTGCTGGCTCATCTCTCTCTCCCTTTTTATGCCTCCAGGACTTTGCTTACTTTCTCAGGTACTCAGCTGAGCATAAAGGGGCACTTGTTATATTTAATGCAGCATTTATAGGAATTACTTTGGAGATTTTCAGAACCTCTAGACCCATGGTCGGCAAACTGCGGCTCTCGAGCCACATGTGGCTCTTTGGCCCCTTTAGTGTGGCTCTTCCTAAGCCTTAGGAGTACCCTAATTAAGTTAATAACAATGTACCTACCTATATAGTTTAAGTTTAAAAAATTTGGCTCTCAAAAGAAATTTCAATCGTCGTACTGTTGATATTTGGCTCTGTTGACTAATGAGTTTGTTGACCACTGCCCTAGGCTGTCATAATACCAGAAATGGAAAGTAGTGATATCTTCTTTAAAGAATTGAATCATATTTCTGGATATAAACAACACAAAACCTCATAAAGGAATTCATAGTTGCCTGGTAAAGTGTGTCACACTGATAACAATAGGAGCATAAAATATTTGCACATCACTCTCATTTAGTTACCAAGAATTAATTAAGCTTTTATTTTATTTTCATGGATTGCCAAGTTTCTGATAGCTAACTTTTAAAGATATAAGTAATGTTATGGTTAAATATCATCCTATATAATAAAAGGGTAATATGCAAATCGACTGAACGGTGGAACAACGGGTCGCTATGACACGCACTGACCACCAGGGGGCAGACGCTCAATGCAGGAGCTGCCCCCTGGTGGTCAGTGCGCTCCCACAGGGGAAGCGCTGCTCAGCCAGAAGCCGGCCTCACAGCTGGCGAGCACAGTGGCGGTGGCGGGAGCCTCTCCCACCTCCGTGGTAGTGCTAAGGATGTCCAACTGATGGCTTAGGCAGGGAACGGGCCTAAGCCATCAGTCGGACATCCCCTGAGGGCTCCTGGACTGCAAGAAGGTGCAGGCCAGGCTGAGGGACCCCCCCAGTGCACAAATTTCATGCACTGGGCCTCTAGTACTATTATAAGTGACTCTTTTACCATTATACACAATACTACAGTAAATCCTTGTACATACTTTGTGGATATGTAGGAAACATTCCTGGAAGTGAAATTTCTGGATTAAGGTTGAGAGATACATTAATTTTCTAAGGTTTTTTCAAAATGCCCTTGCTGGTTATACCAATTTCATTTCCCATCAGGAGACTATAACAGTGCTTTTTTGCTCATACATTCATCATCATACCTTCAACGGTGTCCCATCATACTGCTCTTTGTCAATCTGATAAGGGGAAAATAGCACAACCCATTATAGTTAAAATTTGTGTTTCTCTTATTATGCATGAGTAATGTATATGACCCCCAGATAAATGAGTAAGTAGCTGATATTCTGGTAGTTTTTGCAGTGATGAAAGGATGTGGTATAGGCTCAATTCAGGAGGAGCTTGTGAAATGTACATTTCCCTTTTTCCACTCCCACCCCAACATGCTTACAATAGAAACTCATTCTCAAAATGACCTTATTCAAAGTAAGAGATGTGTGGTTCCAGTGTGTTAGTTTCAAGGGTTTTCCTCCATGCAGAATAAATAATGGAACAGAAATATCACTAAAGCTCTAAGTAAGCAGATTATGAGCTGTCGACAGTGAATACCCAATACATCCACAATGCATGAACTTAAATAGATAGAGGTATTAACTGCCATTATATTTGACAGAAGGAGAGAATCATGTGTTCACAGCATATTCCTTAAAAATATACTAGCTGTTGCCCACCAGTGTGGCTCAGTGGTTGAGCATCGACCCATGAACCAAGAGGTCACTGGTTCGATTCCCTGTCGGGTCACATACCTAGGATGCAGGCTCAATCCCTGGTGGGGGGGAGAAGAGGTCATGCAGAAGGCAGCCAATCTCGATGTTTTCCTCTCATAAATATTTCTCTCTATCCCTCTCCCTTCCTCTCTCTCTAAAATCAATAAAAAATATTTTTTTAAATCTAGCTGTTAACCCCACGCCACCCCCATTTTTTGAAAATGATTGCCACCATTCTAGGCATCTCAGAGTCCCAACAGAAAAGGCATTATTACTTCACTTTATCTGTATGTTTGAAGGGAAAAAAACAACAACACTTTCTCAAAAATTACTAAGTGGACTTCCCTTGTGTATCATTGACCAGAAAGACATCATCAAATATGATAACACTCAGAAGGATATATAATAATGTAATGATTACAGTGTTGAGTCCTCTGCACAAATTATTTCATTTTCTCTCAGTTGGTGTGAAAGTCACTGGAGTCTTCATTTGGAACTCTGTCACTATAGCATTTATGGGAGAATGGGCAAGTTCACAAATGAAAATTTGCAACAGAACCTATTCACCAGCTGGGGACTGCTCGATATTGCTACATTTTAAACTTGATACTTGAACATGAATTTTAAAAAGAAATAGAAGCAAGTAAATATGAAATAATCCCACCACTCTGGGATGCAGCCTTTGCAAGGAGCTTGAGAAGGGAATATAGTTTTATTTTATGAACAGCACCAACAACAAAACTTTGCACATAGGTATACCAAGAAAGGGCATTTGATGAATGAAATACTATCATTCTTGATTGTAGAATTATTTATTAGACATCTGGCAGAGTTCCTAATCAACCTTTCACATAACTTTAGTCAATTTCCCTAAATCCACTCATAAACTCTACTGATAAAATAGAAAACCTTAGCCAAAAAGGCTGGCTCTGCTACTCCTCAAAAGTTGCTAAAACATAGATAGGAGCAGCCACCTCCCACAGCTCCTCTTTCCAAGTGATTTACCTTCTGCCCCTTGTTGGCATAAAGAGATCAGGAGCAATTTTGAAACCTACTAGTGGGATCCCGAGAACCCACTCAGCACAGCTCAGAGAGCTCAATAGTGACCCTAATTCATAAAGGAAAAGCTCCAGGTTGTAAGAAAGGAAGCACTCCCATGGAGCCAACCCCGAAATACCAGCCGACTGCAGACTGCCGGCTGTGCCTGAATTGAGGCAGACTCCAGCTTGGAGCCTACTGTCCTAATTGAAGGAAGCCCAAACTAGAGGGGAGGTTTGAGTAAAGAAAATTAGGGAAGGTTTTACTTTTATGTGAAGTCCTCGTGAGGAGGCTGTTAGGACTGTTAAAGAACAAAATTCAACAGAGTAAATTTGAAGATCTAATTGGCTTTATTAAGCGATTCATGAACCAGGCAGCATTCCATCTAGTAAGTAGAAAAGGGCGCTCAGAGGGGTTGTCAAAAGGGAAAGTTTTTATAGGAAGATGCTTGGGGCCTGGGAGCTCTTCACAACAAAAAAATAAGAAATTATTTTTAATCCAGGACATCTTCTTTGGGTGATGCAGAGGGCCTTTTCTTCCTGTGGGGAGGGAAGGGAGAGGGCCCATGTGATAGATGACCTCATTGATGTTAAACAAAATATTCCAGATTGCAATTAGGGCAGGTATTAAGTCTAGGTTTGGTATCATGGGCTCTACCATAAGAGATGCCATTTTGAGACTTTGGTTTTCTCTTTAACAGGACAAAACCTTATCTGTCATCATCAGTTTTTAGCCCCACCACAGTAGACTTGAGTTTTTTTACAGCCCAGGTAGCATTTTTTTGCTTTCTGAGAGTCAACATTTTATTTGTAACAGCATTGCCCAAGGCTACCTGAACAGGTCTCATGGAAAATGCCTTCCCATTAGCATAAAGTCTATCTGCAATCTTACCTTAATTTGTAGAACACCACATAGCATTTATTTTAAAAAAATAAATGCAAATATCAGCCTTGTTCTTTGTGGTTAAAGAGCTCTTGTGAAATTTCCAGCCTGTCAGATGTGTAAGTGCTGATGTTTTCTGTGCCGAGCTGGCTCCCCCTGTTGCCTGAGGCTCCTTTCTGGTGGCATTCAACTCCACAAACAGAGGAAACAGCTCTCCCACAGTGAATGTGTACTGTGCTCATAAACTCGGGGGCACAGCAGCACTCGCTGGTAAACACGCCCAAATCAGCAGGGCATGCATGAAACCGGGGGTGACAGACCATTTGCCTTTAGCCACTGCCGTTCTGTGCAAATGATTACAGACTAGATGTCCGACATGATTTATAACCCCCACACTCCTTAGCATCGCTCAATTTATAGCCAACATGCTAAACTGACCTGGAAACGATAAACCCATTCCCAAGTTTCCCTTAGACATCACCACATCCAGACACATGCCTCTCTCACCCTCAAATCAGTGTTCCCTTTCAGAGGCAGATCCTTCTGCATATATCTGGCATTAATGCAGGTAGGAAAATTGATATTTTTCAGGATTTTTATTCAGAATATCAGAGACTAATAAGCAGCTTTTGAAATGAAAAATTTCCAGGTGAGAGATTTCAACACTGTTTCACAGATGTGGTGGATTAGGGTGCATATTTTCAGTATTTTAGGAACCTCAAATCATAATCCTTTCCAATTCACCAGCTCACTTTATCCAAAAACATGGTTTCAGAGCCTAATGAAAGGGGCTGTTTGCTTCTGATTTCTAGCTTCCCTTACAACTACATTTACAAGAAAGTTTTTTTTTTAAGCCAAGAAAATCAACAAGCCCTGTGATGGAGCTGTGCAGTTCTTTTTACTTTGGGCTCCATATGTTATAAAAAGCACACACCCTGATTTTTTAATTAAGATGTCCACTCTCTTGCAACTGCCTGCATGAGTCTATCTGCAGAGGAACCTGATGGGCTCGTCTCTGCCAAGGGAGTCTGCTTTCTTGGCAGACCCCTAACCTCCACCCAGAAGTGGTTCTGACCATGACCTATGTCCACCCCTGCTGGCCCTGGAGATGTGATGCTTACTTTATTCTGATGACATTGGTGTCATGGTCTTCCTGAGTGTGCTGCTTCCCACTGCTGTCTCTCAACTCTGAAGCCAACCAGAGGCTCTGGTGAAGCACATGATAGCTCTTCAGCAATGTTCTCATCAAACAGTGGATATCTAGCTTATATAAGAAACTGGTTGAGAAGCAGAGGCAGAGAGATGAAAGAGAACAGCAGACTCACAAGGCTTCACAAGAAAAACTTGCTTAAAGAGAATACCTTTGTTTTGATTATAAAACATACAAGCTCATAGTAACATTTTTGAAAATATAAAGAAGGGAAAAGTCACCATAATCGCACTACCCTGCTAATGGTTTGGTGCATTTGCAGTAGAGAGATTTCTGATTGTCAGGTAAGAAGGAGCTTTCCCCTAATCACATAGGTTTTTAAATAATCTTAGGTCCTATGTTAAAGCATTTAAATGAGAGACTTCCAGTAAGGGAAGTGTTTCCAGAAATGCCTTTCCTTTCTTCAACAGATCTGTCCAATTATTCATGTTTAATAGATCCCAAGGATAGAGGACTCCCCTTTCCAAAAATTATATAAAAAACAAAAAAGGAAAGTCTTGTTCATTTCTGGATTTGAAGAGAAATATTCAGGAAATATAATTCCTCAAACTCAGTTCACTTATCCTGCTTTATAATGGGGCTGTGGACACAAGCACAGGGCCTCTGGGTAGATGGTCAGAACAAGTTACACTGACAATATGACCTAGCAGCAGTCCCACCTTGATGGTCCCAAGTATACTTCTCATTGGGGTAAGTTGCCCAACATGGTCCCAGAAATGTACAATAGGAAACTGAACATTTTTCCCACATAATTAAGTCTCTTCCAAAATTCATCAATATACAGAAGTGGGCAAAAGAAGGTTTACAGTTGTGAGTATGCAAAGCACAGTTTATTCTTGTATAGTTTTTATTGTATTATTTATTTTTGTTACAAATTATGAAACTAACTACTATTATCACAGTTAATTTAATAAAGAAAGTATTTCAAAGAGAAGCAGATGTAATGAATGGAGTAAAAATTACTTGTATTTCTATGGGACTTGAAGTTGTTAAAATGTTTTTCTATTATATAAAAAGACTGCTTATGTTAAAAACTGACAGTTAAATAGATAATATAAAAAGAATATTAATAATATGAATTCAAGGGGAATCTTAGGTTGGTTCCACAAACTATAAAACTTGGTTAACATCTGTTCTGTACACAGGTTCTAGTTTTAGAATCTAAAACAGAACTAGAATATAAATAGAATCTAACTAGGAACTTATGTGTGACTAGAATCTGGATTCAAAAACCATTGGGACATTACTCAGTCAGGAAAGCGTTGTCAAGGCCTCCACTATCGAGGTTAATAACTTCCCATCTATGTTAGAATGATTCCAGAAACGACAGTTGTAGAGAGTGAATGGCATAATTGTAGTCCATTTAACCCCCTTCTAAGTATACATCCTATTTGTGGAAAATTTGCTTCAGAATAGGTAAAGGAATACCTGCTCAAAATAAGGTCGGCTACCCACAATTCTAAATTCTAATGGCTTAAGCTTTTTTTATGAAAGGCAGTGATAGACATTATTAATCTTCCTGTGCAATATTTCATAGAACACAAATGCTTCCTGTTAAAACTCACCACAAAGAAAGAAAATTTTCGCATGCACATAGATCCCAACAACTCTCTCAGAGCATCTCAGGAGCTCTTGCTGCTTCCTAGAAACTGTTTTTCATAATACTGTGAAAAATAACATGATTGGGACCTGCAGTTTCTGACACCAATCTCATATCTAATCTCGGCGACTTTATGAATATCTACAAGAGACCCAAGGCCTAATTGCAACTGCAGCTCACTATTTATTCATTGAGCTGTTGGTACCAGGTACTTTATGAGGACTCTGTAATGTGGGCTGATGATAGTACGGGCCAAGTTCCCATAATTTGTTAATATCTGTTATTTGTAATATTTATGGTCATAAGATAGAATCCAGTGATTATCTGGGCTAGGGGACAGAAAATTCATTTCTAAAGGATGACAGTAAATATCAGCATGTTGCCAGTTGAATTTTCAAAAACATATTCAAGAACCAACTACTGGCAGCTAAGGGGGGAAAAAAAGCACACAGTGAACTAGAATCATACAGAACAAGGAGCCAATGGAAAATGAGAAGACGTGGCCTTGAGGAATTGAAGTTGTATTTGAGGTTATGTTGAGCATGCAGGGTCCTTTGGGAGAGGAAAGCTAAGGCAGCTTTTTACTTGGTACTGAAAGTGACCAAGACCAAAAGCTACCAGTATCTAGGCGCATCCTCCACAGTGGCTTCCAAGCCAGACCTTTGTCACGTGAATGTGTGTCCAGTACTTTCACTTGTAACGTGAACATACTTTAACTCTCACTACAAAACATCAGGTACTTTCAGAGGCAGGGCTGTTATCTAACAAAGGATTTATTTGTTTGTTTAGCTCACTTTCCTGAACTGAAAATTGTTGGAAGAGGGGGGAAATGGGTCCAGAGCTCCTGGAATGTGAAACCCAGCGAATGCACGGTCCCTTACAACAATTTCGATTCCCTTGAAATTTTTAGCATTGTTTTGGTGGCAAGAGTCTGGTTTTCTCTCAGTTTTCCTACGTGCCTCCACCAGCCTAGTGCAGTCTGCAACAGAGTTGGGCCATCAATATTATTGGACATAAACATGTCAGTGCATGTATTGGTTTTTTATTGGTGTGAAAGTAAGTTCCATAGAATTCCCAAGCTCTTCTCTTTAGTATGGCATTCCTATTTTTTCTTGACGTGGTCCCAGGTGCCCCCTGGCTTCCTCAGAGGCACCCTCCAGCATCACTCTGGGAATTCTCTTCTCCAAGACCCAGACCACCCTGTATCCTCCCAGTATTCCTGCAGCTTTCCACTGAGGACACTGCATATTGCTTCTGCCTCTTGTCTCCTGAAATCTTACTGACTCTTCAATGCCCAGTTTTGATCTGCCTCATTCAGGGAGAACAACTTCACTTCTCTGAGCATCCAAACACCATTGTTTGCCGTTTCACTTTAGCTGACGCGTGATTGAGGCTTGTGTTACAACTAGTTCATCAGTCAGTTTCCCATGCTGAATTATACACCTCTTGAAGGCAGGGGCTGCTTTATTCTTCTTTAACCTTCTTCCCCAGCACCTAGCATGCTAGAGCAATGAAAAGAAAGTTCTGAACTCTATACACAATTATGACCTACTTTTCAAAATTCTTTTTTTTTTTTGCCAAAACAAAGAAAAGCAAAAGCAATTCATCTTATTTTTATCACTAGTCTCAGATTAACTGCATTTTCAAGTTTACTCTGTACCCTTGTGGTCCAGGCAGGCATATTTTTCCCAAAACTTATTGAAAAGGGGGGAGGGGTGCAAATTCTGATTTGTGAAGATAAATGACTGAACTTTTATTATGATATTTTCATACTCCTGATAAATCATATTTGCCTGAAAAATTATGTTGTTTGTGGTGAAGAAACATACTAGTTAAAGGCATGTAGTTAATTTTATTCAGTTATTTTGTTTACATCAGAAGGGCCAAGTGATTAAAGGAGGGAGTTTTATGCTGTGTACCTCACAGTTTCAGTAAACAATAATTTTTTTTCCCTTCGATACATTTATTATCTGCCTGAAAACCGTAGACTCTGGCTTAGGCTAGAGCAACTATATTTTTCTTTATTATGATAAACACCTTTAATTACCTTTCTTCAAACTACTTTGTTGAAGCACACAATGTGTTTGCCTCCTGAGGTGAGCGTGAAAAAGTGGCCCAGCAGGACTGAATTCTGCAGTAATTAAAGAAAAGCTGAAAAGGTCAAATACCAGAATGGGGTAAATCTCAGGCAATTCCTGAGAACTCTGGGCCCAAGACCAGTCATTGACTTGGTTATTGAATAAAACTTGTATTCCTTCTCAACTTCGTGCCCACGTGAAGCGGGAAACGCATGGCATCTTCCTGTTTTATTTCCCTGACTTCTTCAGACTGTTGAGTGAATTTCTAACAATAAAGCCAGAAAGAAAATAACACGAATGTTGTTGGACAAGCAGTTTCAGAATCGAGGCTGGGTGGCTGTTTTTTGGACTTGGCCTCCCCATGTCAAGTCAATGAAATGTATCAAATACACAGGAAACACCTGTTATGCACCAGCCAGTGGGCTAGGTATTAGGGAGACTAGAAGAACTAGAAGGCATGCTGTATACCCTAAAGGGGGGCACTGTTTAGAAAGAAAAGACAGTCCTGTAAATAAGTAAAATAAATTGTGAGCGGCTGTAGGTCCCCCAGGAGATGTGGGCAGTTTGTCTGCTGGGGAGGAATTGAGGAGGCATTTTAGATGTATTCCCCCCCCCCACTGAGTCCTGAGAGATCAGAGGGTTTTCTAGGAGGCCAGTGGCAGAGAGAGGCACACCTGACTTGTAAAGAACCCAGGGCTTCATTTCCACTCTATTGAACAAATTATTATCATGCATCCCTACATGCCACTGAGCAAGCCAGCCGCTGGGGACACACTGGTGAGCTGGCAAGTCACTGTGTCCATTTTCCAGGACTTCGAGTCCAGAATATAGACAGGGAAGCAGGCCAGGCACAGTGGAGGTACCTCACTCAGGCCTGGGAAGTCAGGACAGTCTTCCCCAAAGACCCTGGTGAACGAGTTGGGACGGAGGAAAGGAATCGGACATTGTGCACCTGCTCTAGCTTTCCCCTCTTCTGTTGTCACAGAGGCAATACCGGGCTGCCTCCATCTGCTCTGTGGGTAGGATGGGTAGGCAGGGAAGACAAGACCAAGTGGCTGCTCTATAGGGCTTTGAGGTGCCTCTCTTGCTCCCTCTTGCTCCCTGCCCCACGCCATTCTTGCAATGGCACCCTTGCAACTCCCTTCCTTTCCCCATTCAAGTGCTCCAATCAATTCAGGTATTACATTGAAACTTGTCACCAAGGCTCTTTAATTAAGACTCCATGATGGCAATAAAGGGGCTTGGTAAAATGATGGACCCCTCACTCTAAGAATTACATATAACTAAGTGTACCCAGTTACATAGAAGGATCAGAGTGACATCCAGTATTGCTTCTCCCCATGGTAATAGTCACCTTAGGAATATGGCTCCGGGAATACCTGGGTCCTGTCAGTACCCCATGCTGTTTCTGACAGGGCTGTCCTGGCATATCCACATTTTCTCTTTGCAGTTTTATTAATGTTCCCAGAGCTTTCAGCCTGTTTTCATGAACTCTGAGAGGGGCTGTCCAGTCAGCACTCACATCTCCCTAACGCAAGCCCTGTGTCTGAAATCCTTCACAATCACACACTCCGCTGGATCATCAGTATGATGGAACCTGACTGGAACAGACCTTTCAAAGTCCCGTTGTCAGGAAGAGCTCCTTCACGCTCTTAAATCAGAACTTAAACAGGTTCCCATGAGTGGGGCACCAGGACACTGCTTCTGGGCACCTGTACATCTCACATAAGTGGGAGTAGACCACGGCTGTTACCCCTGCCATCATCATCGTGTGGTCACATAGCACCGCTACAGTGGCTTTGTAAGGATACTAGAAAGCGGAGACAAGTTGTTCCCCTTTAAATCTCAGCTCCACATTTTCTCCAGAATCACCCATTCCCAGTATTCCCATTTCCCTACCCAAACATGAAAAGATGAGACAAAAGTCTCTTGAGTAATACAGAAAACACAGTGTCCACTTGGGAATCACCAACATTAACTGTAGGGAGAGAGAGGTGCTCTGTGCCTAAGTTTTACTGAATTTCAGTGGCCTAGTTTCCAGCCCAGAAAGCATGCTCCTGTGTGTCGGAGTGATTAATGGCACAGTTTATGCAGCTCATTGGTCATACTTTAATTAGTTTAAATAGTCATCTGTTGTTTTGTTATGATGAATCTGCATTTCTTTTTATTTATATTTCCCCTTGAGTGCTTCCCCTTGTTGATCAGAAGATGTTTCTCTGAATTTGGGAAGAAATACTCAGTGACCTTTTAGGTAACAGTGTTCCCTGGTTGCTCAAGGTCAGAGAACAGGAGGCGTCAAAAACACTTCATACTGCAAGATGCCCACACGGTACCATCTGGCTTGGGTAAGACATCTTGGTGAACTCAGAAGTGGCCAGCTTAGAGGTTTAGTCTTCTGATTGGTGACAAAAGAAACCACTAGGCAAAGTTGGATGTGGTTTGAGGGCCTGGGGATTCCTAAAATCCATGCATTGGTCATTTTTGTTTTGTGTTTGTTTGTTTGTTTGTTTGTTTGTTTAAGAGAGGGAGAGAGAGAGAAAGAGAAACATTGATGTGAGAGAGAAACATCTATTGGTTGCGTCCCATACACACCCCAACCTGGGATCCAACCTGCAACATAGGTATGTGCCCTGACTGGGAATCGAACCTGCCACCAATCGGTGCATGGGACATCGCTCTAACCACCTGAGCCACACTGGCCAGGACAAAACATCAGTCTTTTAACACCAACCTCCTATAAGCCCTCCCTCTTTTATGTGCATTCATCATTTAAACTTTGAGTTGGAAATTCCAGAATCTCTACTTTCTGGTATTGTTATGAATACTCCTCCCAAATAAGAAACTCTTCAGACATGGACAGTACATTTGTGGTGAAGAAAGGAAAGGTCAGTAGAGGAACTGTCATGAGATCCTTTTCTAACCAAACTCTGAGATCTTGTTCAAATAGAGGGGTGCCTGCCCTGGACACTGTCCAGAACATGATAATACCCAGATGGAGAAAATCTTGCCTTTTTAAGCTGTGGCCCTGAGAGGACTATTTGCCAAAGAGAATGCTTCATATTTCTCCCACCGGTGAATCACCCTATTTGGATCAAGCTATACACAAGCCTTTAAAATGTAAGAAATCACTGTTTATAGCCTGAGAATGGATCTTTGGATAGCTAGCTAGATGTAGAATGGAAACTTCCAGACACTGTGGAGGTTAGAGCTCAGCTTCACAAGTAAATAAGTTTATTTGGAAGATGTGGCCTCCATGCCAGCCAGTCAGTCGTGTTTCTTCATCTGTTACTCTCCTCCCTCATTTCTGAGCCCCAATCACAGAAAACAAGGTGTGATGTATACACATCTCCAGTTATGAAAGAATCTATGTGTGATACTAGAACCCTAGTGTCCCAAAATTTTCTAGCCTTGGGGGCTACCTTTGCCATCAAATATACTGTAATTCTTCATGATGCCTGACTGTAGGAAATCCAGCTTTCTTCCCAGTATTATCAAGGACTCTTGAGAGTGTGTAGGGTTGATCTGGAGGTCACCTCCCCCTCCTATTCCCAGCTTTCTAACACTCAGCACTGAATGTGTTATGGTCATGGCTTTTTTCTGCATTATTTGGCCTTAAACATGGACACTAAAGCCCAACTAATATCCTATTATAACATGTTACAGGTTATTACTGACATTGAGAATTATTAAATGGCACATGGATATTATTACTATTAAAGTACAAGGTACAAGAAGTTCTTCATAGGCAACTATGTTTTTCCTTGGGCCAGACCATCAAACCAGGTTGTCAGGACTCATTCTCCCACCTTCTCCTTTGTCTGGGCTCCATGGGCAGCATTGCATATTTAAGGCAGCCACAGGGAGAAGCAGATACTTCCTGTTACCCTGTTTCTCTCAGAACAATCAAGGGTCCCCATCCAAACCTCTCTTCCTTCTAAATTATTTAATCTTTTTTTTCCATTTAAGAGAGGGAGAGAAAAACATGGGTTTGTTGTTCCACTTATGTATGCATTCATTGGTTGCTTCTTGTATGTGCCCTGACCAGGGATCCAACCCACAACCTTGGTGTATGAGAATGATGTTCTAACCAACTGAGCTACCCATCCAGGGCCTTTGTTACCTTTTTTTTCCATCTGTAATAACCTGTTTGGTATTCTCATCATTGTAACTAAATTATGAGTGAGCCCCCCAATACCTATATCACTTAAATTCTAACGAATGAAGATTTGTAATTATTTAAAGTGAAAGAAAACAGCATCAGCCTTTTTATAAAGAGGTGTTTGAAAGCAAATGTGTCTGGAAATGACATCCCAGAAAGGCAAGAAATGCATGTGTGGTTATATGACAGACCCTAACGTGTTTAGAGGCTTGCTACCATGTCAGTATGGGAGGCCTCCTTAGCGTTGTCGCATTATTGTTTCCTTTACCGCAATGTGTAGGACTTTCTGACCTGGGAGGAGGAGGTAAGGCCAGAACCTGGGCCTGAGCTCATGTCCCCGAGCACAAAGCAGGCAGCCTGTGCCACTTGCCTTCTGGAAATGGTGGCCTTGAGGGAATAAATAAAATGGAGAAAGTCTTCTCCGTGGAGCAAAACCATGAAAAGTATTCCGTGTGCAGGAAATAATGTGGGAAGCAGCTTGAATAGTATAATGAGCACTGACTTCAGAGTGCAGAGAGTGAATAGGGCTCTCATCCTGTTTCTGCCGGTCTCTGCATGTGGGGAAAATTCATTTCATTCTCTGGGCCTTCGATTCCTCATTTTAAAAACAGAGTTTTGGACTAGATGCCCTCCCACCCCTTAGCTCTAAACTACTGTTTAAAACTGCTACATGCCAATAAAACTTAGAACCCTAACACCTTGCTACAGGCTAGCAAGATCCCACGTGTGAATATAATGACTCTGCAGATCAGTGCCTGAGGTTTACCGAAAGCTAAATATGTTGTCAAAACCAAATTGTTTAACTACTATTTGACACTTACTACAACCCTCTCCCACACCAGTAATGTCCAAACACATCCTCTGAACGGGCTGTTTCCACTCTCCCCTGAGATTTCTCACAGGTGAATAGAGGCCCTGATGCAAAATGTGGAGCAGTTACTAACCCGAGGACTGAGCACTAACAAATCTCACTCTAGCCCTAATTTTCTCTCTGGGTTTTCACATGACTGTGTGATGGAAGCAGGAGATTTGAGATCTTAGCAAGGCTCACCAGAACTGATGAGAATGTGAGACGTGAGATCTACAGAGCAGCCCAAATCAGCCCTGTCTGAAAGGTCTCTCTCCCTTCCAAGGCTCATGTAGGTTAATAACTAATTTTCTCAACATTACAGCGTATATGGAGATTGTCATGGTAACTGGGTGCAAAGTTTAGCAGATGGAATCTACGTAGCACTTTTTATATTTCCCTAGCTAATCTTTTTCCATTTCACCAATTTTGGAGGGCATTCTGTTTACCAATTAAGAAAGAGTTGTGTTCTTAATTGGAAGGAGGCATCCAGTATGGGCAATGATTAGAATTATGGAATTTTATAATTGGAACAGATTAAAGGAGTCATTCAGTCCCTTATTTTCCTACTCGTCAAATCAAATGATTGCCAGGGAATTCGATAAAAATACAGATTCTTAGTCTTCACTCCAAACTATAAAGTCATCTCATCAGAGACAAGAGAATCTATATTTTTAACAATCATCCCAATTAATCATATCATCAAGCAAGTTTGGGAAACACTGATCTAATTTCATGATTTCCCTTTGTAGATAAGGATGTTCATTTTGCTTATGAGTGCACCATATGAAAAAAAAAGGAAGAAAGGATTTCGTAGTCTTGACAGGATAATGGCCTAAAAGAATTGACAGAAATGAAAATGTATTTCTGATATAGCTGAAACACTCAACTTAGGTGCTTTCAGCTTCCAGGACTCTTAACTTTGCTGAGTCCAAAATGGCAGTGGTTATGTGACATAATGCCAGGAGTCCATCCACATTCTCCCACTCCCAATTACACCCTCTGGACAGGGAGCTGCTGAGAAGGATGTGCTCTGCCAAGAAGATTGGGTCTCCTTTTGGGCCACACCCCTCTCTTTGAGGAGGTGTTCATTTGAGTGGGTTTTTGTCACCCTACTGACTGTATTTGTAAATTTCCTCTTTTGATTATTCTGGTCAGGTAGTGGTGAACTCAGCAAAGTAAAGACATGTGCATCTCCAAAGTTCTACACTTAATGTCAGTTATAAATTTCACCAAGTAGCTAGAAAAGCAGCTATAATAAGGAATGTTCTAATTAGTCTCAGAGGCATTTTGCTGCAGAAAATATGGGAATTTTTTTCTTTTGCAGAGTTCGCTAATTGCCCCCAACAATAAATATGAATCTCTCTTGTTATACTTGCAGAAAATATATGGCTCTGACTTCCAGCTGGGACACTCTGGAGATATGAAGGAAGTTGCAAAAATGATAATATTTTGAACAGCTAGAGAGAACAGCTACATGGCTTTTGAAATGAAAATACATAACATATTCTCTCTATATACATACTCTAAAAACACTTTGGGATCTATGGAGATACTGTTTCCACCCTGCAGCTGATGGCATCCATAATTATCAGTTCAGCACCCTATATTAATTACAATTTTAAATATGCAATTGTAAAACCAGAGCTGACTGTCATTTTAAGCAATGCATGGTCATATTTTATTCCAGGTATACCTTTATATAATACATTTTCAGGAGCTCTGTGAAGACCACCCAACTGCTGGATGATAGAAGTTAAGAAGTTGTTATAGTGACCAAACTATGACAATAAGACCAATTACTAGATGTATCAGTTAATAATGTGGATTTTGTAATCAAAGAAAACACGATAATTTCAAGAGAAACATCAAAAGTGATTTATTCAGAGTAATGTCCATCACTAGCTACACATTTCCCCATCTTTCAGGTAATTTGTGGATACCATCCCAATAGAACTTTTCTTGTTTTGAGGCAAACCATTCAGAGACCCAATTTTCCACTTCTTCGTACGTTTTGAAGTGCTGCTCAGAAAGTGCATGTGCCATCGATCAGAACAAGTGGTAATCTGAAGGAGCAAGGTCTGGTGAATACAGCGGCTGGGTTAATACTTCCCAGGCAAGATCTTTTAACGTGTCTTTAACTGGTTTTGAAGTGTGTGATGGTGCGTCATCATGAAACAAAATTACTTTGCTGTGTCTTCTGGCACATTCTAGTCGTTTCACGATCAAAGCGTGGTTCAAATTGATTATTTGTTGTTAGTAGCGATCAGTATTAACGGTTTCACCTGGTTTTAGAAGCTCATAATACACCATACCTTCCTGATCCCACCAAACGCAGAGCATTATCTTCTTTCCGAAGTGATTTGGCCTTGCAGTCAGTGTTGATGGTTGACCTAGATCAACCCTTGATTTTGTGCATTTGGGATTCTCAAAATAAATCCACTTTTCATCACCAATCACAATTTGATGCAAAAAAGTCTTTCTTTGGTGCCGTTGAAGCAACATTTTACTGATGACTTTTCGGTTTTCCATTTGTCTTTCGTTCAGTTTGGCACCCATTTTCCTTCCTTTAAAATCTTTCCCATTGCTTGTAAATGATCGGAAGTTGTTTGCTGAGCAACGTTTAATCTTTCTGCAAGTTGTTTTTGAGTTTGACACGCATCTTCATCCACTAATGCTTGTAATTGTTGGTCTTCAAACTTTTTCGGTTGACCTGGACGTTTTTTGTCTTTCACATCGAAATCATCACTTTTAAAGCATTTAAACCAGCATTCACAAGTATCTTGAGATGGAGCATGTTCACCATAAGCTTCCCGAAGTATTCAGCAGCACTTTTCTTCAAAATAAAGTAATGAATTAAAACTTCTGGCAAATGCTCTTTTTTTGGCACAAAATTTGACATTAAGTGTAAAAATATCTATGATGTTAACACCTTCAGAAAATCTGACATATCAAATTTTGAAGCTTGCTGTCAATACAACAAAATAGCATACATATCAAATCGCATATGTATCAACATATGTGTAACTCCATCTATTGAAAAAAATCCACATTATTAACCGGTACACCTAGTATCTGCATCTAATTCCCAAGGAATGTTTGCAGTGCTGTTTTCTGTTTGGCAGAACTGTGTTAGGGAGAAGTTCTAAGTGCTTGGAATTATGTTTGCATCCTAGACTGGATATGTTCTTAATAACATAATGCCTTTCGATTGGAAATTCTTTTAGAGTGGCCTTGGACTAATTTCTAACCCACCTGAGTGTGCTGGGGACATAGCACCCTCCCAGGTCCTGTCTAGGGCTTTGCATGTGCCCGTGATGCTTCCCAGCAGCTAGTGCCTGGCTCAGTTTGCAAGTCCTGCTGGTCCTCCTGGAGCTTGTCTTCATCCTCCTTCGGCCTCTGTAATTTGAATGATTCTGTATCATCAACAAAGATTTGACAGTTGAGCCTCGGTGAAATCAGAAACTACAATTGTAATTAGAGGTTTTTTAATCATTGTGCACATTGTATTGTTACATTGGGAAAGTATTAGAATCTAATTAAAAGACAAGGAAATTGCTCATTTGCTTAGTATGTCATTTTTTTTCTTTTAAAGTATGAAGTTAAAGAAAAGCTTGATTATCTTTGATAGTTGTAGTTATCTACCAACGGGGAATACTGAATATACCTCATACAGAAATTCAGTGTCAAGGAATGCTTGAAAAAAGTATAATTACAGTGAGATTTAGAGGATTAGGAATTTTCTAGGTTATTTTAAAATACATACTTTTAGTTTTTCAGGCTCTTGGCCTACTCTTTTATTTGCACGGTTGTGAAAAACATGATTACTTTGGTAACAATTTTCTGTATCCAACTCTTTTTCAGCATCTGGTAAACCTTGTCCTTGTTCTGTAATGTGAAACATACAGTGTAATTTCATTTAGATGAAGTTCAACAACATACAAGAACTCAACAATTAAATGGTTTAGGGCTACAACACATGGTTGACCATAAAGAAAATCGCAGGGATGAGTCCCAGATTCAGGAGAGCAGTTTCATCTGAGTCAGGAGGAAACTGGTAGGATCAGGTCAGTTGCACAGCGTGAAAGAAAAATTACACCAGATGCTTGTTGACAATGGCAGGGAACACTTCAGTCAGGATATTGCAATAGAGTCAAGATTGCTACAATAGGAGAGAGAGAGCAAACTCCACTCCCTTGACCCAATGGCAGGGGAGTAAGCAGTGGGTGAGCCAGGGAAAAGGTACTGCAGGAGCTGGGGGCCAGGTGATGGGCCATCTGTCTTTCTAACTGGCCCTATGGCAGTCAGTCTCCTACCCTCTGGCAGAGCCTGAGAGACAGAGCCCTATCTTTCTTCATGATTACATTTCAAAGGAATGGTTCCCAAGTTGAGAAAGACATGCCTGGGGTGCAGGAATTTCATCTCAGAGAAGCAGAGAGAAAACAATTGCAACTTTCCTGTTTTTGTCTTCTCTAGTGTTTATTTTACCCGGTGGGTTTATGGGACATTTCTTTTTCCCCTTTACCATCATTCTAATGGAGGCCGTCAAAGGCAAAGACTTTGATTCTCTAAGACAAAGGAGGACAGGGGCCTGGAATCAGGAAAAGGCCTGTCTAAAGTTTAGTGAGCTGAGCGGGGTATTACTGCCTCCTGCATCCACAGGAGGCTTCTAAGGTGATGCTGAGGTTCTTTCCTGAAAGGTGGGTGAATACACAGCTGTTCAACTTCTATATGTTTCTTTAGTATGTAGTAGAGGCAGAAATGGTATTGAATACTACTTACTAGAAATAGTAGTATTCACAAAAGATGGAAATGATGTTTAATACCACTTAATATGAGTATTAATAGCATTCAGTAGAAGCAGAAATGGCCATATGCTTTGCCCAGGGTCCATGTGGGGAGGACTAACAGGGGCAGAGATTGCCGGATGCACAATGTGTTTTCCTGAGCTGGGTTTGCAGGATGTTTCTCTATTGTTCTTACTGGCTGTACTCCATCTCTCTGAAGTAAAGGACAGCACTTTTACCCTTGATTTAGTGACTCAGGCAGGAGCATTAATTGTTTCTTCCTAATATCACAATAAACCCATATTCCCTAAGGCTACGTCACTCCCTGGAACTAAGTTAGCTACTTAGGGAAGATCATTCAACATTTCCAGGTCTCCAGGGTAACATTGCCGGCTTTATTGTTGCAAGTCGACAAATCACCTCCCATCTGTCTAGGCTGACTGTGTTACTGCAGCTGCACTGCCCTAGATGGTCCCCTCGTGGTCTGAAAGAATTAATGTGCTTCCCTAAGCATCCAGCTTAATGCTAAGGAGGGCCTTCAGCATTGGAGAAAACCCACCTGGCAAAGAAATTCTGGAATGTAGAATACATGGGGCTTCTTCAGCCATGGTCATGGCTCTGTCCAGTGGGACATGGACAATCTAAATCTCACTTAAAGAGCTTAGTGATATACACAGAGGCTACTGAGAAGCTAAGGTTTAGAGCAGGGGTCCTCAAACTACGGCCCGTGGGCCACATGCAAATACAAATATTATATTTGTTTCCATTTTGTTTTTTTACTTCAAAATAAGATATGTGCAGTGTGCATAGGAATTTGTTCATAGTTTTTTTTAAAACTATAGTCCGGCCCTCCAACAGTCTGAGGGATAGTGAACTGGCCCCCTGTTTAAAAAGTTGAGGACCCCTGGTTTAGAGGAAATAAGCATCAAGGTCATGTGGCCAATCACAGGCATGGACCAGTTTCATGCTGTGCACTGTCATTACATAGCATCCACTGGAAAGTGAGCAGGGTGTGGGGGGCTGAGGAAAGGCTAAGGATAATTGAAACCCAGCATTGGGTGGCACTTTGCCATGTAAGCAGCTTTCTTGCACACACCCCACATCCAGTGGTCACACACTAGGACATGAGGGTCTCTCTTTTCTAAAGTTTCAGTGATGTCAAAGCAGCAGCATGATCACTTTCGTTTCTACCAAATTTGCTCACAAATTGACTTAAAATCTCACTATTGTGGCTACCTCCTGAATCGCCAAACACAGGCTTTATTAGGAAGGATTCTGTTCTTTCTATCAAAACAGCTTTGTTCCTTGGGCATAAACAAAACTATCCCTTCTCTCTCTAAATTGGCCAGAGAGCCAACCTTGTGTAAATAAGGACTTCTTAGCTTTGGCTTCAGATGTCAGCTCTTTCTCCTGAGGTTTTTACCTACTTAAAATTCACGTGCTTCTCTTCAACTTAACATGTAGCTTCAGGCAAAAGTTTGAATTTCTGAAATGAAACCATGTGCCCAAAATAAGCTCAGGGGAAACAAAAACAAGGCAAATAAATGGAAAATCCTCAAAAATAAGCAAAGGCATTAAAATGATAATGTTCCAACTGTCTGAACTAACTTCAAAATAATGTGCTCAAGATAAGCTTGGGAGACACTCTCTTATATTAAGCCTTAAAGTAAAAGCAGACTATTACCTCAGATGAAACTTCATTCTATATTATTTCTGTTGCCTGGATCCATCATTAGATATTTTTACTTATAGAGCCTCTGCATCTGTATTTTTTAACTTCCCAGGTGATTCTAATGTGCGGTCAGCATTAAGAAACCTACATGAACAATATTTGGAAACTGTTCAAACAGGTGTTGCCTGCACTCTTCCTCTCTGTACAGATTCTACCACAGAATTCGCCCCTTCCCAGACATACACACACATGCATGCAATGTGAGCACACACTCCAAATTTCATTCATTTGTCTAGTTTAAATTTTCCAAGTTTCATTCATTCATGTAGTCAGGTTGAATTTTGGCTTTGTGCAAGGAGCCAGTTTTAGCTTTGCCCACGAAGCTCCCAGTCTCAATGTGGAAACAGTATAAAGGGGCATGGAAATGGGAACAACTCCTGCAGTGGAGGGAGAACAGGTGAAAAGTGAGCAATTGTTGTTCTTATTTTTTAAAAGAATTAATTTCCAATATTCTGACAGTTCTGACCTTTCTTCACACTGACATTAGATACTGGATTGGCTCATTTATATGCAGGAGAAAAAATATAAAAATGGACTCATACATAACATTTTTGGTAATTGTACATTCTGGACTTCCACTTTCCACTGTGACTTTTGTTTATAGTTCAGAGATGTATGGCCTGCATAAATAGAAATAAGCCAAGTTTCCATGAAACCATGTGACCCTGTCTGGCCCCACCAGCCTGTCTTATTACCCATCTAAAAACAAGATTGACATGACTATGATTATCCTCTCTTTGGAAAGGACATTCATACTTATGTAGCCAGCTACTATGCTTTCAGGCAAACCAACCCCTGAGCAATTCCAGGCAAATGAATATCAGCCTTTCAGAAAACACACCTTATAGAGAAGGTGAGCCCACAACTGCAATTAACAGGAAACAGCTGGTGCAATGGGGCAGCCCCCAAGGTAAGCCCCCAAACCCTGAATGGAAGGGTTGACTCTTATATGCACACAGATGTGGCTACAGAGGAAATAACATGGAGTTTTAATAGGGCGCCACTTGAAAGACATGGAAAGCTATAATGGACCACAGACAGGGAGCCATTTGAGAGTGTAAAAGAACAGAGAACTGTGGCATCCCACCCTGGATTGATCTAGGCCTCCCTTTTACTCCTGCTACCCAAAAGGGAAAACAGAGAGGGTAAAACATTTTTCCTAAAATGTGACACTTTCTATAGTGGTTGCTTTATTTATATTCAAGGGTGGGAAAAAGTGGGTTTACAGTTGTGAGTACATAAAACACAGAGTTTATTCTTGTACTAGAGGCCCGGGGCACTGGGGAGGGGGGTGTCCCTCAGCCCAGCCTGCACCCTCTCCAATCTGGGACCCCTCGGGGGATGTCTGACTGCCGGTTTGGGATCAGGCCTACACCGGCAGTCGGACCTCCCTCTCACAATCTGGGATTGCTGGCTCCCAACTGCTCGCCTGCCTGCCTGCCTGACTGCCCCTAACCACTTCTGCCTGCCAGCCTGATCACCCCCTAACCACTCCCCTGCCAGCCTGATCGATGCCTAACTGTTCCCCTGCCGGCCCGATCGCCCCCAACTGCCCTCCCGTGCTGGCCTGGTCGCCCCTAACTGCCCTCCCCTGCTGGCCTGGTCACCCACAACTGCTCTCCCCTGCCGGCCATCTTGTGACCACATGGGGGTCGCCATCTCGTGCAAGGGTGTGATGGTCAATTTGCATATTACCTTTTTATTATATAGGATTATTAGTTGTTAATTATTGTATTATTTATTTGTATTATAACTATAAACCCACCTTTGTCTGCCCCTATATATATATGGTTATCATTCTACAGAGGTGGGGCAAATGTACAACTAAACATAGATTATGAGGAATTTCAGAATACAAGCTATGTTCGGGGGAGGAATATCATTAGTATAGTTTCAAATGATTATTTTAAATTATCTCAAGTTTAAAATAGCCTCTATTAAGAACCCACTTTGTACCAAATATTATGATAGGTGTCAAGGTAAAACAGGTAGAATGAGGCAAAACCCCTATTGAAACTGTACAATTAAAAAGTACCCCCCAGCCCTAGCCGGTTTGGCTCACTGGATAGAGCGCCGGCCTGTGAACTGAAGAGTCCCAGGTTTGATTCCGGTCAAGGGCATGTACCTTGGTTGCGGGCACATCCCCAGTAGGGAGTGTGCAGGAGGCAGCTGATCGATGTTTCTCTCTCATCAATGTTTCTAATTCTCTATCCCTCTCCCTTCCTCTCTGTAAAAAATCAATAAAATGTATTTTTTTAAAAGTACCCCCCAGAAGTTTGCAGTGTACCCTGACAAGCTCTGCTATATATTCTGAAGCTACAATCCATTCTTCAGCAGACAGGGCCTCACACAGAGAACCTTTATCAGCCAAGTGCCAGGCTCTGTCCGTGGTGCTGAAGTTGTTGAAAGCTCACCTCAGGTTACAAAAGGCTATCACAGCTAGCACCCATCATTTTGCTTGATTTCTTTCTTTTCAAAAATTGTGGTTTAAAAAAACACATAACAAAATTTACCATCTTAACCACTTCTAAGGGCACAGTTCAGTAGTCTTAAGTATAGGCACATTGTTGAGCAACAGACCTTCAGAACATTTTCATCTTGCAAAAGTAAAACTGTATGCCCCTTAAGCAAAAACCACTGATGGGAGATATCTAAATATTTAAATTCATAGAAACAGAAAGACAGGGTTGAGGGGGAAATGAGGAGTTATTGCCTGACTTCTTCTTAAATCTCAGTCTTCCTTTGGCTTCTATTCTAAGTATGTTGGCCACCTGTCACTACCTCTGAGGATAGACGAAGCTATCTGGAAGTGCTGTCTCCTACCTGACTGTAAAGATGCTGCTCCTCTCCACACCCAGGTTCTACTAGGTGTATCTGTCTTCTCCCTGTTCTTCTTTATCCTTTCTGCTTCATGCCCACTTGTAATCACTCTGCAACTTACTTGTTTGCTACTTTTCACAGGCCTGAGAACACACCACCTCTTAGGTACTCATTATCCACTTATGCCCTCAATAATTGGACCTTTCCTGTTCCAGAATGCAGTTGATCTCATCTCTTTTTAACATCCTCTATGTAACTGCATAATACGCATCGATCCTTCCCAAAATTAATACCCATAGCCACTATGTTTTGAAAGTGTTTAAAACCCCACCTTTATATTCTGGGAAATAGTGAACTGAATTTAAACCAAGAACAATCTCAAAAATGTCATGGTCTCCTCTCCAATATGTGGGAATCTCAGTCTGCAGCACATTGGTATTTATATATCACACAAATGTTCTGTAAATTATTACTGAAAATTATGTGCAAATTTAAATGCTCTCTAGACAATTCTAAACATCAGTTTCAATGCAAGACTTTACCTGCTAAAAGCATCTATTTATAGTTTGACACTATATCTCTGACATTTTGACGTGATACATATTCCATCAGCCTGATACATTGTCACCTCCCAGTGAGTCACAGTGTCACTAGCTCAGAATTAAACATGTTGCTAAACCACTTTACAGCCCTTGCAAAGCACATAAAGGCTGTTTGACAATTACCCCCAGGAAGGCAAATAATCAGCAAACTCTGATTCCCTTATTATTAGCCATTATAAAATCATGTGCTGTGATAAATGTCCCTAACAAAGACATTGATTTTTACAAGACTTCCCAAGAGGAAAACACATATATTTGATATAAGAAACCCACAAGGGGCCCCTCCATTTTCCTTTGTGTCTTCAATTTGAGGGAGCTACTCCTTTTATGGTGTGCTGGCTTTCACCTGTCAAGCTAAGGCTTTGATTACTGAATTATGGGGGAAAATAACTGCCCATTGCCTTAACTATAATGCCAAAGGATGTCTTACAAAAGAAAAGAAATACTTTTTTTTGGTTGCTTTATAGTAAAAAGACCTTTTATAACCCAAACCCTTTTAATTCTCTTCCCATTTTTCCCTTTCATCCTTTTTAATTGCTAGTTAGGCAAAATAAGTAGGCAGTTTGTTAGCACCAAATTGTACCTAGGGAGGTCCCTAGTGTTTTTGTTTTGCTCTGTTTTGTTTCCTCATGTCATTGAGGTTACTGGGCCCATTGTTCTTTTCTTACTCGAATTATCTTGCACAATCATTCTTCACCAGAATCCTTCTGGTAGGGCCCCGTAAGCACTTACTTTGGATGCCCAAGGATAATTTTCTAAATATATTCACAACCCCTGTGGTGACACTGCTTGGCAGCATATTTGACTTTATAATTCATAAGGTATTTTTCATGTTCCATATGGTTAAAGAAAGGTTTCACTTGAGCTTGCAATAGAGACCTGAAAACGGCCCATGGTAAACTTGTTATAATTTTAAAAAATTGAACCAAACAAACAAAAAGTCTCAGGTGACAGCACAGTGAAAATGAGAATACACAAGCTTTAAATCCATGGGGAGCTGAGTTCAAATCTAACTTGGCCAACTGATAGCTTATGAGTGATGTTACCTTAGGTGAGGAAACTGAGCTTCAGTATTCTAATTTATAAAACAAGAGCGAAGTAGTAGCCTGATTTAGTGTCTCCTGTGACACTGTGCTAAGTGCTTTGCATGTATTAACTCCTTGATCCTCATAACATTCCTGTTCTTATTGATATTTTATAGAAAAAAATGAAGTCACATAGCAGTTAAGCAATATTCTCAAGGATACATGGCTAGTAAGTATCAGGGGCGGATTTTGAACCCAGCCAACTTGTCTCCAGAGTCTTTGTTTTAACCACTAGGCAAAGGTCCCTCTCTAAAATCCTTTATCTCATTGTGCCTGGCAAACTGTTGATGTTCATAAGAGTCCATTCCCTCCTTAAAAACAGATAATTAATTCCCTCCTTATAAACAGTCTTGGCCAGTGTGGCTCAGTTGGTTGAGCGTTGTTCAATGCACCAAGAGGTAGGCGGTTCGATGGTCAGAGCACATGCCCGGGTTGCTGACTCAATCCCCAGTAGTGGGCATTCAGGAGGCAGCTGAGCAATGTTTCTTTCCCTCTCCTTACCTCTCTCTCTAAAATCAATAAAAACATATTTTTTAAAAAACTCACAGATAATAGCAGTCATTACAATATAAGAATAATGTTCTTATCATTTACTATGCCTTCAAAATATATTTATAAAGGTGCAGAAGTATAATCAAAAACAATTGTCAGATGCCTTTTATTGAGTACTTATTACATGCATTGTCTTATTAAACATTGACTACCATACTACTAAGTGGGTGTTACTGTCATACCTATATTATGGACAAGGAAACTGAGATTTACAGCCATAGGGCTAAAAAGTGATAGATATAAAAACCCATGATAATCTAATTACTGAACCATACTCTGTCATAGACTATCAGAAGGATAATGGCTAAGCCTAATTACTTAGGCTTCTGCAACATCTTATTAATTAGTAGGTTACCAGGAATGTCCCCTCTACCTTCTGGACAGCAATGTCCCCTTGTTTTTTAACTACCATAGAAACATGTAACCATAGAATAATATGACTGATTTTTGCAAGTGTATCATTGGTGTCACACAGAACAAATTTTTTATGGAAAATTTAAAGAATCAAGAAGTAGTCTCTAAATTAGACATTAGTTTGGTAAATAAAGTCAGTTAATTTTCCCCTTAAGAGCATTTAATTATATTACATAAATATTAACTTAGTACCTACAAGTGCATAAAGGTAATTTATTAGGTTTTATGAATGGTATGGATTATATAAGATATGCTCTCTCCTAGTCAGGAAAAAGGAAGGTTGTGAGATAAGTACTTGTGTGTTAAATAATATATCAGAATAGTATGTTGAATAAAGAGGAATTGTACAATTCCAATAATACTTCCTTTAAGAAATTCTGATGAAAGCATCCTTGTAGACTGGCATGATCTTGAAGACAATGTAGAAGATGTGGGGCTTAATTTGGAAGGAGAGGATCATTAGGAAGATATTCAAGGGACAGTAAAGAGATGAACCTGATTGAACCAAAAGATTCATGTTGTGGAAAATGGGAAATAGTTGTAGAAGCTGGTTAAGAAGAAATTTTCTCATGTATCTAAGGATTTGCTTCTTCTAATTAGAAATTTTCTCAATTTCTATCTGTTGAACTTATTCACTTATTATGTTTTATTACTATGGGCATATCCAGAATTATACCTGATTCCCAGCTTTCTAGTTGCAACTATCCTTTTCCCTCCTCCAGAGAGCATGTTGCATAGATGAGTAAGAAAGAACAATGATACTATGATAGAGATAACTGCTCTAATTTATTAAAGTTGATAAATAGAGGCCTTAATACTTATTAGTAATCAATGTCTTGTGAGTCATATCACCACCAAGCAGGCCAACATATCACTTCACCAGACCCCTGAAGCCAGGAAAGCCAGGAAGCATAAGGCTAGTTAGGAGGAGGAGCGAGGGGCCATAGTGGCCACAGTGGACTAGAAAGAAAATAATATGATTCAAGAAGTATTTTAATGGAAGAATAAATTTCAACAAATATTTATGGAGTGGCTAGCATGTTTATGAAACCATAATAAACACTACAGGGACTGCAAAGAAGGGGAAATAAAATAATCACACAATAAAAAATAGCAGTAATGCAAGCCCAGTTATATCAAATAGTCCAGCGAATAAACAGTTCACATGTTGTAGGATTCAGAAATGAGATGATCCAGTTTCCCACAAAGTAGTTAAAATACGTATAATACTGTTGTACTCATGAAATATTAACCATAAAAATATTTTTTTCATTATTTTAAATTTTATTGGGGTGACAGTCTACATGAACATATAGATTACATGTGTGGATTACTAATTTACAAAATCTGTATATAGTACCATGTGCCCACCACCCAAAGTCAAATCTCCAGTCACCTCATATTAGGACCCCTTTCTCACCCCACCCCCTCCCTCTGGCAACTACCACACTGCTGTTTGTGTACATAAGTTTCAGTTTTATATTCCACATATGAGTTAAATCATATGGTTCTTAGCTTTCCCTGTTTGCTTCGCATAATGTTCTCAAGGTCCATGGATGTTGTTGTAAATGAGGCTATTTCATCCTTTCTTGTGGCTGTGTAGTACTTCATTTTGTATATATACCACATCTTCTTTATCCAGTCCTCTATCGTAGGGTACTTTGGCTGTTTCCAACTCTTGGCCACTGTGAATAATGCTGCAATGAACATAGGGGTGTATATACCTGAAAAACTCAAAATCATTTATAAAAATAATAATTTTTATTAATAACAATGATATACTGTTGGAAATAGTTTATATGTAAAAATATATAAGTAATTATGCAATAAATTGTAATCAAAATAGATATATTAGTGGGCAGGATACTCTCTCCTCTAATCCTGTGATTCATTATTAATATTAAACATAGTGCTTGATTTTTAATTAACCAAAGGACATGCAAAATCTGTTTTACCATTTGTAGTACTACACATGGTATTATATATAAAGCAATATACTGTACATCTAATTATAGTCAATAGGCAATTTACAGGCTATAATATCTTTATCTTATAACATTTGCCTTGGTATAGCTTAATATACTATTCTAATTTCCCATTCAACCCTATTTTACCCTCCGACATCCTAAGCTCTTGACATAGTTCTTTCTATCTGGTTTCCTAGTTGGACTTGCCACTGCTCCTCTCTGTCCACCTGGCATCCAAGCTAGTTCAGGTGGTCCCATTATTGCCTGGAATTCCAGTTCTTAAACCTCTGCACAGTTTAATCTCTAGAGGCCGTGCAGTCTAAGAACCAATTCCAATAACAAAACTTCTTCTGACTCCTGTTTCAAATGCTCTTCCTCTCCTTCCTTCTCCCTTACTGATTTATTTTGTTTGTTGGGAACCAGTGGATGGCTGTCTGCTAGATGGCTTTCAGGACCAACCTTTCTTTTTCTTCTGATTTTCAAATTTAGATTTATACTTATGAAACATTGCATTTAAGTAAGATTCTTATCTTGGCCAACCCGAGTGTAGTAAAAGGGGCTATTTCATTTCATCACATACTTTAACATTAATACATTTTAAATAATTAGTATTTATAAATTTGAATCAAAATTTAGAAAATACTTATTCTAATTATATAATTTATCTGGAGTAATTTTATACTTTGTATTAATATAAATCAGCTGCTTATTTTTCAACTTGTAATTTCCAAATATAGAAGAAGATTATTTGACTTTGGGTGGTGGGCAGACAATTCAATATACAGATCATGTATCATAGAAATCTACACTTGAAAACTATATAATCTTATTAATCAATGTCACCTCTTTAAGTTTAATTTTTTTAAAAGAAGACTATTGTTTGTTTTTAAAATTGTGAAACTGAATTGTCTATTCTAAAATAATATGTAGTGGTTTTCATCTTGTGAGTATAAGAGCCTTTACAAAATAATTGTACTAATCTTCACAATACAAGTAATGTGTAAGTGCCAATACAAGTGTCCAAGGACAATACAAGTAGTGTAGTACCAATTCTTTATACAGAATAGCTGTTAACCATGGCACTTGGTGAAATGGAAATAGACCCAAATGATACTTTTCCTTGGGCCTCACATTACCAGTTTTATAGAAAGTAGAACTCATTATCTGTATTTTTATTTTTAGGATAAATAAATGTTCTGACTGCACTAGCTAAAGATACGTGACAGAAAAGGGGCCTGATTAAATGACCAATAAATGCAGGAGAAAATCTGGGTTGTTTTTGTTTTTATTATTACTTTTTATAACCATTCTGCTTGTGAATTATTTATAACTAGAGGCCCGGTGCACAGATTCATGCACCAGTGGGGTCCCTAAGCCTGGCCTGCACCCTCTCGCAATCTAGGACCCCTCAGGGGATGTCGGAGAGCCAGTTTCAGCCTCATCCCTACAGGCCAGGCCGAGGGACACCACTGGTGCACGAATCCGTGCAACGGGCCTCTATTATGCATATAAGATCTTTGTTTAATCTCTTCCCACCCTCTCGCCTCCCCTCTTCCCTCTGATATTCATCAGTTTGTTCCATGTTTCCATGCCTTGCATTGAGCATCTGCCCCCTGGTGTTCAGTGCATGTCATAGCTGCCGGTCAAATGGTTGGAAGGTCACTTAGGCTTTTATATATATAGATACTGCTGTAAAGAATGTTTTGAATCAAGTCTCAGGTCTTGCTTCCAAAGGATATGTTTAGTTTTTGTCATTCCAAATGTTATTATGTTAGGATTATAGGACAAAAGATAAATGTTATGGATTGTCAGATAGTTATGGGAACAATTATGAATCTTCTTTAAAAATGGTGTAAGGCTAAAATATGTAGGCTTTGCAAATGCTGTCCTCTTGCTGCCCTGTTATGTGTCATTGCAGCAGGAAGGGCTGAGCCAGGAGGCAGGTGAGCTGGGCGGGAGTCTTCAATTCCTCCTATTAGTGCTGGAATTGTGGACAGTTTCTCTGAGACAGAGCCTACTTGTCTGTGAAACAAAAGTCAGAAGACACGTATCTAGTAATCACAGAACAGGCCATGACTGCCTCTGCTTAAAGTATTCATCAAGACTTCTCTCACTGACCTTTTTTGATGAAACTGGATAATAAAGAAACTAGAATTTTATTTTAAGAAGGAAACTGGAGTGCCAGGCATTTTGAGTTGCTGATAGATGATGTGCATGGAAGCTTTAGCAAACACTGACAAGTTTTTGAAAAATGAGTGTGCATTCCCTAACTACAACTTTGCTAGAGTAGAGAGACCAACCCTCTTCCTTTAGGAAATGGCCATGGATCCATTCACATGGTCACAAAGCTCTGTACTTCTGTGCTGATCATACTCTGAGAAAGCTTTCAAAAGTAGGTCCCACAAATTGCAAACCATGGACAGAAACAAACAATATTAATAAACTCTCAAGTAATCCGTGGTTTTGATCCATATAGAGTCCTGGTAAGCTGGCCAAGGTGTGTCAAGTGCTAAATGTGCTCCCAAGTAAATAAATGAATGGACATCTATTATGGCCTTGCTGGAGCTAAAGCACCTGGATATTGTAAGCTATCTGACAAAGGTAATTTTTTGAAATTTTAATATTCATTTAAATATTCTTTCTGATGGTAATTGATTGTTAGCTTTTGAAACCACTTTGATCCTCTCCAATAGCTTCTAGAAAGTTATCATCCTATTTCCTGAGGGAGGGGGCTATGCGTCCATGCCATCTAAAGGCGAGATCACATCCTGGCTGGGTAGCTCAGTTGGTAAGAGTGTCATTCTTATGCTCCAAGGTTTTGGGTTCAATCCCTGGTCAGGACACCTACAAGAATAAGTCAATGAATGCATAAATAAGTGGAACAACAAATCAATGTTTCTCTCTCTCAAAAAAATCAATAATAATAGATTAAAAACATTTTAAAATAATAATAAAAATAAAAGGCGAGGTTATAGCATGATAGATCAAGCCAGATTTCCTGCATTAAGGTACAGTTCTATCACTTACCACATTTGTGACCTCCAGCAAGCTTTTTTAAAAAATATATTTTATTGATTTTTTACAGAGAAGAAGGGAGAGAGATAGAGAGTTAGAAACATCGATGAGAGGGAAACATTGATCAGCTCCCTTCTGCACACCTCCTACTGGGGATGTGCCCGCAACCTATGTACAGGCCCTTGACTGGAATCGAACCTGGGACCTTTCATTCTGCAGGCCAACGCCCTATCCACTGAGACAAACCAGTTAGGGCTCCAGCAAGCTTTTTATTATACCCTTCAATGTCCTCATCTGGGAAGACAGTAATGATAGCATGTATCTTCCAAGATATCAGACACCTACTACAGTGCCAGATGAGACCTCAATGTCAGTAACATCTATTTTTATAAAAACAAAGTATAAATTTAATTCCATTTTACACCATTCAAAGCTGTTTTCAGTCTACAGAAATACAGCTTTGGCCAAACTTTCAATTCTTGCAGTTATTCTGTTGCAGTTAAACAAATGTATCTTCAAAGAGGAGTCCATGAGTGTCTTTACCCTTATCATCCCCATCACCGTCTTCCAAACAATGAGAAGCAGTTCCTCAGATTTAGGTCACCCTGTTTTCATAAAGCAGTCTTAACAACCCAGCTGCAACTAATTAAACCTGGGTTCACAGGTCCATTCTTTAGGCCAGCGGTTCTCAACCTGTGGGTCGAGACCCCTTTGGTGGTCAAACGACCCTTTCACATCCTGCATATCAGATGTTTACATTACGATTCATAACAGTAGCAACATTACACTTATGAAGTAACAACAAAAATAATTTTATGGTTGGGTCACAACATGAGGAACTGTATTTAAAGGGCCAGAAGGTTGAGAACCACTGCCTTAGGCTGCTCTGTGTTTTTGTCTTCACATGAGAATTCTGCCTAAAAGTAAGTTCTGTACTAATCCAACCCAACCCTTTCTCAGTGACTTCAGACAAAGATGTTTAGCCTGGATAGCATTCTATGGTATATACAGTTCCCTTGCAAATTTTAGTAGACTCATAAAGGAGGGAGGGAGCTTTGAGGGAGAGAATGAGAGAACAGAATTGAAACATTGTGGGGAATTTCTTGTCGTTCCACTTGTGGGATTTTCCAACCATTTTGTGTTTCCATAGGCTAGCTTGATATAGTTGGTTTCTGGGATGTTTCTATCTAAAAGTCAAATGTGTAGTAGCTTCATTTTGGAAATTATCATAAGATTCTCTGACCTCTCAATGTGCATTTCTCTTAGACCATAACTTTGATGGCATTGATATTGCACTTTTTTATTAAATCTTTATTGTTCAGATTATTACAGTTGTTCCTCTTTTTCCCCCCATAGTTCCCCTCCACCCGGTTCCCACCCCACCCTCTGCCCTTGTCCCCCACACTGTCCTCATCCATAGGTGTACGATTTTTGTCCAGTCTCTTCCCGCACCCCCCACACCCCTTTCCTTCCAAGAATTGTCAGTCACAGTAGAAACCTTTTACATATGCAGTAACACTTGGAGGGCTCTCCCCGAGTGGGGCACACTCCCTGCTATTCTAATGAAACCCAGAGTAGCTTATCTGCTAACCTAACTCAGTGTTCTTCTGCAAGATGCCCCCCAAATGAAGATGAAACAGGGACAGGATCTGTGATTCTTCTTTTTGCCTCCCAGAGTTCTGCCAAACTGAGTGTGGGTCTCATATTTTGTACAATATGGGTCCTAAACAGAAAATAGCCTGCAACCCATCCAAAGATACAGTTTTATGCTACAGTTTGATTATTTGTGTTGGAGTTCTTGAGAGAGAATGGGATGGGATGCTTTCAGGGTGATTTAAGAGCTCTCTTGTGCAATTTTGGCTTTTCTCAATTTTCCAATTTTGCACCAACTTTAGAATCTGGTCCTCATGTAAGCTTTGAATCCACTAGAGTGGAAAGCTCAAGCTTTATTGCCATACTACCCTGGGTTTTAATCCTGCTTGCATTCCTTGCTCATGTGACTTTGGGAAAGTTGCTCAGCTTTTCTTGTTCTGCCTTTTCTCCTCTGTGTGTGATTGCTGTGAGCATCACAGAGCTCTCAGCACAGTATCTCCTATGCAGTAAGAGCCACTGTGGTTGTTAACATTGTTGAGAAGTGAAGAGATTCACAGAACACAGGCATAAGCCCAGAGGCAGTATTTCTCATGCAGAAGCAGATGCCATGAGGTGGTGAGCAGGGGCCATGATCATTAGCTGAGAGCTGCTGGGTATTCCAGGTCTCCATGGGGACTAATTGTTCAGTAGTCAGCTTGTGGATATGTATGAGCAGGAAACAGACTTACCAATAAAATTGACTTTTGACAATTCTGGTGTCAAAAGATCCTGACATGGCCTGGCTGGAGTGTCTGGGTTGGGTGAACATAGTCCTGTGCACTGAAAGGTTGCCGGTTCAATTCCTCATCAGGGCACATGCCTGGGTTGTGGGTTTGATCCCCAGTTGAGGAGTATACGGAAGGCAACCAATCTATGTTTTCTTTTCTCTCTCTCTCCTTTCTGACCCCCCCCCAAGCATGTCCTTGGGTGATGATTCAAAAAACAGATCCTAACATTGTTGAGAGGACTCCAGGTAAAATAGCATGCCCCTTTAACCTGGAATATTATGAGATTTAAATATCTTTATGAACGTGAAGTGACTTTGAAATGATAGAGCCTCATATGAATGTAAGATTGTAGACTATAAATATTAACAGCATTTTAAGTCAGGGCTAATTATTTAGGAGTCTGAATAATAGGGAAGAAAATGACTGTAGGCATGACTGTTCCTCCTATCCTCAGTTAAAGAACCAAAGGTTTTAAGATCCTTTATTATTAACCATTATATATCTGCACTATCTTAGAAATGTTAAATAAGGAAAAACTTGAATTTTAGAGTTAAACTAACCTTAGCTTAACTCACTGGCTGTGTAACCATGGAGAAGTTATTTAACCTCTCTGGGCTTCAAAATATATATGGTAAAATTCCAAAGGTGACCTCTTTATATTAAGTAATATATAACTTCAAAACCAGATAATATATGTGTGTGTGTATTAAATATACCAGCTAAAATTTTATTAAAAAGAAGCTAAATGTTTTTTATGAGTCACATGAAATAAGAGGATTCAGAAAGGCTTACTGTAAAAAGAAGAAAAGATACATAACAGGCAAATAATAAATTAACAAAAAATGAGTAACTGTAATAATATCAGATAATGTAGATTTTAAAATAAAAGCCTTTTTAGGGATAAATTATGATAAAAGATTAAGTTTACCTGGAAAACATAGCCATTTTAAACTTGAATGCACAAAGCAAAATATCTTCAAAATATATAAAGCAAAAATTGACAGAAGTAAATGGAGAATTTCATAAGTCCAATATTATAGAAGAAAAATTTACATACTAATTTTAAAACTGATCATGATAGGTACATAAAAGTAATTAAAAATAGAGGTTTTGAAACATAATTAACAAAAAAATTAAACTTGATTTAATAAATATAAATAGAGCCTAAAGCACAGGATAAAGAATACACATTCTTCTAAGACATAAATGAAATGTTTACAGCATTTTATTACTTTCTAGAAGGGAAGGTTTTTTAAACACTTGGAACTGAAGGATAATAAATAATTCTATATAAAAATTTATGAAGCCCTAGCTGGTTTGGCTCAGTGGATAGAGCGTCTACCTATGGACTAAATGGTCCCAGGTTTGATTCTGGCTAAGGGCACATTTTCAGATTGTGGGCTCAGTCCTCAGTGGAGGGTGTGCAGGAGGCAGCTGATCAATGATTCTCTCTCATCATTGATCTCTTTCTCCCTCTCCCTTCCTCTCTGAAATCAATAAAAATAAATCAATAAATGCTCTACTTAAAAAAATTTATGAAATATAACACAAAGGTAGTCATAGTTTACATTTTAAATGCTTAAACTATAAATTAGTTAAGGCTAGGAACTAATATCTGAACTCAAATAAACTAAAAGAATGGGTAATATAAGAGCAGAGCTTAATGAAATAGAATTTGAAGAACAGAATAGAATTCAAAGGATCAACATAGTCAAATTTACTTCCTTGAAAACAGATAAACCTCTAACATAGTTGGTTCAGAAAAAAGGCGATCAGAACAAATAAACAATACAGCAAATGAAAATGGAAATAATTATAGGCAGCAGACATATTAAATGATAATAAAAGAATACCATGAACAAATATTTCTGATACATTTGGAAAAAGACAAAATGAACAAATTTCTAGTATAGTATATGTGTGTTAGAAAACTATTTCTGTCTTGGTTTTTGAAAGATATTTCTATTAGACATAGAATTCTAGGTTGATAATTTATTTATTTTTTCTTTATCTACTTTAAAAAATGTTGCTCCACTATTTTCTGGCTTGTATTGTTTCCTACAAGAGATTGGTTATCATTCATATCTTTGTTCCTTCATGTGCAATTGTATCCTTTGTCTATGTAAATTTCATTTATAAATGTAGATTTCCTTTAGGAAAGGATAACTTCTGCTCTGACTTTAGAGCTTCTTTGTTTGTAATTTCTCAAAATAACATTATGACAAAGAGGCCTATTTGGGGATGGCATATTCTGCTGCCCTTCAACCACCTGCGGTCCAATGTCCAAAAACTGCTTCCCCCCCCCGCCATTTTTTAGTTGTTTCTGACAAAGTAAACCAGGTCCCTTTCACTTCATCTTGGCTGAAAGCAGAAGTTTTTAAATCTTTCTATTTTAAAATGTTGTCACCTAATTAAAATGTGAAGTTTTGTAAGGACTTAATAAGTGTATGTATATGCTCTGAAGGCTTTCCTGGGTATCAGTTTAGAACCTCAGTTAACTTTGAACTAATACTCTTATTAGAGACAGGGAAGAGAAAGGTGAAGTTTCTATGGTCTACGACAGTGGTCGGCAAACTGCGGCTCAGCAAACCGCGCCTCACGCTCACACGTGGTATTTTGTGGAAGAGCCACACTCAAGGGGCCAAAGAGCCGCATGTGGCTCGCGAACCGCAGTTTGCCAACCACGGGTCTAAGAAATCCTGATAGGTGACTCCTGAAGAAGATGAGGAAGAAGGTATAATGAAGGTATAAAGAAAGACAAATACCATATGATCTCACTTATATATGGAATCTAATGAACAAGATAAACTGACAAAATATAAACAGAGGCATGAATACATTGAACATACTGACAGCTGTCGGAGGAGTGGAGGATTAGGGGACTGGATGAAAGAAGATGAAGTGATTAACTAAAAAGCATATATACATAATACATAGACACAGACAACAGTATGGTGATAGCCAGAGGGAATGGGACATGGGGGTAGGTGGAGGTGGGCAAAAGGGGGGGAAATGGGGATGGAAAGAGACTTTGCGTGGGGTGATGGGTGCACAGTGCAGTGTGCAGATGTTTTATTGAGTTGTACACTTGAAACCTATATGGTTTTGTGAACCAATGTCACCTCAATCAATTTCATTTTTTAAAAAAGGGCATAAGAAATAAAAAAGAGGAGGCAGAGGGGAAATGAGATGTCATCACTGAGGGTAATTTCACCTCTGAAACTAAGCCTCCAAGAGAGAGCTCAGTGAAATTTGGAAGCTGAGAAAGTCCTTGCTCCAAAAATTAGATCCTAAGTTCTGTCTCTTACTATTGACAGCCACTATTCTAAGCCCTTTATATAAGGGCTTATTTAATTATCTGACAACTCCATGAAATTATTATCGTACTTTAATACAAAACCTTCAAGGTTGAAAGTCTTCCTGAAAGAAAGTTTTTACTGAACCTACACTAGCCAGGAAAAGGACCAGGTCCTGGGGCATGCAGCTTAAACCAGCAGCAGAGGGATAGATGGAAAAGATGAGCATGTCCACTGTCCTGGGATTAATGGGCACTTTTATGCAATGAGTTTGGAGAAGAAAGATGTACGTTGTTTTGAAAGAATTTACATTGGCTGGAGATAAATTGTCTGAGAAGGCGAAGGAGGGCTAGTTATGGGACAGGTGCAGAGGTCGGAAGGAAGAAGGGTTTGCTGCTTCTGGATTGATTGTGGTCATGGCTCAGAAAGTTCATGTGTAAGCAAGAGGCAGTGGCATCTGGTCTGGTGGTCAGCTACCCAATTATGGAAACAGACACCTGGAAGTCAACTCAAAGTCTCAGCATACATTCAGGAATGTGAGCAGTTTTTTGCTGGTTTTGGCCCACACCTATTAAACAATTCACCTTCCTTGTCTCTTCCTTCCGCCTTCTCTGGCCTGCTCTAACTTAATTTAGGACATCTCAGAATTTTTCTTTATCCCTATTTTACAGATAAGGAAACAGGTTAAGCCAGTGGCCCAAGATCCATAGTTAGTCAATGGCATGGCTCAGATTTAAATCCAAGCTCCTTAACTACTACACTATGCTCGTAAGCATATCAGTCTTATCACATTTAGTTCCCTTGTTGTAAACTCCCATCATATTAAAAAGAGAATTTTAGCTGCTGAGATAAAGTTTTTCACTTAAATGACGCCAAAAGAATATTTTACCCCAGACTGCATTATACAAATGTTACCTGGTGGAAGCCAATTTATATAGAAAACTTCCTGTTCCTGAGCAATACCAGATAAATAAATTAGGAATTATTTTTTAATATTATTCAATAATCCTTTCATGCCCCCAATGTGCTAAAAGGAAAGCATTTAAAAATCTTGTTTCAAAATTCTCCCCACAATGACTAAAGTAGAATTTTAAAAGCCCTGTCTATTTCAAAAATAAAGTATCTTCTAGCAATGTTATCGCTAGCTTCTCATGAATCAAATGTAGAACATCTCTTGTGATGACTTTTCACTGTTCCCCAAAACATATCCCAATTTTATGAGGCCAAGAGCAGATATCCCCTTGTCATATGTCATCGGGAGAATGTCACTTCTCCTTAGAATGTGGATGAAATATCTAGCATGCCACCATTGGAGGAAAACATCATGTCTTTTAGAAGTGAGAGTCATCTGTAAAAATCTTTCAAAGTTGAGGAATCCCAGTAAGGACGGCCTCGAAGGCAACATTGCCCTTCACTATCATCAGCATCTCCCTTAAAAGGAAGAGAGTAATACTGTTCACATCATTTCTGAAGGTATGAATTGTGGGTTTTGATTCTTTCCTTATAAATACTCACCTTGTGCAAACTCCTCTTTATTCTCTGCTGTCAGTAAGTTTTATAAATGATGCATGCAAGTCTTTAATTCACCAACGTGCTGGAGGCTTATTTATTTTTTGAAAAAGAGAAGCTGGAGAAGTCATCTGAAAATTCATGGGTGGCTCCCTCTCCAAGGTTGTGGTGTGCTCTTAGAAGAGCTGTAAAAACTTCCGAGAGAACAAACAGTTTTGCTTACTGGTTATGTGAATAGCGTATTAGCTAATCAAGTACACAATCATCTTTATTCACAAGGCAGTAATGTGTTGTGTACCCCCACACACCCACTTATCCATCTCACAGCCAGCTTTGTAACTGTTTCTCAGGATTTCCTCATATCCTGCCTCCCACCTTCACCTCTGAGTACAGAAAATAATAAAAAACACTTTCAATCTCCAAGTAATGGACATCTTCCAAGAGTTAAGCTAAAGTCCATCACATCACCTTCCGAAATTAATGATAGCGCATTTGATATGTCTCCAGAGCAAAGTTTGGCAAATGTTTTCTAAAAGGGCCAGATGGTACATATTTCAGGCTTTGAGGGCCATGTGGTCTCTGTGGGAACTACTCTACTCCACCATTATACTGGGAAAGCAGCAATAGACAATGTGTAAAAGGATGGGTGTGGCTGTGTTTCAATAAAACTGTACTTATAGACACTGAAATTTGAATTTCATACAAATTTCACATCACCAAATAGTATTTTTTTATCTTTTCTTCAACCACCTGAAAAGACAGAAACCATCCCTAGCCTATGGACCACGCAAAAGCAGGCACCAGGCTGCATTGGAGCCCAGGCCAAATTTGTCAACCCCTTCCCTGGACGATTAGCAGGGTGTCTGAAAGAGGGTTTCTCACCCTCAGCACTGTTGACACTTTGGGCCAGACTATGGTTTGTTGTGAAAACTAGTACTCCTCTCCCCAAGTTGTAACAACTATAATGTCTCCAGACATTGACAGCTGTCCCTTGGAGACAAAATTGACCCTGACTAGAATCAAGGATCTAAGGCACTGAAAACTTAGGATACACCATATGAAATGTGAGCTGAGGAGCGAGCTGTCTAGTACTGGGAGGCTTCAGGCTTCAACCTGAGAGATCCATGGAATTCTCATGCCTCCAAAGCAGAAAAGACAATACTCTTCCCAGTTAATGACCTCTGAGGAAACCCTGGACCTTAGGCCAGCCATTATGGAACTTGGATGGAGGTGTTAGAGTACTGATGCAAAAATATCTACGTTGGACTTAGACATCGGTAGATGTCAGTATTCCATGTCTAACCCCCTCCCTTTATTTCTTTTTTATATCATTTCCCATCCTTCTCTTCACCTCTCACAATCAAACAATATAATATGCACCTGCCTCCACACTACAAGGGTAACTCTGATATTTGATTATGAACTGATTTCATCAGTTTGACCAGAACACCGAGATGGTGAGGTAGGAGCTACAGGATACATAGTTCCTATTAAACTAAGAACCTATATTAATTTCTATAAATCCTGGTCCTACATAAATCCCCCTCCTATTCAGACTTCCTTCAAATGTGCATATGATGAGAGGTGTACTCTTAGCTTCTTAGATATTTAGGTGATTTTCTACAATGATGAAAGCAGAGAAACACTCTAATTTTTCTCTACTTTGTTTCACCTCCAGCTTTAAATTAACGGTATGAACCAACTTCTACTTCCCACTTCAGAATATAATTTTACCATCTTTACAGTTCATCAAAGGAAGTTTTTCTGATTGCATTAAAAGTTCTTCCATAGAATACTGTACCAGATTATATATTCTAAAGAATATTTTCTCCTTTCATTCTTTACAGCCTCAGAAATAACTTTTGATCTTCCCTGGGGCATATCATATCCAAATTTGAATATTTTTGTCTTAACTTTTTGTGAATTCCTCTAGATAATTATTTGATCTCTCAATAGAAGAAAAAATGAATAATGTATCTTTTGCCTGAAATACAGGATTTCTGGTGAGTGAAGGACACTGTTGAAAAGTAAGGGCTACCTTACTCAGTTCTGTCCACGAAAAGACAGTCCTCTAGGACACGTGTACGGGTCACTTTTAGATACACGTAGTAAAAAATGGAACTTCAGCAACAACAAAAAATTGTAACTTTTTAAGAGTCAGAACAATGCTTTGAAGAGGAATCTGAGTTTTTGCCTCTGACTGCTCTAATTGACTGAACCTCAGTTTTCTAATCCTCAAAACTCATGGGTTGGACTACAGAATTTTAAAATCCCTTGACTTTATGACCTGGCTGTAGCTTGCAACAGCAATCACACATCATTACATTTTAGAGCCATTCAAATATTAGTGCCGAAATGGAGCTAAAATTCAGAACCAAATATTTGGAAAAGTTTGATGATAAATTCAAAATAATATGTATGTCTCTAAATTTTTCCAATAGGAGTTTTTATAGGTATTTATCTGCAAAATGTGGGCCATAAGAATGAATGTAAATGATAAACCACATAGCTTGATTTAATGAAAGATTTGGGTTATTATAGAAAACCTAGAATGAGTTAAATTAAAGGTTAAAGAGCAAATTCTAAGTTAACAGTTTAGATTCAAAAGTGACATACTCTCATAGTGTGAATCATTAGTTCTCACCTAAAGGATTATTCCCCACACACACCCAGGGGACATTAAGTAATACTGGAGGCATTTTTGCCTGTTACTCCGGGGGAATAGGGGATGGGTGTGTTAATGGTATCTAGTGGCCTGGGATGCTGATAAACATCTAAAATGAGTAGGGCAGGACCACTACAAAGAAGTAATTGGCCCAAAGTGTCAACAGTGCTGAAGTTGAGTAACCCTGGTGTGGACCTATTACAGTGCTGATATCTAAGTCAATTCCGTTTCTTTCCTCTTCCTTTGCACCCTCACAGGAGCCTTAGCCTCCTACCAATTAGCAAATGTAGTAAATGTTAGTAGTGTATTTGAAACAAGGTTTCTTGGCATAGGTCTACCTACGTATATACAGTTTTGCCAACACAAGGTATATGCATAGGGTAGACTAGGTTGAACAGAGCAATCTGAGACATCATGTCTGATTTTCTTCAAGTGTTAGAAATATTGCAACTCATACCAGTAACAGGAAAGTTCTAATTTATATTTAGTTAAAGAAACTTCTGAGTCTTCCTGTTTCTATCTGTGGCTGTAAAGGTACCTTTTAATCTCTGTGGGTGATTCTTCCTGGCCTCTTTTTCTTCACCCACATGTTCTGTTTTGCTGCGTGAAGGCAGCATCCACAAAACATGACTGTTAGCTCAACCAGTTTTGAGAAGTATTGGGCAAACTCGAACACATTCAGAATGTCGCATTAGAGTCTCTCACAGGCCAAATTTGTGTGTGTTTATATAAAATTTTCTTTCCTTCAGATGTAAAGCTACATGCCCAAAACTAAATAGAGATCCCACAGTTACACATTTTGCCTGAACTATCCCATCAATAACAGTATCAACTGACTAATTGCATCTCACTGGATTGGCCTAAAATAGAAAATGTCTTAGCCAAGTATTTTAGTTTGTGTTACATATCATCCAAGGTCCCAATTAGTTGATATGCATTTTAAAATAAAACTCAATAAGATAATTTATTCTAATCCCATATTTCCCAAAAGTTTTATTGCCAAAATAAAAGATTTCTCATACAAAAGCTGGGATTATACCCACAGAGTTAGTATAGTTAGATTCAATTACAACATACCTTAATAAATATAGTTTCAGACATACAAAAGATCCAACAATGGACCTAAAGGAGAGAGAGAGACATCGATGTGAGAGTGACACATGATTGGTTGCCTCCCAAACGCACCCCAACTGGGTCCCAGGATTGAACCTGCAACCCAGGTACGTGCCCTTGACCAGGAATCAAACCTGTGACCCTTCAGTGCATGGGCTGATGCTCTAAGCACCGAGTCATACCGGCCAGCCAGGGCTCAATAATTAATTTTTTAATTGCATGATCTTTTTACTCTCCACTTGAATCTCAAATAATAAAGAAAAATATTAATACTTATTTTGATACTCTTATCTTGCTCTTCCAAGAAGAAATATTTACACCGAATTTAATGGTAAATGTGTTAAAATTTAGATTTCAAAATTTGTTTGTTTTTTCTCACACTAATTTAAAATTTCAAGAAAATTCAGCAAATAGTGTTTGTAGAAGGGAAAGGTGAATAGGAGAAGAAGTTGTATTGTTACCAGAACCCTAATGTTTTTTCCTTGAGTTTAACTTCCTCTGCTCACTAGCCCAAAAAAATGCACGAGCAGGAGTTTGCAGTGTAGAAAGAAAGAGAGAAAAACGTACGTGCGTGCGTGCGTGTGTGTGTGTGTGTGTGTGTGTAGTAGAAAAATGTATATGCACTTTGAATGATTATAAAGTCATTGTTTATTAACATAGTTTATTTTCAAATTTTAAAAGAATCTACAGAAATGAATAATATTTTTTCCCAATGCCTATTTTCAAACTGATGACCATAACTCAAAGCAATGGAATCGCAAACATCAAGAATCATTTCATTCAGTATTTATGTGCCCTCAATTTGTCAACTGTTGCTGGTTTTGTACTGCAAACTTTATCTTTTATGAATCCCCATTTTAAAAAAAGTGTGGTGTCACTTTAGGGTAAATTTTCTTTGTTCAAAGCTTAGTCTGACTTCACCCCTTATTTCAAATCATGTAAACCTGGAAGAGTGAAAATTAAGTGAATTATCAGCTGTTAAAGTGTGTATACATTTTCCTGGGACATGGGGGAGAGAGAGAGAGAGAGAGAGAGAGAGAGGATTTCTAAAGCTAGGATTTAAAAGTAAATTTTATCAACGTTATAGGGACCCTCGGTTTCAGTATCTGCACTTTGAGAATTTCTCATCATGTATTTGTGATCCTGCGCACCAGTATTCTGTTTTTCCTCCTTTAGAGCATGTGGTTGGATTGCATTTCCCCTCTTTCTTTAGCTGAAGTTCAAACCTTATTACCTGCTGCCACCTGGTGGTCACCATGTAAGAGTTTATGGAGGCTCCTGGTGGAGATAGTCAATCTTTGGACCCCACAGGGTGATCAAAGAGCAGGTCTTTCTATTCAACTCCCTGGCAATGAAACCTCAGTCTTGTCTCCTTGCCCGTGGACTGGGCAGGTTGTCACATTTCAGATGCCCACAGCATTTTTCTCTTCTTTTATCTTTAGACTCCTGTGGCTCTCAGACCTTGAATGTACTTCTTTCCCAAAGATTCTTAAAAACACTATTTATTCTTCCTTTGTGCTTTCTTCTTTTTCTTCCTTTCTCTTTCTGAGGCGTGCTAGAGGGAGGAGGAAGGGGACGGTCACTTTAATGTAAAGAAGATTGCATTAAAATGACATAATTTGCTTAATTTCATTAACTCACCGCAATAACCATCTAGAGTGACAGGTCATTTCATTTTAGTCATCTGAGTCTCTTGTGCAGAGAAATCATGAGGCAAAGGTTGCAAAGCACTTTTATTATGGTCATAAATTATCTGCACTCACTCAGAGGAGGAACATACAGAGAAATGACATTGTTTTGTTTAATAAAGTTTCATTCCTGGTGATTTGGCTGGTGTTTCTATCAAGCATAATGGGAAAACAAGCCAGTGCTGATATTAAATACCTCAAATGATCCCTCAAGCTTTTTATCCAATAATAAGTCAACACTCAGTTGTTCTTCTTTATGCCTTACCCACGACAGTCATTTAGTAGGTCAATTTCAGGCTAGTGATAAAACTTTGAGTAATAGGAGAGCAATATTGATGCTCCCTATTCTCTGTGAGGAGATGTCTATAAATTAAAGTTCCCAGGTTCACACTCAATTTGTATTTAACAGCCATCATGAAGCGTAATATCTTAGTAAAACTGGATTAGGGCCTACATATATGGAAAATTAATTAAAGCTGTTGGAAACAGCCCATTTCTCCTCTGAATATTATATAAATACCCAGAGATTGGAAAATTTAGTACAAGTCAGATGTGTGCCTATCTAGGGCTATTACATAAAGCAAAGAACATTTAATAAGGAAAATGGTGATTCTTAAAGGTTGAACTCCAAGTGAGTTTTCCTGTTTTTAGAAGAATAGAGTTGGGGTTAATAACCATCAGTGCCTTACAAAATAGTGTTTTATTCTCACAAGTTAAAATGTCTTAAAAATCTCTTTTATTAAAAATATATAATCTTTACTAGTTGACTAATTTATCTGCTCTAAGTGCTATATCTGAACTAATTTTAAAAGAATACCTGCTTTTTCAGCTTTCAAAGTGAAAAGATTAGCAGTTAGTACTATAATTTCTCACCTTTTAATAAAATTTCCATTCATTTCAGAATGTTAAAATTTTTGATAGTTGTTTTAAATATATGTAATATTTCTTCTTAGAACTTTCTAAAATTAAACATGCTCTTGTTTTTAAAAAGTGTTTGGATGAAATAGCATCTATATTTACCATGCCTGATCTTTGTTTACCCTGAAGCATAGCGGACAGTCCATGTGCTCTGTGTGTTATGGGGAATCAGGAGTGACTGATGGAGAGGGCAAAGATGAAAGCAAAGTGTGACCAATCATGGAGCTAGACAAAGCAGATGAAGGCAGAGTTCTGAGTGTGCAGTGGGGGTGGGGGTGGGGGTAGGGTGCTGTAGGTGTGGCCAGGTGTTGAGTGGTGACCTTCCTGCACAGCCCACATGGAGGGCAGAGCAACTTGTGGGTTGCTGTAGCAAGTGTGGATGCATTGGAGTGGTGAAGAAGAGAAGTAAGCATGAGTAGTAACCTACCTTCAGTTTTAACAATCCTACCAGAAATTTTCACTTATATTTACACAATGGGGTTTTATTCTTATTGTTTTGTTTTGTTGTGGTTTTTGCTTCTAAATCAAATGAAAGCTTCTAAACTCCCACCCACTAAGGTTGGCAGTACCTCCAAGAGCAATCATTGTGGGGTGCTCCATTTACAGGTAGGAAGGGCGCAGGGAAGAGACTTGCGTGGTCCAAGAGACTTGAAGGGCCCCTTGCCCTCCTCACTGCCTGCTTGTCACTGTCATTTGGTTACCCCTCTGAATCTGTATGGATAAAACGATTTTGGAGTCAAAATCTAGTCCAAAATCTGTTACACAAAATTGAGAAAATAATCAATTGACTCTATCCAAGATATGCTTACCCACACATATCCTGTAGGAGTCAGGCCATCCCCACTTCAATTCAAGGCACCAGACTCCATCCCCTCCCCCTCTAAAAAATTCATTGAGCCAGTGGCTAAGTGGTTGAGCATGGACATATGAACTAGATTATCTTCTGAAGGTCCTGGTTCAATTCTTGGCTGGGGCACATGCCCAGGTTGGCTATGGCTCAATCCCCAGTGTGGGGCGTGCAGGATGCAGTCAATCAATGATTCTCATCATTGATGTTTCTATCTCTCTCTCCCTCTCCCTTCCTCTCTGAAATCAATAAAAATATATTTTTTAGATCAATTGAATATGGCCCTTTGAAATCATTGACCTGTTAACTCCATCTGGCAGAGATCACAGACCTCTAAGATCCAGTGTTCCCATTACCCTTTTAGCAAAGACAATAATAGCATGACCCAGCCAGACATTTTTTTCAATCAATTTATTCTACCATATTAAATTTCTGCTACTACATTTATTGTGTTTCTACTAGATACCAGCTCTAAGCCTGGATCTGCTCCTATTAAATCATTAAATGTTGTCTCATTTAGTTCTTAAATCATGTTCAGGTGAAATGTTGAGAAGAAAAGAGTCTTGGGGAGTTTAAGTTGACCAAGCAGAAATTTACCACAATTACTTGGTTTGTTGAGGATAATTTGAAATTATGTCTTCATGGTAACTCATACTTTAATGTCCAAGAGGTTTTAGTTTGGTACTTTCTGTCTCAGTCTGCTTGGGCTGCTATAACTGAACGCCATAGACTGAGTGGCTTACAGATAGCCATCTTCCCATTGTATCCTCACATGGCAGAAGGGACTTAAAGGGAACTCTCTGGAGTGTCTTTAATAAGGACACTAAGCCCTGACCGGTTTGGCTCAGTGGATAGAGCGTCGGCCTGCGGACTGAAGGGTTCCAGGTTCGATTCCGGTCAAGGGCATGTACCTTGGTTGCAGGCACATCCCCAGTAGGGAGTGTGCAGGAGGCAGCTGATCGATGTTTCTCTCTCATCGATGTTTCTAACTCTCTATCCCTCTCCCTTCTTCTCTGTAAAAAATCAATAAAATATTTTAAATGAATAAATAAATAAATAAGGACACTAATACCATTCATGAGGGCCCCATTCTCATGACTTAATGGCCTCCAGAAGGCCCTACTTTCATATACTAGTACCATCACATTGCATGTTAAGATTCAACATACGAATTAGAGAAACACAAACATTCAGTCTATACCACTTTCTTTAGAAGGAAATACTTCTTTTCCTTTGTGCTTTCTTTAGAGACCATTTTTTTAGGACTATGAATTAAGCAATCTGCATTTATGTAAACAACATAGTTAACATTTCCCAAATATCCATGGACTATTTGTTTACTTGTACAACTAACAATCAGAACTTAAAGACCTAACCAATTAAATTTCCCAAACAGGTAAACGTTAATTACAAACATATTTAATCAAGTACTTCTAAGCATTTTATTAAAATAAAAATTCTGATAAATTTTTCTGAATATTTTAAATACCTTCCAAGTATACAGAATCCTCACAAAATTGTTATAACTTCAAAGGAAGGCATTCAGTAATTGTAGATTAAAATAAGTTATAAACATGTAATATAGTGAGTTAAAATTTGTCTTTTATACTTATCTTGATTTATATTTTAGTTATTATTTTCATAGGTCACATTCCTAACATATTAGCTATTTTACTATTTTTATAGCTTCTTGGTTTGCAAAAATATTACCATCTACACTAATAAAAGAGAAACATGCAAATTAACCATCACTCCACCACTCCACTACACCCACCAGCCAATCAGGAGCGAGTATGCAAATTAACCCAACTAAGATGACAGCAGCCACAGAGCTGGAGTGAGCAGGAGGCTTGGGTTGCCCCCGGCGATGGAGGAAGCCAAGCTTCCCACCTGCCCTGGCCAGCCCTGGGCTCTGCTCAAGGCTACAAAGTTTCAATTATAGAAGATAAATAAATCCCAGATACCTGCTTCCAGCCGCCCTGGCCTCCGCTCAAGGAGGCACTGAAAAAAAAAAACGAGAGGCTGAGAGTTTGGGTCGCCAGGGGCCGTGGGCAGCCTGCAAACAGCCATCAGCCCCTCACCCAGG